>NC_136731.1:12437520-12787520 GCF_936440315.1 Barbus barbus
GATTAACATTGATGGCTCAAGCTCCAGTCTGACACTTTAAGACAATATACTGACACGCATCGGATTTTCTCCCAACTGTTCTCGTCCACTTAAAACATAAAAGTGAAGACTCTCATAACCGGCCATTTTGACACATTGTGTGTGTATTTTTTGGCATATTTTTGTGTGTTATTTCGACGCGCCCGAAGCTCAAAGTGTGCTTGTCCGTTTTGGAGCACGCCTCCGCGCAGGCACACGCGCGCACACACATTTCAGCCTGGGGAACAGCAGATTGTACTTTCAACGTTTTACTATCAAATATGTCCTGCAATGTAGCAACAGTAAAGACGGCATTTTATAACAATCACTGATTGAGCTGATTCAGATGTTAAGTTTTGATTCGGAGGAACGAATCCGCGCCGCTATGAAGGGAAGGGAGTTGTGCTAGAAGAAATGCGGCTATAATCCTTGGAAGCCAAAATCGAAAAGAAAAAAAAATACTTAGCTTAATATAACAGCCACAGGCCTAAAGTGTGAGCAGATGTTTGAATAGTTGGTTCTCTCTTCTATCATAATTAAACAGGACTTTCATGTTGCGTGTGCTGAAGTTGGATCTGGCTTCTGAATTGCGCATAGCAAAAATGCATCATAGACAAATGTTTGAATATTATTGCACATAAAAACAGCTGGCGACATATATATATATATATATATATAGAGAGAGAGAGAGAGAGAAAGAGAGAAACAATAAATGTATGTGTGTTTTCTTAATTTCTCCAATACCGACAGAGGTACCGATAACGTCAGAGCTTATCGATACTCCGGTCTTTCATAATTTAGCCCCGAGACCGATTTAATACCGAGTTTCGGTACCCATCCCTAACTCTGAGTGACATAGATTCCTAATGAACAAGTAATATATAAAGTAAAGAGTTAACTAGAATAATCGAATGTCAGAAGAATAATAATTAGAAATGGACAAGCAACCAATTTGCATTTCCATCTAAATTTGAGGTCGTAATAAAATGGAGTCCGATTAGAATTTAAATTAAATTACTTTGCGCACCAAAAAGACTGGACACACAGGAAACCTAACCCTAAGGCGATCTGACCAATCATAACGTCAAATCCACTATTTTTGTCCGACAAACAAACCAGACAGGAGAGTAGATTAACTTTGGTGGACTTGAATTTTAAAAATGGTGTTGATGTCAAAAATTGATGTCTTTCAGCGGTTGAAATAAAATCCCTTCTGATGTTCATTTATGTTTATTTCGTGCTTTAAGTAAATATGAAAAGATTAGCGTGCCACTTTAATAGGCGGAAATCCCAGGGGGGGGACAAGACCCCACCATCTGAGGGTTGTCCCCCTAAAAATATGATTAAAAAACCATGCTGTGTATTGTAAATTAAAATAATAATTAAAATAATTGTGTAAGTAGTAAAACAGCACAAACGCAAATGGGGCAAAAATGCGTTTTAAGATTAGAAACATTTTGAATCTCCTCCTCCCTTGCCTCACAGTGTTTTGGTCCAAATGCTTTCCTCTTTTATATCACACACATGACACACAAGAGAGAGAGAACAAAGTCTCAATAGTTGTGGAACTCCAGTAAGTAAGGCTGTTAGTTGGGTATTTCATTCACTTAAACATTGGATGATGTGATTATTTTCTCTTTGCTAGAGCAGTGTGTTTCTGAGAGCGCGTGTCTGGTTTTGTGCGAAAGCAAAGAAAATCTGCGTGCGAGGGAAGAGATTCGCTCTCGTTTCCTCTGTGTATACATATCCTTACAAGTACAATTTTAGCTGTATTATTTGTGTCCCCTTCAAAAACTGCTCTTGAGAAATATTATGTATATTGTCCCCCCCAACTGTTAGACGAAATCTACGCCCCTGGTCTGACGGTGTGTTATCAGTGTCCTCTTTGCTCCACAATGTATTTTTCACTGTGTGAGAACATGTTGTGTGGCATGAGAGCGCCATGGCTTGTCGAACATAGCAGCAGTAACTAAGGGGGATGGGTATTTGCAGTTGGATGGACCTTCCACACCATAATGCATTTGTCTCATTAGTTAATCATAGTTAGAATGTGGCATGTTTTCATATCGTCCGATCACTTCATTCATTAATATATGTCTCATCATTGTCATCGCTCACACTCAATCTGTCACATGTGTCAGGATGATGTAACTGGATGAGATGCCACACTCAACACTATATATCTAAATGACTGTAGCGCAATATAAATTGAGGAGTGTTGTTTGTATGGAGCTGTTGACAGGGGCTTGGATGGATTGGAGTCATTCCCAGCTCTCCTCTGTTTGTGGGAGGCATTTGTACCGATAATGTAGCTGACGCCGGTGACATTTAAACAAATCTCCACTCTCAGCTGTGTGTAATACAACAGATCAGCACAAGAGAACCTTCCAGCAACCCGTGAGGCCTTTTACTCAAGAAATATTTATATTTCCACTGTTTATTTTATGAGAATGATATCGTTCAACAATATTTAATCAGGGCAGGCGTTAACATTCATTGATTTATTCTATTTCTTACAATATTGCATTGACATTTAAGATTTATGCTATATGCTATGAATATACTCATATACGTTTCTACCTGTTAATCAAACTAAATTGACAATTGACCTATCGGTAAGCCCCTCCCCTCGAATGCAGACTAGCCAATGGCATCTTTAGGTTTCAGCGCCATAGAGAAACATTGGAAGATCCGAAACACACATCGGTTTTATGGGGTTTATGCTTCAAAAATGGAAAAATTATGTGCCTGGGGTCCTTGTAACACTGATTCCAGGTCTCCTGAGAGGATGGGCAGTATAATTTATTTTATTACATTTCCTGAATCCAAACAAAATGGAGCAAAATGTATTCAACCCCAATACAAATGAAGACAAAAACGTTCATTTTCTGGTTGTCATACACTCATTAAGTTACAATTTTCATCTGCTCGAGCAGAATATTAATGTCATCTTGTGCTTCAGAAAGGTATCTCTGGCTAAAACTAGCTAACGTTAAAGTTAAACCTAAATTTACAAACCTGAATAACGGACTGTTGTCTTGTACAGTTTAGGTCAAAACACATAAACGAAGGATTACATTTCAGAGCCTCTCCATATTAAACTGGTTAAATGTACATTAATTTAATCATACCCTGCGATACATGAACAGTGTTGATCCTGCATGTTGTCATCCGCGATCGGAGACTTGAGACTTCTCCCGCTTGCATTGTGATCTGTAAACCCTTGCTTCGAGTTACCCACCGTATTTATTTGAAAATATTTTATAAATCCCTCCATGGAATATTTAATTCCCATTTGATAGCCTTCTGTGTCCAAAATTGTGCAAAAACATCGAGGGACTAGGTATTCACACTGCAGCTGTCATTGTATGAGAGTGAGCAACTCGGTTTGTTTGTCCGAGGGAGCAACAGTAAGTAAAGGCGGCGGGGCTTACCGATAGGTCAATTATATATAGGAATTGTGTCTTTAACTATACATTGTTGTATACAACAGTCTTTGAAAGAACTTGCTTAGAAGAATGATTCTGACTGTGCTGTAGCTTGAAGCATAGGAGTAAACATTTAAAAACTGTTTTCTCAACTGAACTCATTAAAATCCATCAGTTCCACTATTTTCGAAAATAACACAGATTATGAATAAGATTCTCGTAGTCTCATTGGCATTATGAATGTAATGCTGCATCAAAGCTACCTTAAACTCTGCCATTGTTAGTGAATGTCTGGTCAAACTTTATTTTAAGGTCCAATTCTCACTATTAACAAACCATTAACTATGACTTTTTACTAATAGAATGTACTAATAAACAGCCTATGTTAATAAAAGGCATGCTAATAAACAACTTAATAGTGAGAATTGGCCCCTATACTGAAGTGTTACCAAATGTCTTGTTTCTTTTGTTTTGAGCTGTAATAATCATGATATTATTAATCGTATTATGATAATGTGATGTATTGAATTTAATCGCGACATATGATTCCTTTTTCTCTGATGCACCGCATTGTAAGTTAGCACTGAAACAAAACCGCTATTGATTAAAAATGGCTCAGGTACAGAAACCTTGTAATTGATTTCCTCAAAGCAGCAGTAGGCTACAGCGCACAGATTGATGGGGAAATCGTTTGATTTTGGAAAGCGTTTGCTCATGGGAGCAGTTCTACAAATACGATGCAGCATTTGTGTCTCCTTCAGGACTCTCAGAGCAATGTTTCATCTGAAAGAGAGTCAGAATGAATATGGCTGTAAATCCATTATTTAACTGTAAAGGATGTTTTTAAAATGTGTTTGTGAATTGCTGATAAGGAGAGAGAGCCACTGACTGCTGTAGCAATTTACAGATCTATCAGAATATATATTACATATAACCATCCATCCGTTCATTCTTCAAACTGCTTGTCCTCTGGGTTGTGGAACATATTACCATAATACAATAATTATTATTGTATGTGTGTACGTATATATATTTGCTGAGCTAGTTGGGTTTATTAGTGTGTAATTTTTTTTTTCTTAAATATACATTTTTCTAAAATGTATGTTTTCAAATAATCAGAGCGAGCTCACTTCCTTTAATCTAATTTCCCCTTTCCTTCTCATCCACAGTGTGCTCTTTTGTGGTCCACAAAAGGTGCCATGAGTTTGTTTCATTCTCCTGTCCAGGGGGCGACAAGGGGCCTGACACAGATGTGAGTAAATGCTTGTATTTCTCTCCCTCACACACACTTGCTCACACTGCAGTCGCCATGTTCTTTGTTAAAGAGCTGTGTTTGTTAAGATCTATGTCCGTTCAAGTTGTTCTGTGAAGGTGTGCTTGCTTTAAACTGTTGTGTTCATAAAGAATTCAGCATAATGCTGAGCAAAAACCGTCTTCTCTTCTCTCTCCTCCTCCTGCTCTGTGGGGCTGTGTGTGTGTGTGTCTGCTGTGAGGACAGCTGCTTGTGGTTTGCCGTAGATGAGCACCGGGGGCCAGTAGCTGTCAAATATGACCTGATGTCCCCTGAGTGCTGCTTATTCAGACATCACGAAAAACCCACACAAAGGCAGTTATGTGTGTTTTCTTTTAACCCTTCACTAGATTAGCCTCACATTAGCCTCTAAACCACATTAGGAAGAAGCTTATGAGAGGTTTACATGCTTTTTGTGGTTGTTTTAATTGGTCCAAATTGCAGCCAAGATTGAAAGTACAGACATGAATGAGTTCAGGCAGTATGTTCGTCATGACAGCTGGCAGACTAACAACACAATCTTTTCTGTTTGGGCACCTGGGCATTCTGACAAAGGTCTCTCAAACTACATGGGTTTGGAAAAACAGAATATTTTATTGGTGATGTGAATGAAGTCCATTCCTTTATCCTGGATTTTGTCATTTTTTTTCTCAGTTTCTTGGAGAGTTTGGAGACTCTCTGTGTGTTTGTGATTGTGTGTGAGTCAGAGGGTCGGAGCTCCTGATCTCATAAGCTCTTCTCCTCCTGGTGTGAGCATGTGCTCCATCATGACCCTAAAGCTGCATCCATCCAACCCTGCCATCTTGGGCTTTTATCTCAACACTGCTCATTTCACATCTCTTTTCTCTGTTGCCCTCGTGCTTCATCTTTCTTTAGTTGACGCTCAAGACACACAGATAAACCATCTCCACTCTCATTTAAAGCTGCAGTGCGCAATTTCTGTGCCACCTTCATTTTCGGAAGAAAATGTGAGTGAGTTGCATGTGCAAGAACCTGCCGGCTCTGCTAGGGTGTTGTGGGTGGCTGATGAGTGTTTTTATTCCATTGTGTTGAATTTATGAGGATACACTAGGTCTTACGTAGGAACTTGGTAGGCGTAATAACTTTCCCTTTATTTTCTTTTATGAACTCACTTGGCATGACCACCTGTGGAAATGTCACCTTAGACTTCTGTCCTACCACCTTTTTGTTGACTTTTTTACTGTGCAAAACAGAACAAAACACATTAGTAGGGTTTACTGAGTGGTTTTTAACACATTACTTTATGTGGTTGCTATGTAGATCAAAAGATGCCACTACCAACTCTATACAGTATTTTGGTGTGTAGATATGGCAAGGACAACTTCCTCAATGTGTATATATATATATATATATATATATATACATATATATATATATAAATTATCACCCAGATAATGCACCTGTAATGTTCTAATGGATCGATTATTCTCTGTTCATGGATGAGAGAAAATGTTTTACCATCCACAAGGATAGACATTTGACCTTTTAACTATACAAAACTATATCTGTCATGTTGTCCGTCTTGCATCTATGTTCATTCCCTTTGCAAACATGTTCTTGTGCCAAAAGATTGTAAATTTGTTCTTTTTTTAATGTTGTGATTTTGTACAGAAGAATCTGTCTGAGGTGAGCTTCAAACAGATCTACAGCATCGTGCGTCACAATCAGATCAGTGTGTTTCTGCATTTGACATTTGCAGCATTTCATAGGCGGCTTTGATTTTCACATGTGGATTAAATTGGAACAAATGATCTGTCAAGTCCCCAGTGATTCTCTGTGTATTTCTGTCTCCAGAGTCTCTGAACATATTGATATATTCATTACTGGCCTCCTCTGGGGCTGGACGTTGAGCATCTTTCAAGTCATTAGTGAGAACTGTTTATACATGAACACTCTGAATACACACACACACTCTCTTGCACTTGGTTACATAGTGTTCTTTTATACGTTGCTTAAAATAACAACATTTATTATATGATAAATTATACTTTTTAACATTATGCCGTCTCTCTGAACCCCCCTGGTGCTGCTAACAGTTGTTTTTTAAAGGAATAGTTCACCCAAAAATGTAAATTCTGTCATTAATTACCCACCCTCATGTTGTTCCAAACCCATAAGACCTTCGTTCATCTTCGGAACACAATTTTTGATTAAATCCGAGAGCTCTCTGAACCTCCCATAGACAGCAAGGGTCCTTACACGATCAAGGCTCAGAAACGTAGTAAGGACTTTAAAATAGTCCATGTGACATCAGTGGTTCAACCATAATTTTACGAAGCTGCAAGAATACCTTTTGTGCGCTAAGAAAACTAAAATAATGACTTTATTCAACAATTCGTCTCCTCCTGGTGCCTTTTTGGAGAGTATCACATACTTAAACAACATTTGCAACGTATGGATATGTTGTTTACACTCAGATCAAAGCGTAAACAACGTAAACGATGTATCCGCGTACATACACCCCTTTATTTTATTTATATTGGCTGGATGAAAGCAGACATGTTTTAATATGGCCTTTTTGCTGAATCTGTCAACAAAGTCAAGTCAGTTTTATTTGTATTGCACTTTTTGTATATTTTGAAGAAAGTTGGTAATCATTTACAGTTGACGGTCGTGATTTACTTCCATAGTATTTTTATTTTTTTTCCATGATATGGAAGTCAGAGACTTGTTTCGTTACCAACATTCTTCAAAATATCATCTTTAGTGTTCAACAGAAGAAAGAGATTCATACATGTTTGGGGTAACTTCAGGGTGGACTAACATGAACAAACAATAAACAATTGTATTTTTTTAACTAGCATTGATAAAGATTATTAATTAAAAACAAATATATATATTATATATATATATATATATATATATATATATATATATATATATATATATATATATATATATATATCAAGTAAGTATATTCTTCAACTGTTATTTCATGTTAGTTAAATAATGAGATATTATTGTAAAGTATTACAACAATGTCCATTTATCTTCATGCCTTATAGTCAGATTAGAGCTGGGCAATGACAGAGTTTGCATTCTGTGATAATATCAAGCAGTTGAGATTTGCTATATAGTTTATGTCGCTTTACATGAGTATACTGTATGTACTATTTAAGTTGCATATACTTATAAATTTAACTTTATTGTATATATAGAGCTTTGTGATAATAAACTTTGCATTTTGCATTTAAACAAATGAGATATTATGTAATCAGCAAAACTCAGCAAAGAACTGCACTACTATACAGTTACTGAAAATTTGATGTTTTGATAATTATTTGTAAATGAGACTCCCTGAAACAAAATCAAATAGAATCATGAGATGCCTAAAGATTCCCACCTGTACCTATTACTAGAAAAGATAAGCTGTTTTGACTACCTCTGAGCTACTGTTCAACACTGGTAGCATAAATCAGAAGATAAAGTAGGCAAAGGATCCTATAGTCTAATTATTACAATGTGGAATACTGCACTTTTCCCAGCTTGTCATTAACTCTGAACTTTAGATTTTTTCTCAGCTGTGAAGTCATAGTTCTCCTCACTGATGCAGAGCGGTCTAATTAACATGACAAGAGAACGATGTGATTTCACAAGTACTCTTTATTCTCTCTTCACCTCACTGCTCATGTACAGATGGAGCTCTGGTCTCTCAATTTAAAGAAGATTTTAGACAGATCTAAGACCAGCTCTGTTTAGTCAGCTCTCATGTAGTTTCATCCTCTGACAGCACATCCATGAACCGCTCAGATGTAGTATCTGCACACAGAACTGAAAAGCATTTGCTTTATCTTACAAGCTCAAGTCTGATTATCTGACTTTATACAACTTCAGGGAGTAGGCATGCACCAGTCATGTTTACTTGTATTTATTAATTTAGAGCAAATATTTTGTACTACATTGACTACAAATATTTTGTACTACATCTGAGTTTTATCTCAGAGTCACAGCTCATTTACATAATCAGAAACTCACTGACACACTGATGACCCTAAATCTACTCACACAAACCCACCAGCTGAAGAGTCTGACACTGAAATAAACCTCTATGCTTCCTTAAGCTGGAACTGAAGTCCTCATCCATTACTTGAAAAAAAAAGATGGCCTCAGTCGGACTTGATGAAGGCTTTACACAGAATGGCTGGCACACAAACACTTTCTCTTCAGTAAATCTTACTGAACCCAGATGATTTCAGCAGTTTTTAGCTACACTTTCGGGTTTAGCCTCTATTCCATGGAAATGTATTACCATTACCTTTGGAATGTGAATGTGGTCCTGCTTCTCATTTCCATTTCACAACAAAATCTGTCATTTGTAAAGTTTACAATAGCACTCCAGTTCTCTTGTTGATTCTCTTCCACAGCCCACAGCTTGTTGACAACAGCAAAGTAGCTCTGATGCAGCATTTAATTTACAGAGAACTGAAGCCTAAACCTAACTGCTTTAACGCTGCTCTTTTCCTGCCTTCCAGGCACTTCTTTTTCCTTTAGGAAATGCAAATGTTGTGTTCTGGTTCCTGTTCACTGGCGTGCCTTATTGCAATAAAAGATAAATAAATGCTTATTTCTGGAATAAAGTAAAGCTTGATTTGGTGTGTTGTTGTGGACAGTATGCTGTAATGAGAGTTTTGGTGGTGTTGTGTGTTTGTGTTGTATTGTGGGAATAGTCTATTTGGAGGTGTTTTAGAGGGGGAGGTGAAGCTCAGAGGAGTTACATAAACAGAAGTGCCACCCTCACACTGCAGCGACAATAACAGAGATGATTATCCATGATTTTATCTGATGAAGAAATTCTGTCATCGTTTACTGACACTCATATCCTTCCAAAACCTGAAATTTCAGCAACCAAATTCGTTAAATAGACTTGCAACAATGTTTTCATTTTAGCGCGGTAACCATGTTCAAACCAGTTATCCTGGTATTACAATTTGGTTGGATGTCACAAATTTAAATGAAACTTAAAGTGAATCAAAATTTTGAATTTACATAATTTAGTTAAACCAAAAAGAAAAACTTGTTCCCGTACAGTTTAAGATGCCATTTAGATGACTGTACATTATACAATATTCATTATACAATATTCTATATGTTAAGGATACTAATATAAGAACTGTTAGATATTTTATTGTCAAACTGTGTATTTGTACAAATTGTACTATAGGACTTTTACCAATCAAATTAAATCAGTATCAGCAAAATCCATCTTTGCACTGCTGCATCTGAAGTGGCATTTAAGTGTATACACACAGAGTATTTCATGCAGCTCAAAGGTGGTATGTATGCATTTAAGACAAATAGTAGCCTATTTTGTATTTATTTATTTATTTTGGTCACACTTTAATTTAAGGAATGAAGCATGTGACTGACTTTATGAATGGGTCATCATTGAATCATTCGCTCAAAAAAATTGTTCAAAATACTGTGTATTTGTTTGGAACTCATTTGATTGGTAAAAGAGCAAATACAAACAATATTGTCTTCGGATCAATATTGCCGTACAATCCTAAATGCAAGTCACCTAATATTAACTTATTGTTTAATGAACAGTTATATAAAATCATTTTGCAGTCATGCTGATAGGCATTTTATGTGCCATTTTTATCCCAAACTGCCGTTAATTTCCAAACATCTTACTGTATGTAAATTCATTCAGACAAATATTAATTATGTCTCTCAAAACCTAAACCAGATTTTATATGTACAAGACTTTAACAATTACAAGATTGTAGTAAGCAAAAACATGTATACGGAGCACATCAAAAAAAATTGAGAGGTTATTGTGATATAGTAACAGTGGCAACTTATTGTGGTGTGCAGAAATGTGTGCACGTGACTATGTTGTTCTATATTTCTTACGGTCATGAGTAGGTTTGTCAAGTGGGTTGACTAAAGAAGACACAAACACTGTCTGTTTTTAACACAGAGCTCAGCATGTGTGAAACACAACACTTCTTATGCCTGGATGCTGTAGGAATCGCTTCTCAGTGATCCTGAAATTTGCGAGCTCTCCCGAGGCATCAGAAAAGCACACTTGCATTTCAAACATTCTGACATGTTACTTCCTGTTCGCTAATAAGTGTGAGCTCAGAAATAATGCAAATAATTCCCTCAGGGTCACGAAATAAGATACAGAACATCACTAAAAAACGAGGACCAAAATGTGCTGCGCTATTACCATGTTTTTTTATAGACCAAAGCTAAATTTTTGCAAGTAATGTACGAACGTAGTTAGGCAACATCAGGTTCAGATACAGTAATCTGCTTCAGATGAGTAAATAACAACAGTTCCATGGGTGGTTTAAAATGGAGTACATTTAACAAATTCCTCTTTGAATTATTAATATTATTAGAGCATGTGCTTATCTCATTAGTCGGGCTAAAGAAAGCAACACTGAGGAAACAGACGGCAGCCACCCATGGGGCATGTTAAGAACAACCTGCTCCGTGGCAGAGTTGGGTCGTGAGCCCAGAGCATCATGGGTGGAGAAGAGCTAAATAAACCGCTCTAGTGTCATAAGTGTGCTTAATGTCTCAGATTTCCTCTCATTATCCTTCGTCATTTCTCGGCGGGTTTATCCTCATGACTTTCATACATGATTACAGTCAGTCAGCTGAAGCGCCTCGCGCAGATTCACAAGCGCTGTTTGTTTGTCTCGTCAGTGTCTGTAATTATCCAGCTGTGCATTGATTTGTCAATTACTCCACTTTCAAACACTGCTGTAGTGATTAAACATGTTTTGTTGTCTTGGTACATTTGTTTGCCATGTTTGTGTACACTGTCATGCCTTTGTGTCTGCTGGTATCCCTTGTGAAAAAGAAGTACACTTGAGAATGCTTTTTTTGAAAAAAGCCCTTAATATTGAAAAAGTATGCTTTTAAATAATTTATACCATGGTCTGTCTGAATACTTGATTCTGACTGGCTGGCAGGTGTGCCTTAAAACCATTTAAAGCACAGGTAGTTCCAAGTCACTTTAACCCTCTGGGCCCTGAGGGTGTTTTGGGGGCCTGGAGAACTTTCGACATGCCCTGACATTTGTGCTTTTTTCAGTTGCTTATAAAAATATAAATGGCTAAAGTCTAATAACACTGTAAACAGCACAAACTGTGCTACAATGTTATGTTAGCAGCATTTATGTACATGATTGTGTTTTTGAGAAAACAACGTTTATGCGTGGTTAGTGAAAAACTAAAATTTTGAAGTCACTGAAATAAGACCATAAAACACATACAGAACAATTGTTTACAAGACTTTTGAGAACCAGATCTTGTAGGCTAGAATATTTACTTCACAATTATGTGAAAATCATTCTGCTTACTCATTCACAGAAAACAATATATTGATTTAAATTTTTAAAGACATGTTTTGTGATTGAAAGCCAATATGCGAGGGAGTGGTAATAGCCTTGAATATTAAGTGATTTTCACCTGAGAGACAAAGGGCCCTCCCCTAAAGGCTGCTAATGGCCCATTAGTGTGACTGTGACTGAGGCAGGTAAGACAGAGAGTGTGAGGAGACTGAAATTTTGTTTTTTTAATTATTTGTATTTTATTTACAACACAGTATAATCAAAACATACATAATGAAGGTCAAAGACAGAGAGCGCACAAAGTTTAGTTGTTATTTTGAGAGTATACAAATAAAAGTAGACCCCTTACAGATTGTAATGGTGTATTGCTCTTATTTGAACGATCAAAAATGGCAGAGTAGGTTAGGGTTAGCTCATTCAGTAATTCAAGCTCATTTCTGACTTATCAGGAAAATCTGCCCCAAAACGCGTATTCGCGTTTGTCGGGCTCAGAGGGTTAATTGGCCTTTAGAGTGGCCTTTTATTGTGTCCAGCCTAAGGCACACCTGTGCAATAATCATGCTGTCTAATCAGCATCTTGATATGCCACACCTGTGAGGTGGATGGATTATCTCGGCAAAGGAGAAGTGCTGACTAACACAGATTTAGACAAATTTGTGAACAATATTTGAGAGAAATAGGCCTTTTGTGTACATAGAAAAAGTCTTAGATCTTTGAGTTCAGCTCATGAAAAATGGGGGCAAAAACAAAAGTGTTGAATTTATAATTTTGTTCAGTGTATATTGTCACTGTCAGACAGAATCCTTGTATGTGCAAAGCTGTTACATTTCAGGAACACTAACAGACATAAAGGGCGACCAATAGTATTGAATTATGATGAAAAATAAGAACAAGGAACTATGGAGATACAAGGTTTTCACCAGACAGCGATGATATATACTTGTATATAATAACGTTCTTATTCAGCTTTTATTTTATTGACCTAGCTAACATTAGCTAACTAGAATAGAGTATGTCAACAGCAAGCTAGCTAACAATATTGGACATGTTTCTCTTTCTCACTGATAATGGATTTCAAGGTCAAGGCAACCTTAGCCTGACATTCAAATATTATGCCTAGTTATCGTTCACAATATATCAAATATTTTCTGTATTAATAAACTATAAAATAAGACTTACATGCATCAAATATACAAAATATCTTTCAGTGCATCTTTATTTCATATTAATGAAATGAAAAATGTGACTAAGGTGTTATACAAAGACCATTTTCAAAGTCAAGGTAAATTTTTCATATACAGCTGAAATCAACTGTATCTCTTCTACATGCAATAGCTTGTATTATAACATTACTCACAGTAGTTTAATAAATATTTTCATGTCTTGATTCACTTTTTGTAGCACTTAGTGACCGTTGAAATGCAGAGTGTCCAGAAAGGGTTATTATTTGAATGTGAGATGTGACTTGGAGGACGGTTGAGTCATGAAACTGTTGCAGCACAGGTTTAGTAATGCAGAGTAGCATTTCACTGACATTTAAATGCCAAAATCAACATCTACCTCTGTTCTTTCTAAATCACATGAAACAGACTCCATGTCTTATTTTCCAGCTGCGTTGTTAAAATCTCCATAAAAGTTGTATGTCAGATTTAATGTCTTTGAGGTCATTAACAAGCTATCAAAAACATTGATGACTCCTGCTCTGGTGTGTACCCTTGTGACAAAAAGTGCACTCAATTGTATTGATTGGGCATTGATTGTAGTGTACTTACTTCAAATCTTAAAATTGTATTAGAAAACGTACTTGCAGATAGTAAAATATGAATGAAATAAAAGGTCACTTAAGTGTACGTAATGAGAATACACTTTCATGACTGTGTTTAAAAGTGTACACTTAAGTACGCTTTTAAAAAGTGTGCTTTGTAATAATTGTCAAATTACGCCTTTAAATGCATGCTATACCTGTACACGTTTCAATAGAAATTACATTAAAATTGAGTTTAATATAAATGCTTAACAGTATATTTGCAGTGCACTTTAACCATATCTCAAAGACAAAAGAAATAACTATTAAAGTAACTATTCACTATTAGGTAACTACTAAGAAATTAAATATAAAGTACTTAAAACTTACTCATGTAAAAGTAAAAAAAAAATCACTCTTAAGCTCAACTAATTGCAGATTAAGTATTAGAAAACATTGCATTCAGTTCACGCTTAAACATATTCCCCCGGTTTCACAGACAAGGCTTAAGCCTAGTCCCTGACTAAACTGTAAATCTAAGCTGTTTTAACTGAAAAAAACTTGTACTGATTGATCTTGAAATATGTCAGCTCCCTTGTTTTGTCTCAAGATGCACACCACACATCGTGGCCTAATGGTTAGAGAGTCAGACTCGTAATCGAAAGGTTGCGGGTTCGAGTCCCCGGCCGGCAGGGATTGTAGGTGGGGGGAGTGAATGTACAGCGCTCTCTCCACCCTCAATACAAGACTGAGGTGCCCTTGAGCAAGGCACCGAACCCCCAATTGCTCCCCGGGCGCCGCAGCATGGCTGCCCACTGCTCCCGGTGTGTGTGTGTGTGTGCATTTGTTCACTACTCACTGCTGTGTGTGTGCACTTGGATGGGTTAAACGCAGAGCACCAATTTCGAGTATGGGTCACCATACTTGACAATACGTCACGACTTTACTTTACTTTACTTTACCAGTAATGGTTTTTCTAAGGAATGTCTATAAAAATTACTTTAAAATCCTAATTGAACTATGGCCTAGTCCTGGCTTAAAATAAACCCTGTCTGTGAAACCGGGCCATTATTTACCAACTAATTTTAAAAGTATGCAAAAATGTTACTTGTAAAATAGTGCTTTTTCACAAAGGATTACTCATTTTTGTCCAATCAATGCTCTCTTGAATGATAGTAATCCAGTTAGCCCCATAAAAAACGTCTTTATTCTGTCGATGGCTATTCAGAAGTAGCCGTATATTCAAGTCAAGTCAAATCAGGTCAAGTTTTATATTTACCAATAGAAAATGGTTTACAGAGTTTTAAAGGACCATCATGAATAAATTACATTATGACATTAACACACTGAGATAGTCTTCTGTCGTTCCTCTTCAGATTCACTAATTGCTATGGGAATAAAAGAGCCGCCTGATCTCTTAGTCTTCAGCTTCAGTGCTTTAAAACATCAACCTGAGGGCATCAATTCAAATATGGTTTAATCAGGATGTGATATAAAGACTTTTGGCCTTAAAAAAAAATAAGGGACAATAGTGTTGATGTCATATTCCTTGCTTGTGCCATGTTCATCCTCCTGTTTCGATAGAAATATTTCAACACACAAAGACAACTGCTTGTCAATCCACAGACTCTTGATGTCAGGAAAAGCAGCATTGTGCTTGTGTAGAGAGACTCAAGAGCTTGTGTTACCCAATGTGTTTGTTCATGTGCCGCAATTATCTTTCTGTTGATTAGCAGAGAGACTCATTAGCTGTTCGACTGGAGGATTTCAGAAACAGATATATTCAGTCCTGTGTGATGAAATCATAGTGGGACGAATGCATTTGTCATGGATGGTTATTAGAGTCAGATTAGCATTATTCACTGGGAAGAGGCATTATATCATTGCTGTATATTGTCAGATATCTGTGCCTATTCATGACCTGTATGGTATTATACTCTTTACTGGGATGTATGAAAAGGGCTCTTTATGTATCAACACAATACATGAGAGATAACGTGGTCTATAATATCTTAAGAGAATGCATTAGCATTTCTTAGATACTGCTTTCTGCCATCATTATTCATGGGCACTCAGGTCTGAATGAAGATATTTTTGAGACAATTATCTGGTCTTGAAGCACATGGCTATTAATACACAGAGCAAGCGAAGAAACTACACAAGACACAGATGCTCAGCAGCTGAGGGAACAGATAAAAACATGCTTCTCAGTGCTCAAATTGACGCTTCCTCATTTTCTCGCTCCTACGTCCTCCAACCCATGACCTGGATGTCGATTAAAGTTAGCCATCTTGAAGGACATCTCGATCCTCTAAATGCAATGTGATGAGTGATCAAGAATATACATAACTGAGGCTAGTTAGCTAGTTCCAATGTAAGAAGGGAATTACAATAATTCACACCTTATGAGGAATAACTGTCAATTTTCTAATGGTTACTTTTCTGAAATGAGCCATCCTCGATGACATATTCAGCCGATATTTGGCATTGTTGGCATTTTTAATTCTTGTCATCAGCCAATAAGTGTCGTAAGCAAAACTTGTTTAAAACCACTAAGAACCCAGATGCAAATGCGAACCCATCCTCCATCATTATTAGCTCACGGTTCTGTCTTTTAATAGAAAAGATCTTTATATATATATATATTTTCTTTTTTTCAGACATGCCCTTGTGCTTTTGCTCTCATGTCTGAATGAAAAAAGAATGGGAATTTCCATTGCACATGTGTAATTCTCCTACTACTGGACTGTGAATCCTGGCTTGGTGTAACATCAGGGTTCTCAAGAGCAGCTTCTTCTGTTATTCTTCTCTGATGTAACGAGAATAATAAAAGGAGGGACAGGTAGTGGTTTAACCTCTATTATGCAGTCTTTGAGATATCTTGAGTGTGTAGTATGTTATGAACTGGAGATGTATGTAAGGTGTATTTAGCTGAAGGGGGTGTACATGAGGTTGTGAACTGTACAGTATATATGGAGTGTGGGCACCTTGTCCCTCACTACACCACTTAATCTGCCACTGTGCATCCTCAGAAAAAAAAAAATGTAGTATTACTTTACCTTTGATCCACAATGTTAAAGAAATATTTTAAAGTCTGTTTAATTGGAAGCTGTTGTCTGAGAATGAATCACAGCATCATTAAAGAAAACGTCTTTGCACCTTACACACTGAACTTATGAACTCTCTTTCCTCAGAAACAATGCCACTTTAATAATCTAGCTCTGCTCTGAAACCTAATGAGCAACACTATCTATATAGTCAACTCTTATATCAGATGGACCCTCATAAGTGACATTATTGACTGAAGTGATTGAACTGAAAGACACTTGACTTGCGCTCACAGTTGATTCCAGTAGGCTATACTGCCTGTTGATGATTGCTTCATCACTGTAGTCTGATCTACAAATGAATGACTGGAATGAACTCATAAAATTATTCACTCTTCAGTTTCTGGCCAACTGTCGTACAAACCTTAACGAGAGGGTTGAGTTTGCATTTGTCTTAAATGTAAACGTGTTGTCAAGCATGCTATAAGTGCATTGTAAAGTTTCACAACGCACATAGGCTAAATTTACGTCAAATGCCCAGTAGTGCACAACACAACAAAATCTCCACAACACAACGCATAGGTCTAATTTCATTGTGTTGTGCTAATTTTGTTGTGTTGCGGCTTGTTTCTATTGTGTTGTGCTAATGTCGTTGTGTTGTTCTAATTTTGTTGTGTTGTGGTTTGTTTCCATTGTGTTGTGAAGATTTAATTGTGTTGTGGCTTGTTTCCGTTGTGTTATGCTAATTTCATTTTGTTGTGCTAATTTTGGTTTGTTGCAGCTTGTTTCCATTGTGTTGTGCTAATTTCGTTGTGTTGTGCTAATTTTGTTGTGTTGTGCTAATTTCATTTTGTTGTGATTTGTTTCCGTTGTGTTGTGCTAATTTCATTTTGTTGTGATGTGTTTCCATTGTGTTGTGCTAATTTCGTTGTGTTGTGGTAATTTTGTTTTGTTGCAACTTGTTTCCGTTGTGTTGTGCTAATTTTGTTTTGTTGCAGCTTGTTTCCGTTGTGTTGTGCTAATTTGGTTGTGTTGTGCTAATTTTGTTTTGTTGCAGCTTGTTTCCGTTTTGTTGTGCTAATTTTGTTTTGTTGCAACTTGTTTCCATTGTGTTGTGCTAATTTCGTTGTGTTGTGCTAATTTTGTTTTGTTGCAGCTTGTTTCCGTTGTGTTGTGCTAATTTTGTTGTGTTGTGCTAATTTCATTTTGTTGTGATTTGTTTCCGTTGTGTTTAGAGGTCTGCACGGGCTTTAAACTGAAGCCCGAACCCGGCCCGTACCCGTGATCATTTAACCCGACCCGACCCGACCCGACAAATACATTTACATGTTAAGCCCGAACCCGAGGTCCACTCTATTTCTCACAGCAAATAAATACCATTTTTGCAATATGTTGTATTTTCTCACGGCAAATAAATACCATTTTTGCAATATGTTGTATTTAATGATTGCTTGAATGTTGTCTCTCAGTTGTTGAATTTCGCGCAGACGTTGCCACAACGTAAATGTGTTTGCTCAGTCCGATCTCATGAAAGTGCGAATACCACAAATTGTATCTGTAGTGCTTATGATACGCAGTTTTCGTGTGCATATGATACGCACTTTATGGGGTGTAATAGGCACGCACTCCGCACCCCTAATCCTAACCAAGGGGTTTACAGTACGTAGCATATGCATGCAAAAAACATTTTTGGTGTATAAATGGCACTAGAAATTAATTTGTGGTATAGATACGCACTTTCATGAGATCGTGTTTCATAATCTGCTACTGGGCCGGCCCTCTGTCAAATTTTAAAACCCAGTGTGGCCCTTGAGCCAAAAAGTTTGCCCACCCCTGGGCTACACAGACCACAGACACACAGTTAGAGCCTGTGTGTCTGTGGTCTGTGTAGCAGATGCACATTGCACATCTGCGCACGCAACTTTCTCTCTCGCGCGTGCCGGTCACCACAACACAGCAAGCAGGCAAAGCACACGGCACGCAAACTATATATAGCCTATTTAGTTTTTCTTAGTTACAAGCCCGAACCCGACGCTGTTCAATAAACATTAACCCGAACCCGACCCGAAACCCGCACATTTTTCGGGACCCGTCGGGCTCGGGTCGGGTAGCAGACTTCTAGTTGTGTTGTGCTAATTTAGTTTTGTTGCAGCTTGTTTCCGTTGTGTTGTGCTAATTTGGTTGTGTTGTGCTAATTTTGTTTTGTTGCAGCTTGTTTCCGTTGTGTTGTGCTAATTTGGTTGTGTTGTGCTAATTTTGTTTTGTTGCAACTTGTTTCCATTGTGTTGTGCTAATTTCGTTGTGTTGTGCTAATTTTGTTTTGTTGCAACTTGTTTCCGTTGTGTTGTGCTAATTTAGTTTTGTTGCAGCTTGTTTCCGTTGTGTTGTGCTAATTTGGTTGTGTTGTGCTAATTTTGTTTTGTTGCAGCTTGTTTCCGTTGTGTTGTGCTAATTTGGTGGTGTTGTGCTAATTTTGTTTTGTTGCAACTTGTTTCCGCTGTGTTGTGCTAATTTAGTTTTGTTGCAACTTGTTTCCATTGTGTTGTGCTAATTTCGTTGTGTTGTGCTAATTTTGTTTTGTTGCAACTTGTTTCCGCTGTGTTGTGCTAATTTTGTTTTGTTGCAGCTTGTTTCCGCTGTGTTGTGCTAATTTTGTTTTGTTGCAACTTGTTTCCATTGTGTTGTGCTAATTTCGTTGTGTTGTGCTAATTTTGTTTTGTTGCAACTTGTTTCCGTTGTGTTGTGCTAATTTTGTTTTGTTGCAGCTTGTTTCCGTTGTGTTGTGCTAATTTTGTTTTGTTGCAGCTTGTTTCCGTTGTGTTGTGCTAATTTTGTTGTGTTGTGCTAATTTTGTTTTGTTGCAACTTGTTTCCGTTGTGTTGTGCTAATTTAGTTTTGTTGCAGCTTGTTTCCGTTGTGTTGTGCTAATTTGGTTGTGTTGTGCTAATTTAGTTTTGTTGCAGCTTGTTTCCGTTGTGTTGTGCTAATTTTGTTTTGTTGCAACTTGTTTCCATTGTGTTGTGCTAATTTCGTTGTGTTGTGCTAATTTTGTTTTGTTGCAACTTGTTTCCGCTGTGTTGTGCTAATTTAGTTTTGTTGCAACTTGTTTCCATTGTGTTGTGCTAATTTCGTTGTGTTGTGCTAATTTTGTTTTGTTGCAACTTGTTTCCGCTGTGTTGTGCTAATTTTGTTTTGTTGCAGCTTGTTTCCGCTGTGTTGTGCTAATTTTGTTTTGTTGCAACTTGTTTCCATTGTGTTGTGCTAATTTCGTTGTGTTGTGCTAATTTTGTTTTGTTGCAACTTGTTTCCGTTGTGTTGTGCTAATTTTGTTTTGTTGCAGCTTGTTTCCGTTGTGTTGTGCTAATTTTGTTTTGTTGCAGCTTGTTTCCGTTGTGTTGTGCTAATTTTGTTTTGTTGCAGCTTGTTTCCGTTGTGTTGTGCTAATTTGGTTGTGTTGTGCTAATTGTGTTTTGTTGCAGCTTGTTTCCGATGTGTTGTGCTAATTTCGTATTGTTGAGACTTGTTTTTGCTGTGTTGTGGAGATTTCATTGTATTGTGCACAACGGGCCACCGTACTATTCACTAGTAGCTTTGTTTTGTACTGCTTGTGCAAATGTTAGCATCTACCTATTACTTTAAAGTTTCGGTAGCACTTTAGTTTAGGAACCAATTCTCACTATTAATTAGTTGCTTATTAGCATGCATATTTCTAGCATATTGGCTGTTTATTAGTACTTATAAACCACATATTAATGCCTTATTCTGCATTTGAGATCCCTTAAGCCACCCCACCCCACACCTAAACTTAACAACTAATAAGCAGAAAATTAGGAGTTTATTGAGGCTAGTTAATAATTAGTCAATAGTGAGAATTAGCCCTTAAAATAGAGTGTGACCATAAATTTGACCCTCTCTGAACTACATGTATAAAATGCATTATAAAATAATTTTTGATCTTTTAATTATGCCTTGTAATATACTTTGTATTAACTTATATATACCTTAACCCATTGTTTGAAATAAGGAATAATTATTATACTGCATTAAAATACATCACAAAGAACTAAATTCAAATGTTACAGAGAATCTGCAAATATTTGTGAAGGCATTTGTGATTTGTATGAGGATGAGTTAAGGATGAGAGAATTTTTATTTTTGGGTGAAAAATCCCATAGAAATAAAAATGATTAAAATGTTACCAAAAAAAGAGATTGGCTTTTGATTAGTGCAGTTTATTTTATGTACATGAGCAGTTATTCTACGCTAAATGCGTTCATGGAATCAATAAAGAGAATCGTTAAATCACTTCTTGTTCCTCTGGAGTCCACAGCTGAAAGCAGGGTGATTTCAGAGCAAGCGTCCCATAATCCTCCAATACACGTGTGGATCACCCTCTCATGTTACCTCTTAACTCTTACAGTATGCCAGCTGTTTCTGATAAACAAACTAATCCAAATCCATCTTGGATGCTGTTAGAGAGAAAATAAATGAACGGCATGACTCCTGGCTCTCCTCTGTTCGGATTTGTCTGCATGGATGCTCAGCTGGGTAAATTCAATATCGAGGAGGATCTGAGCAAGATCTGTGAAGGCAATGCCTTTGTGAATAATAGTTCAGCTTATATGGCTCTAAGTTTCATCTCATGTTCAGCACTTCACTTTTGACAAACAGTTTTATCACTTCCTGACAAATGTCCAGTTGTTGTTATTAATCCATCAGGCTTCACAGTGAGCATGACATTTTTAATTAAGAGAGATGGAATATGTAAATAATGCCTGTGAAATCTCAGCTGCAATATCAGATTTCATGCATCTCAATAAATGATTGACCTCTAATCACTCTGAGGATCTTTTAGCTGTGGTTTAAAACATGCAACTAAGAGGTGTCACTGGTATCTTCAGTCCTTTTCCTTCTCTTCTCTTTAGTCAGTTTGTTTTTTCCCCTTGGCCTACTTAAAAATGACATTTTGAGATAAATTAATAGAAAGTGAAATTGCATTTTAATCCTCAGCAGAGCTTTCATGATGTTAATTCCATTTAATAAAAAAGTGTAATGTTAACTGAAAATGTATGTAAATTAACAATTCATGGTCCCTGACCTGTACGCCAGGTCCTTTTGCTTCATTTTCAAAGTAACAGCACAAGACAAAGTGTAGTTTTGCAAATTCTGCAGTTAATTATTTAAGTTAATAGGTGATTATATGATATGTGCAAATGTGATTAACTGTGATTTATTTAAATAATTATTCAGCATATCGTGTAATTAATTTTAACCGATTCCAGCTCCATCTGCTTTCTCCTAATACTATTTCTGTCCCTCTCTCCCTCATGAAACCTTCAGTCTGTGGTTTTGTGTTTTGATGCATAAAATATAAAGCACTCTGCTGGAGCGAACAGCTGCCGTTTCATTGATTATTTCAAGAAACAACTGAACTCTTGATTTAGTGGAAATGCAATCAGCTCTTCTGATGATCACTGGTGCATTCATCAAAGGAATGAGGCTTCAGAATTTTAATGACTTTTCAGCTACATGCACACTGGAGTTATGGCATATATGGAGTGTGTGTGTGTGTGTGTGTGTGTTTCAGGCCTATCACAAGTTGTCAACATCTCTTTCTTTTAGGTTTTAGGGGTATGCATCAACAAGATGAAATTAATGCAGAAAAACATCTGATCCATAGATTATGGTTTTTAGCAAGTATCTTTTAATATCATGCAAAAAATGTGCATGTAAAATCTTTATAAAATGTGCTGTAAAATCTTTTATGATTTTACAATTTAATTTTACAAATATGATTTTTTCAAAACTAAATGTAATGTTTAGATGTTTTATTTATATTTTTAAAAAAAATAATTTTTTATGTTATTAATAATATTTTAAGATGAACATTTACTGGCCTGAAGGAACCTAGGCTTACTTGATTATCTATACGTTTTTATTTACTTGATTATCTATACTATACTACATCTATACCATACTATATATATATATATATATATATATATATATATATTGTGACGAGTCGGCTGCCTCCCCCCTGTGCATCATCACCACCCCGTCCCGTATTCGCCGCCCTTCACCAGGCTCCCGACGGGAGTGGGTGTGTGAGAGAGGAGGGGCGCTGAACACGCAGGGCTGGCGGCGTGTGATGAGGCGCACCTGACGTGAATAGAGCCTCACCACCGCCGCTGTTTAAACGCCAAGCGCGCCTCTCCTCGAGAGACCGGTCTCTTCCCCGTGCATGCACGCTGGTGTCCTCGTGGGTCCAGGAAGGGTGCGTCGAGGAGGACTGCCGCACCCATTAGGCGGCTGACGGGCCAGGATGCCGGGCCGTCGAGTCCCCCAGAAGCGCCGGGAACCTAGGGGTTGGAAGGAGCCGCGCAAGAGACGCCGCCGCCACTCGCTCCCGGCCCCGAGAGGGGAGTGCGTGCGGCCACCGGACTCTGCCCCTTCCCTGGACCCTTCCCTGACGAACACTACCCTCCTTCACTAGCCCCGCGGCACAGCGAGGACACCAGGTTCCCTGTTTATTTGGACACTTTTTCCCCTTGGACACTTTATCTTCCCTTTTTATTGTTTAATAAAAAACCTCTCCGAGGCTTGACGCCACACCCACTGTGTCTGTCGTTTGCTCCTCCCGCCACAATATATATATATATATATATATATATATATATATATATTTTTTTTTTTATTATTTTTTTTTTTTATTTATACAAATCATGTTAAAATGCCAGTATCAAAATTTTTTTTTTTTGATGGCTTTTGGGGAACTTTTATTGTTCATCTCTCATTCATTGTATTGCCCCACAATAAAAACTAAAGAGCTTTGATCATAAAACTTTTCAAATAGTATCTAAATATAAAAGCAGTGAAATATTAAATATTACTTGAGTGACAACTGCATTGTAATCTATCAAAATTTCATCTTACTTCTTATAAATCATATAAATATAAATATCAGCAACTGCACCAAATATTTATTAAAATGCTATCCAAACATTTTTATATGCATATTTTGCATAAGGGATCAGTAAACTGTTCAATTTCAAAAAGTGAGGTTTTTCTAACTATTATTTCATATGGCTTTACAAGGTTAAATGTAAATTACTTTAAGGTACTAATGCACCTTTTAGGGGTAGATAAAGTACAACGTCTTCCCTTTAAGAGTACTGCCAGTTTTCTGACAGTATAATGAACTTCTTACCTCATCTGACACCACAAACTTGAAAATCATGCTGTGTTATATTTATTTCCGTCTGATAATCCTCCCCTGCATTCCCTGTCTGGGACATTAGCACCTTGAAGGTTGGCTTTTGTTTTTTTGTTTTTTCCATCACCTTAAACCAGAAAAAAACAGAGAGAGATTGTCTTGCAGTGTGAAGTGGTTTGTAGCTATATTTAGCTAGTAGATGAATGTCTTTCGTGGTCTTCTCCTTGCACAAGGCCTCTTCCATTTGTAGCCTCCTGGGTCTGTCGACTCTCTTTACCTGCGGCCGGAAATAGAACGGCCCTAGACACCTTCACCTGGTCTGATCAGACTGTCTGACAAGCGTAGAGACAGCCTCAAAGCTTTGGGGAGCATCAAAGCTCACATGGAGCGTCGACAAGTGCAAACAGCACAAACTCTATTTATGCAGTATCGTCAGTTTATGATCTTTCTTCTCGAACTCGAATCGAGATTTTTCTCAGAATATGCAAGTCATACAGTATGTGGGCATGCCATTTTTTTTAGTAATTATAGGAAGAAGAGGATGACAAGTGTAGTTTTTCTAGAGTTACTACAAAAATAAAAATAAAAACCTTGACACTTCATGAGGGCTTGCATTGCCTAAATCAGAGATTCTCAATCTTTTTTGATTCAAGGCCTCCCTTTGTCCAAGACAATATTCAAAGGCCCTCCTATTTAAACTGACATGTACCTCTGTATTAATAAAAATAAACTTAACAATATGATGGCAGGTTAGTGTACACTTAATTGATTGATTAATTTAAATTTAACTCATTTTAAAACTTAACATTTAAAACAGAACCACTGTTCTGAATCACCTTAATTTTTATAGCACTTTATATAATAAAGATGGCTTTATACTGTAGTTTTGAACTGAAGAATGAACATGCATAAAAAGCTGAAAGAGCATAAATAATTGTGATTGTCATTACAGCTTACTTGAAAAGTTTTGATTACAGCATTACATTTTGATGTACCCCTGTTGTGTACAATGTTTATATTTTCAACATTTATTGAAAATTTATTACATTGATTGTAGCCAGTCATAGACATGTTTCATGAATGCAGACGTCTTTAGGCCCATCAGTTATGACAGCCAGTCCTAATGAGTGATTTTGAAGCTGGTCCAAAGGAGTGATGAAGAAACATCTTCCTTTGTATATTCTAAATGCCACAGCACTCGTGTGCAATGTAGGCGGTGTAACGCCCAATGAAGGCTGCAAGGAAGTAATGCAACAAAACAAGAATGTGCCCATTCTAATCAACAAGGACACATAGACATGGTGTAAATAAGAGATTTATTGTACAGTGGTGACAGCTCCATTGATTAAAGGGAATCATTCGCAAGAGTCCGACATTTTTTCAACACATTGCAAGTACTGAGACAAAATCGCAGATTTTTATGTCACATTTTATTGAGCTTGCAGTTCTACAACCCAGTGAACTGAGAGAATAATAAAAAACACTCTTTTTAAATGTCCCCTTTTTCCTAAGTCTGATTTATCAGAGAAAATCAATTTATTCTGACTGATTTCACTGAACCAGTTCAAACTAATGATTCACTCTTTCATTGGAGCCATTTGTCAGTAATGCTGAGCTTTTCTAGTGAAATATAGATTTAGTTATCAATTATATTGTTAATTCAATTTTTTTTATTTTGTTTTATTACTTACTGAGTTACAGTAGGCATTTAAAAATGTACTGCACTAATTCAGTGTAGTTTTTGCTCACTATTTTTCAAAGAGTTTGACTATAGTTTAACCACAGAGTAGCTTAGCGTTCCCAACACTCTTATCAGGTTATGTGTTAAACTAAACAAACTCTAAACATATCAATCTCACATATACCCAGTGGAGCTAATGTTCACAATGAATGCTCATAAATAGCATGGAAAACTTATAAATGCTTATGAATGCTCATAAAAACGCCCAAGCAATCTGCATACAAGCTGTTTTCGGTTTTTGTGTGCAGCCGCTGTCAGTGTTTTTCAGACTCATTTTCTTTGCATCTTTGCAGTTTCTGTCCCTCCCCTTGAGAAACTGTTAATGGAAATAAAACCGCAGATGCTTAGAAGTGCATTGTTGTACGGAAAAAAATGCACAAGAAAATGACGCTCCACAGCAGTGTTGTGTAACCACACATCCCAGTGAAAGGAAATGAGAGAGAACATTCTGGTTTTCTTTTTTTTCTTTCGAAATGAGACACGGGTGGCTTATTGATATGTATAGCTCGGGGACGCCCCCTTTCATAATGTACACACTGCCGAGAGTTTCCCTCTGCTTTGAGAGCTTGTGGGAGTCTAGACATGAAGTTAATCACATCAAATGTGAAGTCGTTCGGCTGGGAGCTTGGAGACCTGAAAGGTTTCCCTCGGTCTGTGATTCAGCCTGGAGTAGGAGTTATAGAGATGTCTGTCTCTATCTGTCTCTCTGCTCTCAGTTATTAAACTCTCATGGATAGTCTACCTGTGCCACTCACGGAGCATTAGTCATTCTATTGGCTGTGGTTTCTGCAACAAAGATAATAAATTTAAAGTTCACATGAAATCAAAATTGAGTTTTGATCAGTTTTAAGGTCATCTAGAGCTTCACATTAGACTTTGCAGGTACTTGTTTTTGTCTTCAGCGAACTGAATGAAAAAGAACCAGTTTCTCTCTGTGTCAGTGAGTCTCAGGCTACGTCCACACGAAGCCAGATTTCTCCCTATGCAATCTTTTTTTTTGCCTCAAATTCCGTAAACACGGAGTCGTCTCAGGAAATATCTGCGTACACACAGAATCACTGGAAAACGACTGAAAACGATGTAGTGCCAGACCAATATGTGGCGCTGTAATTCTGCCACAGAGATACACAAAAAAACAGTGAAGAAGACTTGGACCATGTGCGTAAACCTTGCGCGCTGAATACAAGCTAACACACAAAGCAGAAGATTTTGCTTTAATAAAACTAATGAGCTCAGTAGGTTCTGCAGCTCGAACACAGGCACGTAGTCTGACATTGTTGTTGTTGTTGTCGCTGTTATGTGACGCAGCGGTGTCTGATTAGGGGCGAGACGTGGGCTGATGACGTCATCGTTTCAGAAAATATACGGATTCGCCGTCCACACGAAAACATGAAAACGTATGGACGAAACGCCTATACGGTAAAAAATGTATGCGTATACAGAGAAACGCGTCTTCGTGTGGACGGGGCCTCAGTCACCCCAGTCACCGCAGTCATCAGCCACCACTTACCCACGATCTCAGTCACCTGTGTTCTAATCACCTGCACCTGCCGAACTCTAATCAAGCCATCTACAAAACCCCACTCCACTCACTCACTGATACCGTTCACTACAGGAACCAAACCAGACCCTACCGACTAACCTTTGTGCTTTCTCAAATATTCCGACGTTTCTCCACCGCTCCTGTACTCCACCGCTCCCTGGATAACCCCTTTTGCCTGTTATTCCTTCCCTGGCATCGGCTAGCCTGCCAACCGGCCCTCATTCCCCGACTCTTGTTACCCTACTCCTCTGTGTCTTCTAGCCTGTGTCCTAACACTCTGTCCATGTTCTGGTCCTGCCAGTTACTATTGCAAAATATACCCAATCAGGGTGATCAGAAAGGGTTTATTTGTGAAAACAACCAACTGGATGTACTTTATTCCACCTATTACACAGTGAATTACGTGATAAGATTACTTGTAAATTACATTACTTTTAAATTTACAATGAAATATCTGAGTTACTTTTTCAACTAAGTAAGGTAAGTTGTGTTGTTTTCCCATTTATTCACTGACAACTCTACCTTGTTGAGAGAAATTGGGAGTGAAGTGCAGAGGCAGACCAAATATGTAAGCCAAGCCCAGGTGGGAAAAAGTAACACAAACGTAACATAATCCACAACTTTCCATAAAAAGTAACTAATATTGTAATGCATTACTTTTAAAAGTAACTTTCTCCAACACTGCTACTTGCCATATAAGTAAATAATTAAGCACAAAATATTAATATTTTGTTAAGGTTTGTAAGGTAGTTGTTAAGTTTAGGTATTGGGTCGGATTAAGGGATCTAAAATACGGTCATGCAGAATAAGGCATTAATATGTGGTTTATAATTACTAATAAACAACCAATATGCTAGTAATATGCATGCTAATAAACAACTAGTTAATAGTGAGAATTGGTCCCTAAACTAAAGTGTTACTGAAACTTTAAAGTAATAGGTAGATGCTAACATTTGCACAAGTAGTACAAAACAAAGAGGTGCTATCTAGAGGAGTTACATAAATGTTTATGAAGAGATGAAATACTGATTTAAATTATTTTAAAATATTAACTAGGCTATTTATTGATTTTAGATCCCCTTACCCCAACCCTAACTCTAACCCTACACTCACACAGGCATTTTTAGATTTTCAGATCATTCTGTATGATTTATAAGCTTGTTTCATTATGGAGACCAAAAATAAGTGTACCCAAAAGGTCAAAAGTTACTGGTGTTACTATACTTGTTGGAACATTTGATCCCCATAATGTAGGGAATACCAGGACCACACACACACATATAGTAGAAACGTTGACATTATCAGTTTATTGGCTATTTTCCAGGGCAGTGTTCTTGGAAAGTAGTAAGCTACTTCACAATAATCTAATAATAGCTATGTTATGTCATCCCCACAGAGAAAACATATTTTTCTTCCGTCATCTTTAAAAATCTCATTAGCTATAATTAAAACTGTGCCAGCCGAGAAATATTAACTTTAGCCCATCAACTGGCAGATGTTTCTATAAATTACAAATGGATTAGATTTACTGTTCTGCATTGTCGTTTTAATCACACAACATCACTGTAGTGAGCACAGGCGTGTGTTTCCTGAACGGCTGCATGCTGTGCACTGTACCTAGCAAGATGACAATAAAGCACTACCCAGAGACAGCAAGAGGGGCGTATCCTGAGCGTTATAAATAGCTCTGGCAGTCGATTGAAAACACAGCCCAATTAAGTTCTTGGCGACCACCAATATCCTCTTGCATGCACACGGGAAGTTCAGGTCTCTTTTGAGCTTGTCATGGTTATTAATTGGTGGATGGGTTTAGGCTGGCCTGTAATGAATGCTTGAGGGAGTTTGAAGGGAAGAGGTGTGCCGTAAGGGGAATGCATGGAAGATCGTGGGGTTGCCAAGTATTAACAGCATTCCTGCTCATTCAGATGTCCTGTAGTTCTCGTTTCTGTTACATATTGTTTCCAGTAGGTTTGTGAGATTTCCTCTGGAGGCAGAGAGTGCTTTGAGAGAGCAGTCAGCCTGTGTTTCCTGAAAGTACGAGTGTAACTTCCCAATTATTACTGCCTGCTGTATGTGCTGCTGAGTGCTGGATCCCTCACAGTGTAAAGAATTGAAGAGGAGGACGTGACTCGTAGGGCTTTAAAGAGCAGTTCTTCTCTGGTCTATTAGCTGTGGACGTGTATCAGAGAGCCATGGCCCTCATTAGATTGGGCAGGGTGATTGATTCAATGCTAGCAGATTCACAAATGAATAAAACAAGACAGAGAGCAGAATATGGTACTGCGGCAGAAGACAGATGCCTTGATCAGAGTGACCAATTGTATCTTTCATCAAAGAACTGTCAACCTGATCCCTCAGAGTGGATGTGTACATGTGAATCTGGCTGTGGCTCTGTTTGGAATAGCATACTACCATAAAGAATTATAACATCCCCTTTAATGACTCATTTGATCAAACTGCCAAGGGTTAAGACACTGTTATACAAACTTGCTTCATAAAAAAGTTTTTATTTCCAAAATAAACTGGAAAATGGAACATAAAATGCAAACTAAAGTAAGCTCACAGACCATATGGGTAGTACCATATTTAGTTTTTGAGGCTGTGAGTGATAGAAGTACAGTGTGTTCAGTGGATTGTACCATTGTTTAACAACATACCATTTGTTCAGTTGACAAAAAAAAAAAACTTTTTCCATAGTGCATAATTTATAATTTATACAGTTTGACATTCTCATCCCATAACCAGCTCTAAACTTGCTCGGTAGCTCACCTGGTACAGCATTGCACTTGTAATGTAGAGTCCTGTGAAACAAAAAGATTATAAAAGCAATCAAAAATGGTATGGTTGCTTCAGCAAATGTGTTTTTATTTCACATTTGCTTTTTATTAACACAATTGGTAAGATTAAGAGCTAGAATAAGTGGCATATTATGTCTGTATTTCTCTGAGCGTCACTACTGGACATTTGTGCACGATACATACGACAAATAACAAATTAAACAATGACAGAATCATGTTCATCCTCTTTGGATGTAAGTGGCGTCACTTTTAGCACCACACACTGAACAATTCACTTGAAGTCATTGTTTTACATGTTAAGTAAATGTTCAGTTTACTTACCAAGTTTCCAAACCCAAGTTGGATAATACAGCTGGAAATGTCTAAACGTTATATTAATAGTTGCTACACCATACATTTATTGTAACTAAATAGTACTTGGTATGGCATTTGGAGCTTAGCATTTGTCTGATAGCAACTCACACAGTTAACATTTGAGATTTCTAAGTATACTGTGTCAAGATCAACTGGTATTTTCCAGTTTAATGAAACACCTCTCACACAAACAGCAAATGCACATTTGAGTTAATGCTAATCTGCACTACAGTTTCAAGTACACCTGAAAGTGGACATTATGCATGTTTCTGGATTCATCCCCTGATGGGGTTTGATAAGTCTATCCTGCAGTTTAATTAATGTGTTTTTATCTCCCAGTGGGATGGGGGGATTGTAATGAGATGCGCCTCATTTGTCTTTGAGGAAATTTGCGTTCTGCATTTAAATACGCTTGTCGTTGTTGTTTTTTTCCATGAAAATGACACAACAGGAACAATTTATCATGATCGGTTTAATTCAAATGCAGAGTGCTTGTGCTGTGACATTCAGGTTTGTGGTGAGCTGTTTTACAAGAACAAGGGAGTCTTTTGTCAATAACACATGATAAATTATAGCCACGGCTGTCTGCTAATTTATAGTTCCTGACATGGCTCATGCAGAACAACATTAGCATGATTTCCCCAGCAGGCTGTTTGATTTGCTAATGATTTCTGATTGTATGATTGTATTTATTGTTGGAACCAGAACAAAATGAACTGGAAGCATAAAACAAACAGGCTGAAACAAGGGTGCATTCTGGGTAATTATCAATTTTATGTATGCACTGTTTTGTGCTGTTTTTATTTTGACATGGAAACAATGCTTTTCTTGACATATACAATGATATGTCAATGTTTTTTGGAAATGTGCTATAGTATATATATTTTGATAATACCATAATAATTATCATGTTATAACCATGTAATATTATAGCACCATGATAGTATTACCATACCTTCCGGCTTTCCTAACACTTACACAAACCGGTAGATCAGAACAGACCAACAAAGATCTCGAGAGCAACTGCCAATCCATTCATCGGATAATAAAGCATGTCAATGAAATCAGTGCCGCCAGCCCAATAACCTGCTCAAGCACAGGCGCCATGAGTCTCATTCAGAGTGTGCATGACAGATTATGGCTCGAGCTATTGCGCCGTCGGCTGTCTAGATCAAATGAGGCGGCACACACGGATTAATTATTCAAATTCCCATTATGATCTTAATGATTTCACAGCACAACTACAAACTTAACAGCTCGATCTTCAGGGGGTTATTTCAGCTTGGGCTGATGGGTTGGATTGGGTTGGAGTTTGTCTCATTCTGTCTCCTGTGTTTCAGATTTTATAAATCCTTTGCAAATAAAGTGATGGAAATATGATGGCGTTTTGATCCTCTCACTGCAGTCCTTTAAGATTATATTTTATAATCTCCACATACATTCAGTCAGAGAGAGATTATGGTGAGATTATACTGCATTTTAATGAATGTTTGACGACATACATGCATGTGAATGAACAATTTAATCAACCTTTCGGTCAATTGCATTTGATCTGTGCTGATGTTATGAACATATTCATCATATGTCTTCATGTATACAGTAATATTACTGAGTTCACAGTTACATTTTTCACTCAGTTAGAGAGAACTTCTCTTCTTGGTATGGGCTACTTCATCTCTCTCAGAGCTAATCCTAATCATCATGTTTTTGGTGTATCCAAAAGTGCTTTACAGAAAAGCAAGATTATACCACATACACAGAAAACAGACCAGACAAAATTTAATACAACCAGTTTAAAAATTAAAAATGGCCATATCACAGTAGTCAATACACTAAGGAAGACATACCTTTTTTATCAGGGACTTAAAAACAGACAGAGAAGAGGCCATTCTAATCTCTAGAGGCAGGGTATTCCAAAGTCGAGGCCCTGCCACTGCAAATGCACACTCACCTCTACACTTAAGCCTAATGTGAGGGACTACCAACAAAGTCTGGTCACAGGATCGAACTTTCTAACTCAGGGCTTATACACCGAGTTCTCATTGGGACTGAAAACAATTACCTCGGTCTTGTCTTCATTTAGGAAGAGGAAATTTTGGACTAGCCATGATTTAACCTCCTCTAAACATTGCAGAAGAGAAGTAATCGCAGTGGAATTGTTTCTTTTGATTGGTAGATAGATTTGAGTGTCATTTGCGTAGAAATGAAAAGACACGCCATGTTTACGTAGAATAGAGCCCATAGGTAGGATGTATAGAGACAATAGAGAGGGAGCTAAAATAGAGCCTTGTGGAAGGCCACAGGTCAGAGGTGCAGAGGGCGTATCACAGAAAGATCCTAACTTATCTTATCTGTTTGGTAACCATGGTTATTTCAGTTAGGACCACATTTAGGGCAAAAGCTATTACAGAACAGCATTTCCTAAGTGCGTTATCTTATCTTGAGTGCAGATAGGAAAACCTCCTAACTTGACAAAAAATGTTCAAAAAATTGTCTTAACTTTAGGACAACCCCAGAGCTGTCCTAACTTCAAAATTATTTGAAAGCTAACGGAAAAAACGCTTACAACTGTGCTGTCCGACAATGGTATTAAATTTATTAATAGTTGAAAATGAACAACGAAGATGTTTAATGGTAGAACGTCTCTTGGAGGACCCTGAAGATGTGTTATATTTTGATGACAAAACACTTGTAAGTAATTACAGACTGCCGCACAACATATTACAGTTAGCACAGGAACTGCAACCAGCATTATAGAGACCAACAAGAGTGTCACGGAGCATTACTGGTTGTAGTGCAAGTGAATAATGCCTTACGGTTGTTTTTTGCAAGTGAAGTAGCTTTTGTTTACCTCATCAGCAGTGTTGGTTGCTTGGTAACAGACCTGAGAGTGGATTGTCGAGCTTGATTATGCCATTTAAGATTTCCTAACTAGAGATAAGACACTATTTTGTAAGATAGGATAAGAATCCCAAATCAAGTTAAGATTTGCTTCTTTAATACGAATTTCAACAGGGCGGACTCTGAGCAGACTTAAAACCAGATTGAAAAACCTCATAAATACAATTACTTGACAAAAAACGTTGAAGTTGATTCAGCACAATTTTCTCCAAAAACTATGAAATGAAAGGCAAGGCAGAAATTGGCCAAAATTTTTTTAGGACAGAGGAATCTAGTGAAGGCTTCTTGAGCAGAGGAGTGAGCATAGAGACTTTAAGATTGGCAGGAACAGAGCCAGTTTGGAGACACTTATTAACAAGAGACACCAAACCTGGCCCAATCGAATTAATAATTATTTTTTTAAATCTCGGGTGAATGATATCTCTAGAACAGAATGAAGGTTTAAGCTTGTCAATCACCTCCTTCAGTTCCTGGAGATTGATAGGTACAAAAGCATCAAAAACGGCAGAGGCAGATGACATGATAGGAGAGACAGTTAAAGTTAAAGTGGGGCAGACGCTAAGTCTTAAGTTAGTAATTTTGTCACTGAAATATCTCAAGACGCTTTCACAGAGAGCAACAGAGGCAACAGGCAAAGTGTTAACAGAAGGATTTGTAACAGATTGAATAATTGAAAACAATACCTTAGGTTTAGAGTGATTAGTTTCAATTAGATTAGAAAAATATGCAGCTTTCGCAGACTTAGCTGCAGTCTGGTAAGATGTAAGAGAGTCTCTGAACATTTGAAGAGAGATATGCAGCCTGTCCTTTTTCCATTTTCGTTCTGCCTTTCTACAATTTTGTCTTAGGAGACGGGTGTCAGAGTTATGCCACAGTTCAGATTTTGGTTTGTGCTTGTGAGGCTTAAGGGGGGCAGTTGCATTAGCTACCTTAAGCCAGGCAGAATTCATGAGGCTAAGATGTTGATCAGCATCCAAGTCAGATATTGATTGATCCAAGTGCAACTGTGAGCAACATTCAGCAAAACACAAATTTGTGCTACACTGAGGAGAGTAGAACCGAGACAGAGTTACAGGTGTAGTAGAAAGATGAGAGAGATCTGGAAGAGTCAGTAAAAATAGTATGGGCTTATAATCATAGAACCATGTCCATTGTAAAATCATGGTAATTTTTTTGAAAACACAGCTATTATTATTAGTTAGTTTTACCTGGTTGGTTGGTCGATCTTATCTTACTGAGGTTGCAATCTTATCGTGAATGTGTCAATGCCAGGACTAGCTGGAACTGAAGTACAGTTTTATTAAGAAGGATATTTGTTGTGCTTATGGCTTCTAAACTGACTACAACTTTTGACGTATACTGATTTGACCAGAGGAGAACCGGTCCTATGACTGAGCCTAGTTTCTCCCAAGTTTTTATGTAGGCTATTTCTTTAGATTCTGTATTAGTTTAGATTTCTTGCTGCTATCACATTTTGTCTTGTTTAGTTTGGGGTTTAAAAGAAGTTTAATTTTTAGTGATATCATTGATTTGTCTGCATTGACACTATCGAATGAGAACAAAACTTGAACTGAATTGAGCTGGGTGATGACACTGTTGTCTTTTGTAGAGCTGCTTTATAGCTGAATAGAATTTGTTTAGTATTGACATTTTTTTTAACATCAACACTGTTTTTAAACTGAATTAAAGAAACATTTAATTGATTCAAGCTCAATAACGATGCTGCTGTCTTCAGTAGAGCTGCTTATCACTGAATTGAGCTTGGTTTGTAATTGATGAACTAAACAGTTAATGATCTGAACCAACTGAAACTGAATAATGACACTATAGTCTTTTTAGAGCTGCTTTACAACAGGATTTGGATTTCCCTTATATTGGAAAAATTGGTATTGTATAAAACATTCTATAAGTTTGCAAAATACTTTCATGATTGCAGAACCTGCAACATATCATACTTATTGCTACATTTTTCTTGAATAATGAAACAAATCTTGTTTTTTGGATGTTTGTGTACCATATGGACATAAGAACATGAACACTTAGTTTCTGGGAAATGATTATTGAGTTTCTGGGAAATCCATATTGCCTAAGCAAAACGCATAAGCAATATAGATTTCCCAGAAATGCAATAATGTATCTGACAGATATTGTGAAACATAATTTGCATCAGAAAATTCATCTCACACCTCACATTGTAAAAAAAATATTGTGAGGTTATAAAACATCAATATGGAGGAATTTCTAACAAAATTTGTTAATTCTGAGTATAGTATATTACACTACTGTAATTTTATTCTTAAGTTGTTCTACAAGAAAAAGTTGAGCACTTAGGAACATACCTAAACATATTTTTTCTTAACAAGATCTTCATGGCAGATCTTACTATTGGCTAGAAAATATTTGTTGGCTATCTAGGCGCACATCAGAGATCTCAGTTCCAATCCCTAGTTAGTTGCTTACGTAGATAACATTTTAAGCACCGTAGTCCTGATGTGAAGGCTGTTCCAAAAGTAGTCAGCAATAATTTGCTGCTTTATACAATTCTCTTTATGTCCAAATTACAAGTCAACATTACATAAGGCTATCCACCATAAAAGCTGTGCCAAATAATGTGTGGATAATTTCAATGCGACGACCCTTAATGGGAGCCTCAGAAGGAGAGAGAGATAAGTCGATATTAAATGAATTACTATTACCTTATATTTGACTGTTCTGTATGGTTCATTATGCTAATTACTGCTATCTTATCTTTAGCTTAGCAACTGGAGAAATTGCATTTGTGTTTTTGGTAACACTTTAGTATAGGGACCAATTACTAGTTGCTATATTAGCATGACTATTAATAACATATTGGCTGTTTATTAGTACTTATGAAGATCTTATTCTGCATGACCATATTCTGCATCCCTATACCCAATGCCTAAACTTCACAATTACCTTATTAACTATTAATAAGCAGAAAATTAGGAGTTTATTGAGGCAAAAGTCGTAGTTAATGGTTTGTTAATAGCGAAAATTGGACCTTAAAATAAAGTGAGACCGTGTTTTCTTAAGAATAGAGATGGAAGAGAACCTGTTAAATACAATAGCATTACTATCTTGGTTCAGTGTTTGACATGTACAGCTATGATAAGAAGTATTATTGTAGAATATCACAGTGAATCCTGTGATACAGCAGCGGTGAAGCTATCTTCAGCTCATCACCATAGCAACATATCCGTTGTCCATGGCATGTTTGTTCTGCACACTCAGTTATCATGTGCCTTACACACCATTCGCCTCATTTACATTGATCCATTATATGTATCTGGGCCTCTTTTTTTCCCAGTAATGTGGCATCATTTGTGCCGTGCACTTCCCGCACGAGATCTTGCGTCTGTTGGTTTAGCAATGAAATCATATGCAAATGTTAACCTCGGGATGGCATGGGGATAACAGCTCAGATGATTGTGTATGTGAGAGATAAGCATCGGCCAGTGATCTTCAGAACAGAGCTCCAGGCTTCACGTGTGCTCATCTCACACAGGAAACAGCCATCACGTTATCATCCCATCTGCTTTCTGCATTACAGTAGATCAGCCTCCAAACACAATGAGAATGTTTGATCAAGTGTAATTTTCGGATTCACTGGATACGTCTGGATTTAATAACATCCTGAGGAATTTTGTTTACATCCATTACAAGCACATCATTAAGGTTGTACAAACTTATATCTGCAGTACGAATAATACACACTTTAAACACTTTGGCAACTTAATTTTTCATAGCTGCTAGGTGTTTAGTTGACACAGTAATTATGCATGTGACAGAATACTCATTTGACATTCATGTGCACATACATGTCATAACTGCTTACGTTCAGGCTACAAATGCAGCTGTTAAAAATCAGACTGACTGCTCAATTAGAATCAGAGGCTTTTATATAAACACCTAAATCAAAACAAACAAACAATGACTGGTCAATCTAAATGAAATGTTTATCTAATTGAGTATGTACAATAGAACAATAAGTCAAGTCAAGTCACCTTTATTTATATAGCGCTTTTAACAATGTAAATTGTGTCAAAGCAACTGCACAATATCAAAATCAAAATCCTCTGGCCAACAAACCAGCAGTTCAATTTAACTGCAGCAAAGTCAGATTGTAAGGTCTCAACTAGTTCCAGTGGTCATTTGGTAATTCTGTATGTTGTCTGAGCGTTGGCATCCTCTTAGGTCCTCTGAGGGGTTGGCATTATCTTTTCTCAGGTGTTCGGTCATCTCAAATCATTTAGGGGTTGGATCCAGACTGAAGCTTCTGTCATTCCTAATTACCACGAGATGTTAATCCCGTGGCAGAAACAGAGACAAATAGAGACATAATTAGCGTAGCTGCTGTTCCATCTAAGCAAAAATGATTTGTTCAACCCAAGCTAAAGAATAATAATAATGTACATTTGATCAGATATACTACAGTACAAGATTATAAAATGCATTATGTGAATGCTTGGCTAAAGAGATGTGTCTTTAATCTAGATTTAAACATAGAGAGTGTGTCTGAACCCCGAACGTTATCAGGAAGGCTATTCCAAAGTTTAGGAGCCAAATGTGAAAAAGCTCTACCTCCTTTAGTGGACTTTGCTATCCTAGGCACTACCAAAAGTCCAGAGTTTTGCGACCTTAAGGAGCGGGTTGGATTGTAGCGTGGTAGAAGACAAGTTAGGTACGCAGGAGCTAAACCATTTAGGGCCTTATAGGCAAGTAATAATATTTTGTAAATGATACGGAACTGAATAGGTAGCCAGTGCAGAGACTGTAAAATTGGGGTAATATGATCATATTTTCTTGATCTGGTAAGAACTCTAGCCGCTGCATTTTGGACTATCTGTAGCTTGTTTATTGAAGATGCAGGACAACCAGCTAGCAGTGCATTACAATAGTCCAGTCTAGAGGTCATGAATGCATGGACTAGCTTTTCTGCATCAGAAACAGGAAGCATGTTTCGAAGCTTGGCAATGTTTCTAAGATGGAAGAATGCTGTTTTTGTAACATGGGAAATATGATTTTTAAAGGACAAGTTGCTGTCTAATATAACACCCAGATTTTTGACTTTAGAGGATGTGACAGTGCATCCGTCTAGTTGTAAATTGTAATCCAAGAGATTCTGTGTATTGTTTTTTGGTCCAATAAGTAATATCTCTGTCTTATCTGAATTTAATAGGAGGAAATTATTGGTCATCCAATCTTTTAAATTTTTTACACAATCTATTACCTTAGATAGTTTAGAAGTTTCACCTGGTTTTGTTGAGATATATAGTTGAGTATCATCAGCATAGCAATGAAAACTAATCCCGTATTTTCTAATAATATTACCAAGAGGCAACATGTATATTGAAAATAGAAGAGGACCTAGGACTGATCCTTGTGGTACTCCATACTTTACTGGTGATAATTGTGATGACTCTCCATTTAAATGAACAAAGTGGTAGCGATCGGACAGGTATGATTTAAACCACCTTAAAGCCTGCCCTTGAATACCAATATGGTTTTGTAGTCGATCTATGAGTATATCATGGTCTATAGTGTCAAACGCAGCACTAAGATCAAGTAATACTAGCAATGAGATGCAGCCTTGGTCTGAAGCAAGAAGCAAGTCATTTGTAATTTTAACAAGTGCAGTTTCTGTGCTATGGTGAGGCCTGAAACCTGACTGAAATTCTTCATAGAGATCATTTTTTTGCAAGAAGGAGCACAATTGAGCAGACACAACTTTTTCTAAAATTTTTGACATAAACGGAAGATTTGAAATGGGTCTGTAATTTGCCAGTTCATTAGAATCTAGTTGTGGTTTCTTAATAAGAGGCTTAATAACCGCCAGCTTGAATGGTTTTGGGACGTGACCTAAGGCTAACGATGAGTTAATAATATTGAGAAGCGGTTCTTCTGCTACGGGCAACAACTCTTTCAGTAGTTTAGTGGGTATAGGATCTAATAAACACGTTGTTGGTTTAGATGCACTGATAAGTTTATTTAGCTCTTCCTGTCCTATAGTTGTAAAGCACTGCAGTTTTTCTTTGGGTGCGATGAATGAAGCTGAAATACTAGACGCAGTAGAATCTACATTTGTTATTGTATTTCTGATGTTATCTATTTTATCAGTAAAGAAATTCATAAAATCATTACTATTAAATTGTGAGGGAATATTTAGATCGGGCGGTGTCTGTTTATTTGTTAATCTAGCCACTGTGCTAAATAAGAACCTTGGATTGTTTTGGTTATTATCTATGAGTTTGCGGATATGCTCTACCCTGGCAGCTTTTAGAGCCTGTCTATAGCTGGACATACTGTTTTTCCACGCAATTCTAAAAACTTCCAAGTTAGTTTTTCTCCATTTGCGCTCAAGAATACGAGTTTCTTTCTTGAGAGAATGGGTATAACTGTTGTACCATGGCGCAGTACATTTTTCTCTAACCTTTTTCAATTTGAGGGGGGCAACAGCTTCTAATGTATTAGAGAAGATAGTGCCCATGTTGCTAGTTATTTCGTCTAGTTCATGTGTATTTATGGGTACACAGAGCAGTTGAGATAAATTAGGCAGGTTATTTGTGAATCTGTCTTTGGTGGCTGGAACAATAGTTCTGCCCAGACGATAACGCGGAGCCATATAATTAATATCAGTAATACGCAGCATGCACGATACAAGGAAATGATCAGTAACATCATCACTTTGAGGTATGATATCTATATCGGTAAGATGAAGTCCATGCGATATAATTAAATCTAGCGTATGATTAAAACGATGAGTGGGCCCGGTGACGTTTTGCTTGACTCCAAAAGAGTTTATTAGGTCAGTAAACGCAAGTCCTAGCACATCATTTGTATTATCAACGTGAATGTTAAAATCTCCGACAATTAGCAGTTTATCAACATTAACCAATAGATCTGAGAGGAAATCTGCAAATTCTTTTAGGAAATCTGTATATGGCCCTGGCGGTCTATACACAGTAGCCAGAGCAAGAGATAAGAGAGATTTATTTTGCATATCTAACAGTGTAACATTAAGCAGAAGTATTTCGAATGACTTAAACCTCCTGTATCCTGTTTTCTGAGTAACATTGAGAATATCACTATATATTGTTGCCACACCGCCGCCACGGCCAGTCTGACGGGGCTCATGTTTATAACAGTAGCTCGGTGGAGTAGACTCATTTAGACCAAAATATTCATTTGGTTTCAGCCAGGTTTCAGTCAGGCAGAGTACATCAAAATTATTATCTGTGATCATTTCATTTACAATAACTGCTTTGGGTGCGAGTGATCTAATATTTAGGAGCCCAAGCTTCAAAAATTGTTTTTGTTCATTTATTGTGTGTTTTTCTGGTTTAATCACGATCAGATTTTTTCTAGATCCTGCATTAAATTTATATTTTGACCTCGCTATTCGGGGGACAGACACAGTCTGTATAGATTGGACAACGCGGGTACTTCTATCATTTAAGTGGGTAGAACAAAAGTCATTTGAGAATTGGCTTACTAGTCAGATGGAGCGTAGCGTTCTGGAGATGTTGTCCGACAGGAGTTCCGCTCCGACTCTGCTGGGGTGCAGGCCATCAGCACGGAAAAGCCTAGGACGCTCCCAGAAAAGATTCTAATTATTTACAAAGAGCAGTTTCTGTTCTTTACACCATGACAATAACCATTCGTTTAAAGCAAACAGTCTACTGAACCTTTCGTGTCCTCGTCGATACGTCGGAAGTGGACCTGACACGATGATCTTCGCCGCGGGCGATGTGCTGCGTACCGTCTCGATCAGGCTCCTGTAGTCCCTCTTCAGTGTCTCCGTCTGCCGCAGCTTGATGTCGTTAGTCCCCACGTGCAGCACGACAGCCCCGATGCTCTCATCGCCCTTCAGGATCGCGGGTATCTGCGCAGAAACATCGAGAACACGAGCACCGGGGAAACAGTGTGTGTGCACTTTACCTTCAGCTAGCGTAGCACGGACGTGCCGGACGATGGAGCTTCCGACGATCACAGCGTCGCGTTCCGTCTCGCGGAGGGGAGCGAAGCGGTTCCGGGTGGAGATCTCGAAGACCGGAGGCGGCGAGGTTGTCCCCCAGGGCCTGGCTCGCGTCTTCTGCTGCTGTTGTTGCACCCAGGGTCCGTGGCGTCCCGGCGCCGGAGTGAAGGACATCTGTGAAGACCGCGTCCTGGGTGCACAGTGTCTGTATAGAGAAACGCACGGAGTAGAGGTGGTGGGAGTGTTAGCAGCGTGCTGTATACTTACCCCGGACTTGTGAGCTTCAGCCCGGGATGTTTCCAGCGCGGCTCTCCTCTCTCTCAGCTGGGCCTGCTTCTCCACCAGGTCGCGGATCTGCTTCTCCACGGCCTCCAGCTCCAGCTGCACCGAATGCAGCTCGAACGTGTCCTCACCTGCACTCAAAGGTAGACACAAATCCGCCATTTAAGCAAATAAGAGTGAGACAAAGGCAATGTGTGTCAATAGAGTATTAGCAGTGTAAGCTAGATTAGCGGCAGGCACGCTGCCTATGCTAACAGGCTATAAGCTAATAGCAAACACGAGAAATCAAAATAAAACTAGTGATAACAAGGCGCTCCGATTGTTTTTGTTTTAGAATGCTATTGTGGATATATTCACACGTTATAAAAACGAAAAAGATAGTGTATAAAATAGTTTTAAGATAAAAAAAAATAGACGATAAAGAATCAACTTGACAGAGCTCAAACTCAAAACACGTAGTCACAAATCAGCGCACAAATCAGCGCAAAGAGAGAAACACAGAAAGTAACCTCCTTTCCAATAAAAAAAAATGATTAACTATATGCTTATAATATGTAACCTCTCGAAAGAAAGAAAGAAAGACAAATGAACATGTTAATTGCATCATATATATATATAGAAATATCAGTTTACATTAATGTCAAAATGAATGTTTGTAAATGTATATAGTGTAAATATATAGTGTTTGTAAATGTGTAAATGTATATTTGTAAACTGATATTTCCTACTGACACACTACTGCCAAAGATACAAATAACTGACTTAAACCCATTTTTTAGCTGGTGAATATACTAGTGTTCTAATAATTTTGACCACCACTGTTTTTCCACATATCTTGTGGAAATGTGCATTGCAACTCTCTTCCAAAATGTTTTGTACATGCAGTTACAGGAGAAGTAATAGTAATGCGAAAAATATGATCACAGACAGAATTTCAAAAAGTTCAGAATTTCAGTATTCTAATATTGCAGCATGAGTGGGAATGTACATTTATATATCAATGGAATAATTTCATGAAATTAAAATGACACTGTTTTGTTTATTTGTTTGCTAACACTTTATTTTAGGGTCTCTTAACTAGTTGCTTATTAGCATGCATATTACTAGAGTATTAGCCATTTATTAGAAGTAATTAAGCACATGTTAATGCCTTATTCTACTTGGCCTTATTCTAATCCTACCCAATACCTAAACTTTAATCCTAAAATCAAGATGGCGCCGCTGTGTTCGGACGCCGTCCAGATCGCTCCGCTCAGATTTTGCTATAATTTACTTTTATACTTACTTTTATTTTCTCTTTTTACACATTTCACATCGGCACTGATGACCTATAACATAGAAACACTTTTGGACATTGGAAACCGCTACACTAATCTATTCCAGGTCACTTCATCCACGAATCCATCGTGTTCTCTGGAGATTCTTCAGAACGCGGAGATAAACAATAACCCCCCGAGGCGACGGATCAAGAAACACCGCGGGAAACGCGCTGGGATTCGAGACAGACTCAGGAAAAGGGCTCACAGTCCTCCTCTTCTGAGCATTCTGCTCGCAAATGTCCAGTCCTTGGAGAATAAGATGGACGATCTTAGAGCCAGGATTAGTTTCCAACGGGACATTAGGGACTGTAATATCCTTTGTTTGTCCGAAACATGGCTTTCGTCCTCGGCCCCGGACACTGCTGTAATGCCAAGTGAGAACTTCTCTGTTTTACGGATGGACAGAACAGCAGAGGCCGGTAAATCCAGGGGTGGAGGAGTGTGTTTCATGATTAACAAGAAATGGTGTGATCCCAGGAATATCTCCATTCTGTCGCGTTCCTGCTCGCCTCACCTGGAACATCTTTCCATTACTTGCCGCCCATTTTATCTGCCCCGGGAGTTTTCATCGATCATTGTTACTGCTGGGTACATTCCACCACAGGCAGCCTGGCTTTGTCTAAGCTTCACAATGTGCTCAGCGGCTACATTAACAAACATCCTGATGCTGCCTGTATCATCGCGGGAGACTTTAACAAAGCTAGCCTCAGGCAGGTCATGCCGAACTTTCATCAACATGTATCCTGTCCAACTAGAGGACCGAATACACTGGATCACTGCTACTCTCAGTTTAAGAATGCCTACAAAGCCCGCTCACTACCGGCTTTTGGCAAATCGGACCATGCCACCATTTTCCTCACACCGGAATATAAACAAAGGCTCGTTCAGGATCCCCCGGTGCAGAGAGTAGTGACGCGCTGGTCCTCCCACTCAGAGGCTATGCTACAGTCGGCTCTTGATGACGTCGACTGGGACATGTTCCGGGCACAGACCTCGGCCTAAACTCCTCACTCTGTGACTGGATTCAAGACTTCCTCACCGGCAGACCTCAAGTGGTGAAAGTTGGCCAGTTCACCTCAAACTCCATCACCCTGAACGTAGGAGCCCCACAGGGCTGTGTCCTGAGTCCCCTGCTCTACTCTCTCTACACGCATGACTGCGTGTCCTCTCACAGCTCCACATCTATTGTCAAATTCGCTGATGATACTGTGGTTCTGGGCCTCATTTCCAACAATGATGAGACCGCATACTTGGATGAGGTAGAGAGACTCACATCATGGTGCCAGGACAACTGTCTCTCTCTGAATGTGAGCAAAACTAAAGAGCTGATCATGGACTTTAGGAAGAGACAGCAGCGGCCCTACACTCCTCTTATGATCAGTGGGACTCCTGTGGAGAGGGTGAGTAGCTTCAAGTACCTCGGTGTAAACATCTCCGAGAACCTGACTTGGACAGCACACATCCAAACACAGGTTAAGAAAGCCAGGCAAAGACTGTACCACCTGCGACCATCTGTACCACCTGCGAAATTCAGGGTCTCACCAGAAATCCTGAAAACTTTCTATTCAGGGACCATAGAAAGTGTATTGACTCAGTGCATCTCAGTGTGGTATGGAAACAGCTCCAATCAGGACTGCAAAGCACTACAGAGAGTTGTGCGCTTAGCTGAGCGCATCTCAGGGTCTGCTCTCCCCTCTCTGCAGGACATCTACCTCAAACGCTGCAAAAATAGAGCTGTCAAAATCATCAAGGACTCAAATCACCCTGGTAACCGTCTATTCACTTTGCTTCCATCTGGTAAATGCTTCCGTAGCCTGATGGCAAAAACTGAGAGACTTAGGAGGAGCTTCTTCCCCCAGGCCATCAGGCTCCTAAACTCTAACTCTGTGTCATAACATCACTTGACTCCATGTAAATATCACTAAATCAATAAGCTATTCATAATTTTCCTCTACCTCATATTGCTGCTATTTAAATACCCTGTACAACTTTTTTGCACATTCTTTTTGCACATAAATATAAATGTGCAGGTCAGTATGTTGTTGACTTAAATAGTAATATAAGAGGAATATTTTTTATCTTTTGTTTTATTTTTATTATTTTGTTTTTTCTACTTTCCTTTTTCTTAATATTTGTATACTATATAATTGCACTGTCCTTGGAGTGGACCTGACTTACATTTCACTGCTGGTTACTGGTTCACTGCTATACTCTGTATAATTGTGTATGTGACAAATAAAAATCTTGAATCTTGAACTTGACAACTACCTTACTAACTATTAATAAGCAACAAATTAGGAATTTATTGAGGGAAAAGTCGTAGGTAATGGTGAATAAGTGTTCCCTATTCTAAAGTGTTACCATTTGTTTTATTGAATGATGATACTTCTCTGAATTTTATATTGATCAAAATAATCTTTTTTTGGCACCACAGCAGCAAAGAAGATAATATTTGAACTTTGACCTGAAAAGATGAAAAGATATTGAAGCTTTGGTTAATAAACATGCAATGTATGGTTGATTTAGGGTGCTGTGCAGTCAGAATTAATATGCCTCTCAAAGATCTCTAAAACAAGTTGAGAAGCATGAGAAGAAAGCTTTCCTGGCATATTTTTAGATATAGAGCAGTGGGGTCCCGTTCTGAGTTGCTCAACTTTACTGGACCACTGAAAGCATTGCTGTCACAGTTTTTATTCCGTAAAAACCATTCACATCTTAGAAAGTTTTAGAATTAATTTTATGAAAGCTTGTCTCGCTTGACTGTTGCGATGTCTGAATGGTAGAAGCCAGAGCAGTTAAAGGTAGTTAGTTCTCTGTTTCATATAATTTTATTACAGTCAATGTTATTGATGCACTTATATATCATGAAGAAAGGGTTTGGAACAAATTTCACTCAGAAAAATTGAAAATAATTTAATAAACAATTACAAATAAACAACAAGTAGCATTAAATTAAATGTGAAATTTTGAAATACAAAAACTGAAATTGTATTTTCTGGTAAAACATAATCCAAAATTCACAATTTTGTATGGAATACATTGTGATGCACATGTACCGTACATTTAAACAAACATTATGTTTGCAGTCTGCAATCACATTAAATTTGCACTGTAAAATCTGTGCATATCTGTGTGATTTATGCAACAAAACCTACTCTCATAATAATAACAATGTGGACAAATATATGGCTGTACACATGCGAATTATCGTAAGATATACAATCAGCATTTTCAGAAATGACTGTGAATTCAGAGAGACACAAGACTGGAATAATCCACATCACAGTCACCTCGCACCGCAGGCAGCAATACATCCTCAAATAATATCACACACCATTAGAGAAGCACATTTCAGCCTCATTAAATTGATGCCTCTTTAACCAGATAAAACAGATGCATCTAATATACGCACGTTATTATTTTTGTAACAGGATTCCCTAAAGGTTTCCTAGATCAGTTAGTGCTGTGTCTGACAAATAAAACGGCTAAGGATGTTATAACAAGCTATAATTCAGTAGCTGCGTACTGTTAACTGTACGTTAATGAATCAAGCTGTGCTTGAAATGTACATCATATGATAACAGATGGAAAAACAGGTTCTTCCACCCATTTGGAGTTAATGAGTCAGCTAATTATTGACATGAAGTGATGATCATGAATGAGTGATGTGTTTTCACATCTGTAATTACAGTAGCAGGGTGTTTCTCTATGGCACAGCACATGTTAATGCTCAGGTTTTATGTGTGCCATCATAAAAACAATTACACCAAGCAATTAATTTTACAATTCAATTTTAGTGACCAATTATGATTTATTGTTTAATATTGGTAATTATAAGTGAAGCTTTCCATGCCATGTTATAGTCCACAATAAATGAACAGCTTTTGACTTGTTCTCCCAGAGCAGATTGTTATTCTTGTTTTATAGTAACACGTACAGGTAGTCTTCAAATGGAAAGATACATTAAATGAATTTGCTGAAAATTGAATTCTGAAATTTTTAAACTGTGTCATTAATTATTGTGTTGTAATATTTAGTCAAATCTGTAATGCACTGGAGTGATCTTGCTGTATTTTGAATAATGTCACTCGTCTGTTCAACACTTTTGCATCGTGACAAGATTAAAAATATAGCACAGCTATTTAAACTCTATTGCTTAATTGGGTGAGAATTATGATTGTTTAGCATTTCATTAAAAATGTCCAGTTTTCCAGTCAACACAAAAATACATTTACTTGACAAGCAACATAGTACTATGAAGTTTATTTTTCTTACCCCACTGGCAAATGTTTTCCTGTTCTTCCTGCATTGAGCAGAACATTTTGTTAGATTTATGCTTAAAACATAAAAACTTAAAACTTACATTTTTACCAGTAAATATTTAAATAGTAACTTTAACTTGGGTATAATTACATGATGTAGTTAAACCAGGTCAAGGCACAATGAGCATGAATACTTAGATCATAGCACTAAAAGTTTAGTATCAATAATACACACACACACACAAATCAAGCTGTAGTAAAGACAGCCATGATGAAGCAAATAAGATGCTTAAATGACATTCACTGGCTTTCAGTATGAGGTACATTAGGGACACTTTCATGCTAGTTTTGACTGGTCATACATCATGGATAAACTGGTTAAGATGTTATTGATTGTTATTTTTGTTCTTTTCTGAAAGTTTAAATAAAAAATGTTCAATCTAATTAAAATCATTTTTGCCTTTTGTGTAAAAGAGGATTGGCAGTCTGTCCAGAAATGATCCTTTACTTCAGAGACTAAATCTTCCCCTGATGTATTTGCCAGCATTATTAAAAAACATATCTGCCCACTGCCAACAGTCTGTTTCTATAGTCTGATTGAAGGACACCGTATGTTCTCCTCTGTGTGTCCTCAGAGCAGCCAAACTGGATGAGATAACTGATCTAGATTTGGTTGTTTTGTGTGTGAAAGGCACAGGTTGTGTATAAATGTCCCACACAGAAAGTGTGCCCACAAAACTCCTAAAAATGGCCTGTCATTCATAGATCTCTTGAGGAAAAAATGTTTAAAAGCAATGTGATTTGCTGTTCTCGGCTGGTGTGGTCTGCTGGTTTTAGAGCAGTTTTTAGGCTCTAGTCAGCTTCTCAGACTTTATTTTCCTAGAGTCCTTGTTACAGAGCAAATGCAGCAAAAAGTGTAAAGTGATGGCACAAATGTATGTACACTGTGCCTCAATGGGTGTGTACAATATTGACAAAAAATGATATATCTGTATATTCTGGGATTCTGTAGATAACAATAATTAAACAATACTTTACTGATTGTTATTTTGTGCTGGAACCTTGACTGGTTTAGGCCTGTTGTGGACAAAAAACACCTTTTGGTAACACTTTAAAATGGTGCGCAATTCTCACTATTAACTAGTTGCTTATTAGCATGCCTATTATTAACATATTGGCTGTTTATTACACTCTTTAAAAAATGATGCTATATAGCACTAAAACTGGTTCTTTGGCTCGTAATTATAGGGGAACCACTTTTGGTGCTGTAAAGCACCAAATCTTGGTGCTTCAGTGGTTCTTCACCGGTTCTTTGGCATGACTGAGGGGCTATATAGCACCACTACCATATACAGAACCTGTTAAGCTCCTGGATGGTTCTTCAGTGGTTCTTTGGGGTGATTTAGGTGCTATGTAGCACCACTGCCGTACAAAGAACCTGTTAAGCCCCTTTAAAAAATTCTTTGCGAGCCAAAGAACCACTGTTGGTGCTGTTTAGCACCATTTTTGTTGAAGAAATGCAATGCAATATGGCACCTCTTATGGTTTTACATAGGACCATTTGACAAAGGTGCTGTATAGCACTTTTAAAGATATGGTGCTATATAGCCTCAAAAGTGGTTCCCCTATAATTACAAGCCAAGAACCACTTTTAGTACTATATAGCACCATTTTTTTTTAGAGTGTAGTACTTATAAAGCACATATTCTGCTTGACCATATTCTACATCTCTAATCCTACCCAAAACCTAAACTTAACAACTACTTTACTAACTGTTAATAAGCAGCAAATTAGGAGTTTATTGAGGCAAAAGTTGTAGTTAATGGTTTGTTAATAGCAAGAATTGGACCTTAAAATAAAGTGTGACCCACCATTTTCAATAAGAGGTGATATTTGCCACTTATTGTTGAATAACTGTTGTTCAATAATATCAATATATTTTATAGAAGTATGCACTCTTAAGACCTGTTTTTATATGTGTTTTTTTTTTGTTTGTTTGTTTTTTTTGTTTTTTTTGCAAAGTGAGAAAATACATAATGTGAGCTTCCACATCATTAAAACAACAACTGCACTGTTATCAGAGATGATGCATATCACAGATATTGCATATGCATATATTGAAAGTCTGGACAGAAAAAAAAAACATGAAATCAGATTTTTTCAAATCTGATTCAAACTACATATGGAGATTTGAAATGTGATTCCAATCGGATCATTACAGATGCGTCTCAGTCTGGACACTCTGCTTGCTCAACGCAGATTTAAAATTGTCTTTTGCATCACTTTTGCAACCGATTTTGCAACCGAGTTCGTATCGCCGGCGATACAGCCGACCCCAAAGGGTTAATGCAACACAGCAATAATTTCAAAACCTGTCACAGAAATGGCAGAATTATTCATACAGTATTCAAATGCCAATGACTACAGCATGGAAGATGACAATATAAACCAGTCTCCTCTGTACCTTATTTATTTATTTATTTTTCTGTTGAGTTCGTGATTCGACAGGACGCTTTTATTGGAGATCAAAATAATGCTCATTTTGTTGCATCCATTCTGAAAGCCACGTCACTTATGTGGGCACGCCTGCGTCTTAACCAAAGAACCCATGCAAATAAGTTGGTTATGTCTGGACACACAACCCTGATTTTGATCACTTAATAGTGTGGACAGTCTGCTTGAAAAGATCTGATTTGAGAAAAAAGATCTGATTTGATTTGCCTGCAGTCTAAACAGCCATAATCACAGGTTCACGGTATCACACACTCTGATGCTCATAATGGGTCTTGAATATTCCCTGAAAAGTCCATCTGCTGGATTCTTGTTACAGGTTTGACTTTCCTTATGAGGGGTGTTTGATGGAGGTAGCGAGCTGTCTTTTGTCCTGTCTTGTGTCTTTGGCTTTCACACTGAGCTGTGGACACCAGCCATGGAAAAAATGGCAAGTGTGGAAGTGTGGAGCTGCGCTGCCCAGGAATTAAAGGTCATTTGCACCGTTGGCTACGTGCACACACACAGGCACCTGCAGTGAAACACACACACACATATACTGACCTGTCCTTCAATCCTCGGTTCATCCCAGGAGGAAAAAGACAGAGGCATAAGATGAGCTTTTATTTTCATCCGTGACTGATTCATTGGAGAGCAGTAAAGCTGATTACATCACAAATGGCATGAACAGAGACACAGGATGACTGCATGTAGGGAAAATGAGGATAAACGTGAGAGGAACAGGCCGCAGAGATGAAAGAGATGTGCAGGCCTCTAATAACCTTGAAAATATGGAGTTCAAAAGTTCACCTTTGCTCCCGCATGATGAACTGTCCAATGACATGTTTAACTCGATTGGCTGGATGCATTAAAAAAACAACTGGCAATTGCTTTATTTTGAATGCAGTTTAAAGGCTCCTTTAAAATGATTTATTAATTTCTTATTTCACTGCCCCTGTGTAGTGAGTTCAGGGGTGCAGTTTTCTTTGATGTGTTGGCTAATTTAAGATTGACACAAAAATTGAACATATTAACCGCTGATGCTGAGCAATAATCCCTCCTCTCCAGCTACCTCTTACGCCAATACAATCTCTTGATAATTCATAACTATTTTACATTTTATTGTATTGGTGGCTAATTTGATGAATTCATACCTCTCATTTATACATTTGTGTACGTTCTGTAGTGAAAGTGTAGCAGTGACATTTATGTTTAGGGTTGGGGTTAAAAACAAAATTTTTGTATGTATTAATACAAAATTGCGACCAATAAATTAGTTATCCCATGAGATCAGGTTGGTCCCTCACATGAGATTGCAGCAATTGCATTAGCAAATAACAATGATCCAATCAATTCCTGGTAGATGAAATAAAGTTTTTTTCTCATTAAAGAAGGCATTTCACACAAATATATATCACAGTAATGAAAGAAAGAAAGTCTAAAATGCTGTAGATTTTAAATTCATATTTTAATGCTTTGAAGTACATTAGCATATGGATGATTTTAAAGTTAGTAGCTATAACTAACAAAACTTTATTTTGATTTCATTGAGTCTTTGACATTGGGACATCGGCTCTGTTCCGAACCTTGAACTGCACTTTTTCAACTTTGTCAATTATGCAAAGATGCAAAAAATGTGAAGCTGAGGCTGCCGTAGCAGATTAATGCACATTATTCTAAAAGTGGGGGAAATTTTTTTTAATTTTTTTTTTTTTAAAGAAAACGTTGAAATGTACAAACCTAAAAAAATGAAATTTTGGTCACACTTTGGTTTAGAGACCAATTCTATCTATTAACCATATGATTTTTGCCTCTGCTTATTAATAGTTAGTAAGGTAGTTGTTAAGTGCAGTAGGATTAAAGGATTTAAAATATGGTCGTGTAGTATAAGACATTAATATGTGTTTTATAATTACTTATGAACAGCCAACAGTCTAGTAATATGCATGCTAATAAGAAACTAGGTAATAGTGAGAATTGATCCCCAATCTAAAGTGTTACCGAAATTTTAAAGTAATAGGTAGATGCTACCATTTGCACAAGCAGTACATCACAAGGAAGTGCTATCATAGTAGTGTGTCCCAGTACTGGTTTACTGTCTCACCATCTGCTCAGAGCTATGTCCTTTCTCATCACCAGCAAATTAAATATGTTTAGTGCATAGTAGAAGTATAGAAATTGGGATGCAGCCATCGAAAGCTAATACTGTGCCATAATTCTGTCACAGCAGCTTGATACTAGCCAGCAACGGGGGAAAAAATAGCCCAAATGCTATTTAAGATGCCAAGGTACTAATTAGAGCGCTTCAGTGACTCATTCTGTGCCAATCACGGGGTTCTTGGGGTCTGTCCACTGTTTGTTTTCATCACACGCTCCTCCATTGGCCAGGAGGCCGGCGCACAGACTGCATCTGCTTTGCTTTGCTTGCACTCTGGCATTTTCAATTAGTACTTAGACAGGGTGACAAAAGCTGTCTGGAGGAAATAGCACACTACAGGTGGAGGTGGATCTGAACACAGCTACTCATTTTGTGCTCTCTAGAAACCGTAGTATCTGGAATGACAATTATTACACTGCATTTCTGCTTTAGTTCTAGTTATACATATTTACAATAGTGTATGTAAAGCATAGCCAAGCTTTTGACTGTTGACTTGAAGTCTTTTGCACTTTGCAGGTCATCCTGGCCAAGATTTAGACAGGAAGAAGTTAGTCTGAAATGCATTTTTCATATTTAATTTTTGTCATACTTTCCTATCAAAATGCTTGCTACGGATGCGAAAAAGCTGAAGATCGAACCTGGTCTGATTTTTATTATGATGGACAAAAGTTTCGAAGGCAGTGTGTAAACATGACTTACACAACGTGAGGTTGTATTTTATTTTTTAACGTGCGTAAATTGTGCAAAAACGTGCATACTGGTTAATACAATTGGTTTGAGAAGAAAAAAGTTTATATATGTATGTAATATGGGTAGAATGACTTGCATATAAAATGACCACACAGTAAATAATATAGCCAACAAACTATATGACACAAACTATTCATTTATTAGTAAACTATGCAGTATTCATTGAAGGATCTGTCAAAGAAGAACAGAAGAAGGAACAGTTAGATCTGACATTCAGTGATCAGTTTTTATGCGATAATTCTGATATAAATTCATAAATACCAGAAATAATAGATGAGCAGCAAAGAATGGCAAAGAATGGCAATTGTTTTGAATAATAGTGCAGCATTCTGTATAATAATGGGTAATAATTCTCCTTCACAGAAAGAACTCTGAAAACAAAGCCGAATACCGTTGGACTCAAGGATATCCAGATTATCTCAACGCTAATTAATACCTCAAAGAAAACTGTGAAATTGTCACAGATCGGCCAGGCTCAATCACCAGTCAGTCACAGCGCACTCTTTCACCTGAATTCTAATCACCTGCAAGTCATCAATGGCAATCATCCTGCACTCCTCAAATACTCACACCTCACTTACACTCCAGTGTCCGGTCTCGTTCCTACGAAGAGCACTACTATAGCTATCATATCTCTATGCTTGATACTTGCCGTCTTGTTTACTTACCTGCTGTGTTCCATCCCAAGTGTGTCTTCCAGCAATCCCAAGTCTGTCAGCTCCCGAGTCTCGTCCTGATCCACTGTGTTGGTGAGGTGTGCAGTTACTCCTGTTCCATGTCTCCTGTTTGAAAAAAGATATTCAATTTACCATCCCTCCTGAACACCGAATAATCCTAGTATCATCACTTACCTGATTCATCTCACCACCTCTAGTCTGTCAATAAAACCCGTTCACATTATGTCACTCAGTCTGTGTCCTACTTCTGTAACAGAAGACTTCTGTATCCCTTCCAAGAGCTCGTAGATGCTCTCCGGCGGGCTCTCACACCGACTCCTCCACCAGCACCTCCGGTCACTTCCATCAACAGCTCCACCAGTTCTTCTACCACTGTGATCTCCAGTCCCATGGCCAAACCAGTGCCCTTCTCTGGCATGGCGGAGGAGTGCAACAGATTCTTATTACAATGTTCCCTAGCCATCGAGATGCAGCCGCACTTGTACCCCACAGAGATGTCAAAGATCGCTTTTATCATTTCTCTTCTCAAGGGAAAGGCCTTACAGTGGGCAGAAACCTTCTGGGCTCAGGGGGGTCCAGCCACACAATCTTTCGCTGATTTTGTAAACCATTTTCAGGAAGTATTTGGCAGGCCCGCCTATGACACCTCCGTAAGTGAGAATCTGTATCATTTACGTCAAGGCTCTCTGTCTATTAATGATTATGCTCTCCAGTTTCGCACCCTAGTAGCAGCCAGCGGATGGAACGAGCGATCTCTATTGACAGCCTATCGTCAGGGGTTGGAACCCAAACTTCGGCTGCAGCTGGCCGCCTATGACGACATTTGTGGACTCGAGAGCCTGATACAGCTTTCCATCCGATGCGCATCACGTATGAAATATTGTCTTGAGGAACAAACTTTAACCCCCTTTTGCAATTCACTCCTCCGCCACCCACTCAGCCAATACCCTCAAGAACCAGCCAGTGAACCATACAGATCGATCATGCTCGTCTGCCCATCCAGGAATGTCAAAGACCGATCTCACTCGGATTATGCCTATAATGCAGCGAAAGAGGACACTTCAGGCCAGCATGCCCCGTGCGACCCCCTCGACTTTTGGTGAGTGCCATCCAGCCGGTGATACAGAATTTAAAACCGTTGGCCATAGAAGTTCTGCTTACTGCCTCCAACTTCTCTCTTCCGGCCTATGCCCTCCTTGACTCCAGGTCAGCCGGGAACTTTATCTCAGGAGATCTCAGCCGTCGCCTCAACCTCCCAAACGCAATCTCCAAAACCAGCTATCAAATACAGTCGGTAACTGGCACCGCCCTCCATCGTAAATGTGTCAACCGCAGTGCGGGTCCTGTCCGCCTGAAAGTGGGTTCGCTGAATGTAGAGAACATTCATCTTCTGGTTCTGGAGGGTTCAACAGCGGATATCATACTGGGAAGGCCCTGGTTTGTACAACATCAGTCCAACATCGCCTGGCATCAGAACTGCAAGGGTAAGCTGAGTCAAGCATCACTGTTAGGAAGAGTTTCTATTTCTGTAACAGGAACTAGATCACCCCACAGCCAATATAGTGTAAGGCTCCACGCATCCGGCCCAAAGAAGGTCTCCGGTGGTGGATGAAGGTTTCCTGCGTGCTCGGTCTTTCCAAATGTGCAAAGTTCTTCAATTTTAATTAAACTCTAATCTGACTCCATTTTATCATTTAATCTGACTCCATTTTAGTTTGACCTCGTATTTAGCTTGAAATACAAATTGATTGTTTGTCCATTTCTAATTTGTATTCTTCTGATATTTGATTATTCTAGTTAACTCTTGACTTTATGTTTACTCGTTCATTCGGTTGCTCATGTCTTTAACAAGGATGCAACGTAATCTACTAGAGTCAATAATTACAGAGTAGAACAGAATAAGGTCAAATGTAACAATTTATTCTCAGTCAGGTAAATATTGTATGTATTATCTCAATTCCACAGCAATTCAAAGAGATCAAATCATATCAATACAAAACATAGAATTCTCAAAGATAAATCTATGAGTAAAGAATGCAAACCTGACTTTATAGAAATTTATAGAGTGAGTATCGACACAGCACACTACGGGCTTCTGGCTACAGAAAATCGCCCCGACCTTTTGCCACATTCTCCTTAAGTACTTCAGACCAGAATAAACATCCCCCAAACTCGAGACAGGAACTAACAATTTGGATTTGCTTTGATCAAGCCAAGTTGGCACCTTTTGGGACAGAAGGTAATTTGCATGAAAACCACTATGTTGGTCCGCCCTCTACAGTATGCAAAATGTCTCTGAACTCTTAGGATTTGTATTACCTTTTAGTTTACTTCTTATAAGAATGAGACCATTGTAACAGTCGCCCTGAGACAATTCAAATGATACCAAACATGACTGTAAATAACACTTGCATTAATGTAGAATATTACATTCTTCTATTGATCATTCTGAGTGAAGGGACGGATGGGTGATGGAAAGGAAGGGATGAAAAGGAACTGATGCATATGTGAGAGAGGCATTTTCTTGTATTCTCTCTCAGTGGGATGTGGAGACAGATGTCTGTATGTTAATGCACTGTGTGTGTGTGTTGTCCATCTCAGGAGTTCAAAGTGTCTGAGATTCTGTAATCCTTACAATAGCAAATAAATGTTAGCTTTATCACAGCAAAAAAATCATCCCCGGCTGTTTTCCCAACACTCCCAGACCCAAATCTGTTCCTGTCAAGAAGATCGCGGTAAACGCCACCTCCATAGAAAGTCCCCTCAAGAAATGCTCCATAGATATCCCAGCCTATTACTCCCACTTCAGCGACGTCTTCTGCCCCCAGAAGGCCTCCCATTTACCTCCGCATTGGCCATGGGACTGTGCAATAGACCTCATACGGGGTAAGCCAGTGCCCCGTGGGAAAATTTACCCACTCTCAATCCCCGAGCAGAAGGCCATGCGAGCTTCTTCGTGGCCACGAAGGATGGTGGATTACGACCTTGCATAGATTGCCGAGCCCTAAACAGCATAACGGTTCAATTCCGTTATCCCCTTCCTCTCGTCCCAGCAGCGCTTGAACATCTTCGCGGACCCACCGTATTCTCCAAGCTGGACCTCCGCAGCACCTACAACCTCATCAGAATACGTGAGGGGGACGAGTGGAAAACGGCTTTCGTGACCCCTACTGGCCACTATGAGTACTTAATCATGCCCTATGTTCTTGTCAATGGCCCCGCCGTATTCCAAGACTTTATGCATGAGGTGCTCCCGGAGTTTCTCCACAAGTTTGTGCTGGTCTACATTGATGATATTCTCATCTACTCCCGGAGCATGGCCGAACATCGTCTCCAGGTTGCTGAGGTCCTGAGAGACTTCCACCTGTTCCTCAATGCAGAGAAGTGTACATTCCATCAGTCCTCAGTGCAGTTTTTAGGATACAACATCGATAGCGGTGGCATCCGGATGGATGAGGGGAAGGTGGAGGCCATTCGAGGATGGCCCACTCCTGGCACCATTAAGGAACTGCAACGGTTCCTGGGGTTTGCCAACTTTTACCTCCGCTTCATCCACGAGTACAGCACCATCACAAGCCCTTTGACCAACTTGCTTCGCAACAAACCCAAATCACTCGTCTGGAACCCCACTGCCACCGAAGCTTTCAAGCGTGTCAAGGAGGCGTTTACGAATGCTCCAGTACTCGTGCACCCTGATCCCAGTGAACCGTTCATCATGGAAGTTGACGCATCCACCTCAGGAGTTGGTGCCATCCTTTCTCAGCAGCAGGTGACACCATCTAAACTCCATCCATGTGCCTTCTTTTCCCGCAAACTCAGCCCGGCGGAGAGAAACTACGATATAGGTAATCGAGAACTCCTCGCCATCAAGCTGGCCCTTGAAGAGTGGAGGCATTGGTTGGAGGGTGCGCAACATCCGTTCACAGTCCTTACTGATCATAAGAATCTCCAGTATCTGAAGGAAGCCAAGAGACTTAACCCTCATCAAGCCCGATAGGCTCTCTTTTTCACGCGCTTGAATTTCACAATTTCCTATTGACCTGGTCCCAAGAATGGTGGGTTGACTCCATTCCAGTGCGTACTCGGTTGCCAGCCACCCATGTTCCCTTGGTCCGGGGAACTGTCGGATGTTCCATCAGTGGACTACTGGTTCCGAGAGAGCGAGAGGGTCTGGGACACCGCTCACCATCATCTGCAGCGAGCAGTGCATAGGCGCAGAATGACAGCCGACCTTCGATGTTCCGAAGCTCCCCAGTACCAACCTGGACAGAAGGTCTGGCTGTCCACCAGAGACAATGCGCCTACCCTGCAGACAATTAAGTCCCAGATTTATTGGTCCCTTCACCATCACCAAACAAATCAACCCAGTCACCTACCAGCTCCAGCTTCCACCCCAGTACAGAATTCATCCCACGTTCCACGTATCTCTCCTTAAACCTTACACTCTCCTGTTTCTCCATCCACAGAGCCTGGGCCGATGGAGGAGCCCCCTCTCCCATTAATCCTGGAGGACGGCGGCATCTATCAGGTCAAGGAGATCTTGGACTCCCGACGCCGTGGTGGTCGTCTGGATCGTGGACTGGGAGAGATATGGCCCTGAGGAGAGATCTTGGGTCCCCAGAGACGATGTACTAGATCCGGCCTTACTCGAGGAGTTCCATGCCAGTCATCCTGATCGTCCTGCACCCAGAGCAAGAGATAGACCACCACGACGTCGGGGTCCTTGGCCCTGAGGAGCGGGCCGTGGAGAGGGGGGTAATGTCACAGATCGGCCAGGCTCAATCACCAGTCAATCACAGTGCGTTCCTTCACCTGAATTCTAATCACCTGCACCTGCACGTCATCAATGGCAATCATCCTGCACTCCTCAAATACTCACACCTCACTACACTCCAGTGTCCGGTCTCGTTCCTACGAAGAGGACTACTATAGCTATCATATCTCTATGCTTGATACTTACCGTCTTGTTTACTTACCTGCTGTGTTCCATCCCATCTGTCTTCCAGCGATCCCAAGTCTGTCAGCTCCCGAGTCTCGTCCTGATCCACTGTGTTGGGGAGGTGTGCAGTTACTCCTATTCCATGTCTCCTGTTTGGAAAAATATATTCAAATTACCATCCCTCCTGAACACCAAAGAATCCTAGTATCATCACTTACCTGATTCATCCCACCACCTCTAGTCTGTCAATAAAACCCGTTCACATTACGTAATTTCTGTAACAGAAATATATTTCAAATATTCAGTGCCATAAGCCTTGGGAACTTTGTAGTTCTTTGTCAGAAATGCTCATTAGCAACCTGGGAACTTGTAGACACAAATTTTGTTTCTAGAAGGCTTGCTGTAAACCTGTGCAGCCTAACTCAAAGGCAGCTAATCAGAATGGAGCCCACCAGAATCACCTCTTTTTGTTTTTTTGTTTGTTTTTTGAAGAATACTTTTTCCACTTTTTTGTGCTCAACTGAGTGTACCTACAATGGCTAATTCTTGAAGCTTAAGGTTTCAAGGGTCAACCCTTAACTCTTTCCTCACTATTGGCAGAATTTTCCATGTATTTACTGATATACGAATACACAATCTCCAGGTCAACACAGGCAAAGAAGAACCAGAAAAAACAATAGCATATGTGAGCTCAAGAAAAGTTGACTCAGGAAGTTGTAAAGGACTGAGCAAGCTTGTTTTGAACACTGTTCTGACTCAGATTCTAATATAGTCTTTGACAAAAGCATGATTTTTTCAGAATTTTGTTCAAAATGTTGCTTTTTCTGTTGACATATTGCATGTTCAGATATTCATACAACAAAATAGCCATGAAATTTTAGAGTTTACTATAGCATTTTATGTTTCATTTGTCCAGTAAAAACTAACACACATTTGAGACATTTTTAATATTTTATATCTTTTTATACAGTATGTTTAATGTCTTTTTTCTTCTCAAGTAAATGTCTCTTGTTTCAAGAATGTTTAGATATTTGTAAAGGAAAAGAAGACAAAAAATATTAAGTAAGAAAATCATTTTTTTGCTGTGATAAAGCTAACATTTATTTGCTATATTGGCTGTGGGGTGATCTAGTTCCTTTTACAGAAATAGAAACTCTTCCTAACAGTGATGCTTGACTCAGCTTACCCTTGCAGTTCTGATGTGCAGTTAAACCAGAGTCTGACAGCTCTTTATTAATGTCAGATTAATGGTTCAGTTATGGGAAAACTCGAGACACCATCAACTACATTCACATTCTCATTAATTTCAGACCACTCAGAGACAGATTAATTGGTTGCCCTATTTGCATGGCCCAGTGAAAGAACCCCGCAGACATATGATTAACTTCCTGCTTCTGGACAGAAACCGCAGCAAAGCATTTGACCTGCTGTCGCGGTCAGCCTCTGTTAGGTAACTGCTTTAGTTTTTAGTTTTTTAATTTGCAGTTGGTGGTCACCTTGGAATTCTCCTCCCAATTTCAATGAGGCACATGGAAGATTTTGATTATCAGTGCTGTTTTGCTAAGTCAAGCATCACTGTTACTATTGCTATACTTACAATTTTAACCTGGCACATGATAAAATGAGTGGAAAAAGAAACCACCCACAGCACCTTAGCAGTGTTTAGTTTAGTACCAGCCAGCAGGAAAATATAAAACTCTGTATACACAATCAAAAACTGGTTTCATGTAGTCTGACTTTTGATTTTCACTATAAAATCTGTAAAATGTCCCCCCGGAGTTTGCTTTGTTCATCATGATGATGCTTCAAAGTGTCTTAATTAAAAGTCGTTCATATGTCATAACCTAATTCGTTTCTTCCTCAGAAATGATTTTTTTGTAGAATTCTGAGTACTTGTTTCTTGGTGGACTGCAAGCCTGTGCACCGTGTCTTCTGGAAGTTGCATTAAGCATCCAATCAGACTGGATTTGGCAGTTTCACCCAGGTCTTGCCATAGAGTGCTGCAGTGATGGATTTTTGTAGGTCAGCCAGGAAGTTAGCATCACCCTGATTCACTCCATTGACTTTTGAATTATTGCAGAAAAGAAGGTCTGTGAGTCTGTGGCCAACATAAGTTTATGAATCTTATATGTTTTGTCACCAGCATTAAGCTTTCGACAACTCTTTCGGTCATTATTTTTAAAAATATTAATTCCCTCAAAGTTTGAGTTAGCTAATGATTGATTGCGATAAATTTACATTTTACAATGAAATAATACAGGAAAAACCTGTTAAATAACAATTTTAATGGAATTTTCTATACACATTTTTGCACTTTGTTTTTATTGTAATTTTACTGTAATTTTACAGTTTTTTTGTCATTTGACCATTTTTTAAATAATTTTATTTTACACTGAAGGCATATGATCATAATAATTCAGGAAACATAATAAAAAATTCTGTAAAATTTATTTGCGCTTTATTTAAATTAAATTTATGATTTTTCTTCGGTAGCCATTTCTGCCAATCCTTTGTTTGTTTGTGTGTGTGTGTGTGTGTTTGCAAGATTGTGATTATAAACTGTGAAAGTGGAGTATTGAGTAGATGAGTTTTGCTGTTCGGTGTGATTATGTTTAATATCCTAAACGACCTATGCTCTCCATTTGTTAGCAAATACTTTTTTCAAGACAAGTAAAACCTTTTAAAAAATCAGAATACTGATATTTTATGCTGTAGAATAAAACAGGACAATAGCTTAAGCTTGTGTTAACCACAGACTTATTTCAGGTATTTAATCAAAAGCCTATTCCAAAAACCTATTGACTCAGGACGATGGAACCGGAAGTGCAAAAAACCTTTCTTGTTTCTGGGTTTTGACCTGCAACAATCATCATCATCATCATCCCTGTAGCTATAGCTTGCATCAGACTGTCCATGAACTCTTTCATTAGTCCAGCTGTAAATGATTCCTCTCTTTTCCACTTTTCTGCAGGATCCCAGAAGCAAGCACAAGTTCAAGATCCACAGCTACGGCAGTCCCACCTTCTGCGACCACTGCGGATCGCTGCTGTACGGCCTCATCCACCAGGGGATGAAATGCGACAGTGAGTGAGAATCTCTCATCATGCCCAGGGTGGAAGTCGCCCTTTTGCACTCTTGCAAGACCATCTTCTCTTAACCAAATCTTGATGAAACCTGTAACAAAATGAAAAGGAACTGGCCTCAGATCAGTATGAAAGGGCAGCTCCTGCCTTAGGCCTACAAAATTCATCTGTTTCTGTTTTTCTCATCCATTATGAGGTCAAATGTGCTTAGATTTGTATTTTGCATAGATGCCTCCTTCATTTGAACCAGAACATTTGTGTTCCTCTCGAGCGCCCTTGCTCTAATGGGAATGTTATCACAGATTTTAACAAGAACAGATTGAAGTAATTTATGTGGGAATAGCAGCATGTTTGTAATTACATTTATGCAATCTGTTCATCCACACCTCTCTGAGACGACACACCATAGCGATTTTCTGTTTTCACATATCAACTTCAGCCTCAGCATGGTACACACACACACTTTCTCTGCCGTCGGCCTGGTTATGCTGTCCAACAGCAAAAGCCATGTTGATACACCTTTCCAAGTGAACCCCTGTAAAAACACTCCAACAAAAAAGGTTTGCTTGTTGTTAAAGGTTCATATTTTGCTTTTGGGAGTCCCCAACAACAGGTTGACATGCATGCAAGGTCAAAAAATACTTTCATTTTCTTATAATATGCATTTATTTTTACCTTATTTGCTCAATGACTCCTGAACGATTCATTTTTCCAAACCCCTCCTTTGTGTAACGCTAATCTGCGTTGATTGGTCAGATTGGTCGATTTCATGTAAAGCAGTGTTTGTGAGCGCAGTGCTGCTTTGTGTACAGCCTTTACCGGGGAATACGGGTATTTTTACCACTCCAAAAGCGGCACCTAGTGGCAAAGAATGAATTTGCATTTTCATTCAGACCAACGGGACTGCACAGGCAACATGTGGGCGGGCAGTATGCTAATGATTCATGTTGACATCAACATGAAACGGTTAGAGATTTGTTTTAAAAATGACTAGTTTCAATGATTCAGAGTCAACTTATTCTTTTGAGAGACAATAACTTTACACACTGTGCACTTTCAGATTTAAAACTTTGCAGGATGTTTTTGTTATGGTATGTGTTGTAGTCAGAGCGCACGACGAGGAGTAGGAAAAAAGGAGTATCTTTATTCAGCTTCAACACAACTTCCATTATTTAACATAAACTTAACATTATCTAACATTAACTAACATCAATCCAAGACAAAGACTGAGAACTGAGGACTTATAAAGGGACCGACCAAACAAGGAAACAAGATAATTAATATAACACAGGTGATGAGGATGAACGATAATTAACTAATGACAGGAAACTAGAACAGGAAAAACCAAATAAGGGCAAAAGGGAAACTAAACAGAAACCAAACCGTGACAGATATCGCCCCCTCCCGGAAGGTGCGTCCCGCACCGTAACAGTCACATCGGGGAGGGGGGGCGGGCGCCCTGGAGGCTGGAGCAGGGCCAGGACAGGGAGGAGACAAGGGAAACCTCCAGGGCAGATAAGGAGACTCGGGAGGCCATGGCGGGACTGGAGACTCGGGAGGCCATGGCGGGACTGCAGACTTGGATGGCCATGGCGGATCAGGGAGCTCCGTGGCCTTGGCCCTTGGCCTGGCCACACAGGCCGTGGCTATATGGCCCCCCCAAAAAATATTTCTTGGGGAAGTTCCCCTCTGGGGGCCATTGAGGAGGAGCAGACTCTGTGGGGCGCTCTTGAGGAGCGGGCTCTGTGGGGCGCTCTTGAGGAGCGGGCTCTGAGGGGTGCTCTGGAGGAGCGGGCTCTGAGGGGCGCTCAGGAGGAGCGGGCACTTGAGGAGAGGACTCTTGGGGGCGCTCGGACGGCACAGACTCTTGGGGGCGCTCGGACAGGGCGGAGCTGTATGGAACCAGTGGAGACGCAGGAGAGCTGGACGGAACCAGTGGAGACGCAGGAGAGCTGAACGGAACCAGCGAAGACGCAGGAGAGCTGGACGGAACCAGCGGAGACGTAGGAGAGCTCTTGTGAGGAGCAGGCACTGGAGGGCACTTGCGAGGAGCAGGCACTGGAGGGCACTTGCGAGGAGCAGGCACTAGAGGGCACTTGCGAGTCTCAGACGGGCTTGTTATTCTCAGGCGGGGGGCTTGCCACATTCTCAGGTGGCTGGCTTGTGTTAGCCGCGAACGGCGGCGGGCTAGGGTTGGCCGCTAACGGCGGCGGGCTTGGGTTGGCCGCTAACGGCGGAACCTTCATCGCCGTGGGCAGAATCATCATCTGTATGCGTGGGCCAGGGCAATAAATCCTGCTCGGTCATCCATCCTGTTTCGGTCTTGGATTCTGTTATGGTATGTGTTGTAGTCAGGAGCGCACGACGAGGAGTTGGAAAAAAGGAGTATCTTTATTCAGCTTCAACACAACTTCCATTATTTAACATAAACTTAACATTATCTAACATTAACTAACATCAATCCAAGACAAAGACTGAAGGAGAACTGAGGACTTATAAAGGGACTGACCAAACAAGGAAACAAGATTAATATAACACAGGTGATGAGGATGAACGATAATTAACTAATGACAGGAAACTAGAACAGGAAAAACCAAATAAGGGCAAAAGGGAAACTAAACAGAAACCAAACCGTGACAGTTTTCATTCACTTAGAACTGTGTTACACACTGCATGAAAGGTCATTTTCAAAAATCCATAATAGGGGCACTTTAACATGAGATGGATCTTGTTCGCCTTCAAAATACAAATTCCATGTCTAATGTGAACAATTCATCAGTGCATGTTTTTCAAAGGATTAAAAGTTTTCATAATGTGCAGGAGCTTTCTTCACACAAATGAAAAGTGGATGTGGATAAGACAAAATGATGCACATTTGCATTCATTCTTACAAATATTACCTTGAAAAATCATATCAGTTTTACATCTAAAATGGCTCTGGCTTGCGGCCTACACTTATTTTATTAAAACCACAAAGAGAAAATTACATCCCAGGCTTGTTGAAAATACGTGCTTGTGGCGACGTTTCTGCAAAACCAATATTACATTCCTTATGTTTTGTGGCAGTTTCAAAGTTAAACGCCCAGTAAGTGGCGCTAAAATGTGCATTCAATACATGACTGTGGCTATGTTTTTATTATGTTGGTTCAGGCACGTATTGCAGTGGTTCAGAATTTAAATGTGCAGGGAGTGTTGCTAAAAGGTTAATGCTCTTGTTGAAAAAAAAAGAAAGAAATCTTGTTGAAAAAAACATACCCACTACACCAAACCCAACCCTAAACCAACCTGATATTGTTAACAAAAGCAAAAGTGATATAAAAACACATTAGCTGATGCAAACCTGCTATTTAAATGTCCTTATATGCTGGTTTTAGCTGTTTTGTTGAACCATAGTTTCATAAGATCTATACAAGAGCTCTTCACCTCACAAGTGCAACAACGTATTGCGAGAGCTAATGAGCAAACCTACTGCATTAGAAAACCCTTACATACAGTATGAAGTTGTAAATGTGATGCAAACATTCAAAAGTATCAGTTTTCAAATCTCCCAGCATGTTTTGAAGTCATAACATAATATTGAGTGAAAATTAGGCTTTCTTCTTAATCAAACTCTGGCCCTGTAAATCATACTTTGTGTGAAAATAAATAAAAGTTGTCAGAGTTTTACTGCCCTTCGTGTTCATTCCAACTGGATATTGCATTTTTTGAGTTTTGCAGAAATGTAAGTAGAAGCACGTATTTCCAATGAGCTTAAGTAGGAAAATTAGCAAGCCATTATATTGAATTTATTGTTGTGGATATACACAACTTATTACAATTTAATCAATTCCAAATATATTAAATCAAACCCTATATACAAACTGCCCTGTTCTGTTGAAAAGACTGTGGAGGGAAACTTGGTTGTGAATGTCCTTTCATGTTGACTTTATTATGTCTAATCCTGTAGTGTTTACAGATGTTTCTCTCTCTTATTCTCAGCCTGTGACATGAACGTTCATAAGCAGTGTGTGATGAACGTGCCAAGTCTATGCGGGACCGACCACACTGAACGCAGAGGAAGACTATTCCTCAAGATCGAGGTCAGCGGAGACAGACTTCACGTCACAGGTTAGCATCCCGCATGCACTGGGAATATCTTCGTTTTGTATCTCCCTGAAAGATTTTATTTAGTCATATTACATGGCTGCTTACCAAATGAACAAACCTAAAGTGCACACACAAAAAGCCATCTCTCAGAACTCATGTGAGTACTAAATTTTTATTTTTTTTCATGACTTATCACACTTGACCAGACAAATACACACAGAAGAGTGTAAAAACCATCACAAAAAACAGTCAGTTATGGCTTAAGTATGTAAACAGTTTGGAGAAAATCGTATATGTGCCAATTTATTGGATATGTGAATTAGGTCTTAAAGTGACAGCAGCCTAAGAACTGAATAATAGCAAATAACAGAAGAAAAATAAAAGAAACACTCACTGTTCTCCTGATGGAATAACTGTTGCAGATTTAATATAGATGAATCTGTTTTTAAGGTTACACTTTATTTTGATAAAAACACTTTAGGCATTCTACTAACTTTGCAACTAACTCTCATTAGTATTAGTAAACTGTTAGATTATAGTTAGGGTTAGTAAAATAAGTTGATATGTACATGCAAAGTTACTTACGTATATAGTCAGCAGTATGTCTGTTGGGAAGTATCAAAATAAATTGTTAGCAGATCTCATAGTTGACATGTATTTGCAAAGTAACATTTAATTTATACAGTAAAGACTGTGCAATACTTTTTTTTTCAATTTCTATAGCATTTCTTACCTAAATACTATTCTTAAACTTACTCTTAAAAGACATAAAGCACTGTTTATTTCATTTGTCCTTGGTCTATAGTATTTATTTGTGCTATTGCTTGCAATTTGTTTATTATTCTTGTATTATTACTGACTGTTTATTTATCTTTAATAATGTTTGAACTTTATATTTGTTAAACTAGTAGTTTTTGCTGAGGTACCAAAATTTAAATTTGTTGTTTATTTTTTTTGTTTGTTTGTTTGCCTGCTTACTTGTTTGTTTTGTTTACTTGTTTGCTTATTTGTTTGTTTGTTTGTTTGTCAGAGCAAGTAAAAACCTGAACCACTGGCCCGTTACTAAACAGGTCAAATTAGCTAGCTATTTAAATTAAGACAGCAATCTTATAAAATCCAATAGGAGTGAAAAGTCCTGCGGCTCACCTACTGACAGTGTGCAAATAAAAAAAAAAAAAACACAGACACAGCCATGTCATTTCCATAAAGACCAAAGCAATCTACCGAGAGCAGTGCATATTAGTGTAGGGTAGCAAACAAGCAGAGGGGGTGATAATCAGTTGTGGGTAGTCTGCTAACAACACAAGTGGAAAATGGGTTAAAGGATTAGTTCACTTTTAAAAGCTTTTCAGTGTTTACAAATGTGCGGAAGGAGGACCATATACACATATTCAAATGTCTTTGTGTCAGTTTATCGTTTAAAATGCCCATTTCGTGTGCGTATCCTGGGTGTTTTAATATTAAAAAGCCTACTGACTCGGTATTTCCGCCTACCTCAACCGTGACCTTTTCCACGTAATTGCGTATTACGTGACGTCACGAACGCGCATCACAGAACAGAGCAAGGCGAGCATTTGTGCTTATAAAACTTAAACTTTTTAATTTATTTTTGAAATGACCGATCGTTTCGCTAGATAACACCCTTATTCATCGTCTGGTATCGTTTAAAGCCCTTTGAAGCTGCACTGAAACTGTCATTTGGACCTTGAACCGTTTGGGTCCCAATGAAGTCCATTATATTGAGAAATGTTTTCATCAAAAACCTTAATTTCTTTTCGACTGAAGAAAGAAAGACATGGACATCTTGGATGACATGGGGGTGAGTAAATTATCAGCAAAAGTTTTTTTAAAAGTGAACTAATCCTTTAAGGCATGCTTTTGGGTGTTTGTATTTGGGCGTTAAATACTGAGGCAAATACCAGTAACCTGACTACCGCAAAGCGTAGTATATCACCTTGCATGATTTATTATCTACTTGTTTATTACATAACATATTATAACATTATTGTTTATAACAAGCATATTACTAGCATATTGGCCCATACCTACCCCATACTTAAACTTAACAGCTACCTTACTAACTATTAATAAGCAGCCAATTAGGAGTTTATTGAGGCAAAAGTCATAGCCAATAGTTAGTTAGGTAACACTTTATTTTAGGGTCTCTTAACTAGTTGCTTATTAGCATGCATATTACTAGAATATTAGCCATTTATTAGTGATAACTGAGCACATATTAGTACCTTATTCTACATGACCTTACTCTACATCCCTAATCCTAGCCAATACCTAAACTTAACAACTACCTTACTAACTATTAATAGTAATATTAATAGCAATATTAATAAGCAGCAAATTAGGAATTTATTGAGGGAAAATTCGTAGTTATTAGTGAATAAGTGTTCCCTATTCTAAAGTGTTACTGTTAGTTAATAGTGAGAATTGGTCCTCAAACTAAAGTGTGACCAAAATGCATATGCAGTAAGGTCAGCTGCAAAAATAACTGTCTACTCCTTTTCATCACTAATTTTTCACTATGTGTCTTTAATAAATCATGACAGTAGTTAGGCTCAAGCTGTTAGTAAATCTGGCCCTGTGTTGAGCCCTGAACATGAAATTTGGCTAGTCCAAAAATTATATTCATCCAAATAGTCCTTGTCATTTTAATGCTTCTACATTATTAGTATAATTCGCATAATATGTTCCTATTTTTATATGTTTGCGTGATCCTTGCAAGTTCACGTTAGTCTTATTACTCATATTTTATAATACGTTGATGCTGTTTTTCCACAAACTGCCAGTTAGCATTAAGCAATCATGGTAGGTCATGCGTTGGGGTTTGAGTGGGTTTAGAGATTGAGCGCGTGTGTGTGTGTGTGGAGGACTCAGAGTCACAGCAGGACACATGCAGGCAGCAGGTATGAGGGAGCTTAAGTGCCAGATGTCTGGCCTGATGCCCGGCTGCTGTGATTGTGGAGGTTTATGTGGGGGAGGAGACATATATGCCAGCCTGTGGCCGCTCAGAGACTCTTGCTCCAGTGAACACATTCCTGTGAGCTGGCACCTCTTCCCTGCTGTGAGAATATCATCTCTGCTTATCTCTGACCTTACACTCACAGACATGCTGAAGTCAAGCAGGGCCTTCACACTGTCTGTGAAGAGTCCCGTTCAGCAAGTTCTACGGTTATTAAGTCATAAATTGTGATTATAGTGTAGAAGGAGCCATATTCTATACTGCTGCATTTTATTTCCCCCTTTATTGCACTTGATGATGTTAGTCAAGGGTTCTTTCACCACACACACACACACAAAAACAAAGTTTCATTTGTTTTTTAGCTGTGTGTTCCATGTTGTTCCAAACTTGTAAAACGTTTGTTCTTCCTCAGAAAACCTAGGAGATTTCTGTTCATCTATTAAAAGTTTAGGCAATTAAAAGTTTCAAGCTCCAAAAAGGTCATAAAGTAATCCATGTGACTCCAGTGATTTAATCCCAATTTTATGAAGCGAAGTGATTGATTTGCATGTGGAAACAAAATATCCTTATATGAATCGCTTTTATCAGGCCTTTATGACCTTCTTGAAACTTTTGATTACTTGGACTTTCAGGAGATTGGAGATTGACTTCATGTTTTGAAGATGAATGAAAATCTTATGGGTTTGGAGCAAAGTGAGTGTCAGTAAATGATGACAGAATTGTCATTTTTGAGACAACCATCCTTTTAAAATTAAACAGACTGTTTTGCTACCGTACCTTTTAAGTAAAATAAATAAATGTTATGATTGAAAGAGCTATAATGCTATAGACTAATACAGATTGGTCATGGAAAAAATGAATGTACTGTACACTAATATGCTTAAATTTAATGAATACTTAAACCCCGTTCACACCAAGAATGATAACTATAAAGATAACTTTGATAGTGTCCACACCAGCGGACGATATCGTCTGTTTATTCTAAGCGCACGCTCGTCTGCCGCTTTAAATTCTCAAGCTCATTATAGCAGGATGGATTCTGATTGGGTGTCAATATTTTTATCATTCATCAGCTGGAAAAAAAATCGCATTGAAAGTGATTGTTGATATTGTTTCTCTGTGCCTTTATCGTTATAGCCATGGTGTGGACTCTGCTATTCTTTAATATTGAGAACGATTTTTTTATCTTTATTGTTATCTTTATAGATATCGTCCTTGGTGTGAACAGGCCTTTACACATTATTATTCAAATGTATATTATCCATTAAAAATGTCCATAGATTTTGAAAAGGACACAAGGAGAGCTTACACTTCTGTTAACTGGACAGGAGTACATGATTATAGGCCAAAGTTTTGAGTTGTGAGCATTAGGTCACACTTTTATTTTAAGGTCCAATTCTTGCTATTAACAAACCATTAACTATGACTTTTGTTTTAATAAACACCTAATTTGCTGCTTATTAATAGCTAGTAAGGTAGTTGTTAAGTTTAGGTATTGGGTAGGATTAGGGATGTAGAATATGCTCATGCAGAATATGTGCTTTATAAGTACTAATAAACAGACAATATGTTAAAAATATGCTAATAAGCAGCTAGTTAATTGGGGGAATTGGTCCCTATACTAAAATGTTACCACAATGTCTTATATCAAAATTCTTTATTTCGGAAGCACAAAGAAAAAAAAAATACTGTTGTTTCAGGTTACAGAACATCAAACTAATCATTAGCTGGATTCGAGAGAAGTATTAGCATGTTTGTTTTGTCTGGAGAGGTCATGTGCAGGGAGTTGTAAAGAATATGATTAGCTGGATTCGAGAGAAGTATTAACATGTTTGTTTTGTCTGGAGAGGTCATGTGCGGGGAGTTGTAAAGAATATGATTGGGTTCTTCATGGGGTTTGTGAGTTCACTGCTCTGAGGTGAACTTGATTAAATTTGTCCAGCCAAGAACACAGCAGCATCCGTGTGCACATGTTCTGCACACAACAAACACAAATACACCCTCAGGCTGGGTTTCCTCTTTTTGAGCACACTCTAAGATGCTTTCGGTGCAGACCTGAGTGCATCGGACATCACAGTTCTGTCCATATGGTTGGTGTGAAAGTGGTTTTGTGAACTTGGCTAAACCATTCAGTCATCCCTATTTACATTACATTAGTCATTATCTCTTCAGTCATGCTTTTCAGTGCAGGGTATTAGCCTGATGGTTAAATATTGATAATCATTTAAACAGGTTTTTGAAGGCAACACACTCTTATTAGATATTAAACAAGTGGTTGATACAAGAATAGCTAGCTGGAAGTGTTTGGTCAACCAGTTTTATTAGACAGATTTTTACTTTTTGGCTAACTTCACATTTTTCACCTTCTAAATTAAACAGCAAGACTATGCAGGTAAACCAGCATAAACCAGTCAGGACCAACATGGAACTTTATGTTGGTTTAAGTTTATCTTGTTAGCAGGTCATTCTTCTATAGCTGCCTCTGACAGTTGTGATATGGAGCATCAGATACCTGCTGTAAATCAGAAGCATGTCCCAGGGCGTCTGACGCAGAGGCAAATTTCCCATGCGACTGGCAACTTCCTGCCTGTATAGTATCTTGAACTCTCGATCAATGCAGCAGGACTGATACAAGCTGTCATCTGTGAATGTGTCATATGTTGGTGATAGTTTTACTGTTGCGATAGACATTTTCTTTTCTTCTCTCTCTCTCTGCCTATCAAAAAAAAAGAACTGACTGACCAATGAGATACAAACTGCTGCTCTTACACAGTCCACATGGTTCCCAGGAACATGGAAAACCTATAAATATTTGGAAATTTTAGGTTGTGTTTATCAGACCTAAAAAAGTTATGGAAGATATTCAATCAATCAATCAAACAAACAAACAATACCATTTAAAGGGGTCATGAACTGCCTTTGTTTTTTATTTTGTACTGTTCTCTGAGATCCAGTTATAATGTTTTCAAGATTTTTTACATCAAAAAGCCTAATAATTTAGAAGCAATATGCTATTTTCTGTCCTGTTTTTGACCCCCCTCATCAGAACGCTCTGTCTGAATAGGCGTGACGGATTGTAGACTCAGAAGTAAACGCCCACTCATTGGCTAATAGTCATGTTTGACAGCCTACTTCCTTAATAGATGAGTAATGCATAAATATATCAAATGATCTGTAATAACAGACAAAGCAATAATGATCACGTAATAAAAACAGTTCCTCACACTTGTTGCAACATTACTGTTGGATCCAATATAATCAACACAGCCTCGTCTTTTAGTTTCAATCTTTCTGAAAATCCCGTGTCGAATTGTGCCTTGTTTGTAATCGAATCCACAGTAAAAATGAAGTAAACAAAGAACCGAGTTCTTACTGACAAGGTCTGGAACTTCATTAAAAATAAAGTTCCTCCACTCTTTCCTAACACTGCTATCAGAATGAAGGCAATGCAAAGAGTGTTTTCCACAACTTGGCAATGCACAGCTTGTTGTCTTCAAAACCATCTTTATTGTTTGGTTTCTGCATGGACCGCCTCTCTTGTAAACTACTACATGCACAAATCAGTGGGTGGGGTTAAACAGGCAGCGACATAGAAGCAGATGTTGATCTTCTTCTGCGGAGGCGGTGCTTAGCCATACTAATACATCATAGAGTCGTGTATTCCACAAGCTGTCGTTTTGCCCGAATGGCCTCCATATAAGCTGCTTTTAGACTAAGGAGAACTAAGGAGTTCTGAAACTTACAGGATGTTTTTATAGTACAATGACCTCTTATATGTCAAAAGATCAAGGGAATTTTGTTTTCTCAGTTTATGATCCCGTTAAAACTTTGGGGTCAGTAAGATTTTTTTTTTAAGCAAGAACACATTAAATTAATCAAAAGTGTCAATGAAGGTATTTATAACTTTACAAAGGATTTCTATTTCTGTTTTCTATTTTGTATTTTTTAACAAAAATATTAAGCAGCACAACTGTTTTCTACATTGATAATAAGAAATGCCACAGTACAACGGCGCCAGTGCGCTCACCGCACGCCAGCTACAGGTGGAGAGGAGAGAGAGTCATAGAGCCAATCAAGTGGATGGGGATTATTAGGAGGCCATGATTGACAAGGGCCAGTGGCGGCAATTTGGCCAGGACACTGGAGTTACACCCCTACTCTTTTTTAAGAGAAATGTCATGGGATATGTAACTACATATAGGTATTTTTATAAATATAAGAACAATGTAAAAATATGTATGTACACAATAAGTGCATTGTATCAAATGATTAATTTAAATGTAAGTACATAGTAGTTAAGGCCACCTAATATAAAGTGGGACCGAGACACCTTTTAAAATGGTTAAAAAAGTCTTATTGACATGCAACTTTGGAAAAAAAACTTCTTTTTTTTTTCATCCTTTTTTTCAACTATACTGCTCTTTAGACTAAAACTTGGTTGCAATCCATAGTGATTTTTGATGTCTGAGTTGTTCTTAGATCGAGTTCTGTTCATTGAATTGTTTGAGTGATTTGTGAATTTTCTCAATCAAAACGATTTAAAAAAAATCATTAATTTGTAATCACAAATGACTGGAACGGTCTTGGTAAAGTCATGGATAAAAAATGTATGGTAACTCTAAATCCAGTGCATTGGTGGCCCTAGCCAATCAGTGAAGGAACATGATAGACAATGGACATAGAGATGCTGAAAAAAAGACAGTTCTTGAACCCTTTCTAATACAGTGGAGACAGAACTCTGGTCCCTTTTGAAAGTGAATATATAGTTTCATCTTGGTTTTATTTAGTAAATAAACTATTCTGATATGATTGATCAATTATTGATTAAACAGATGTATGCCTGCTGTGCACAATCAACACCACTTACGGTACAGGGTTTTCACTGTCACAGCATATCTAAGTCACAGCATATCTATGTCATTTTGCTTGTGATGTGAATCTGCGTTTTTGCATATGAGACCTCGCACTGGTCCTGATCACTCTCTGTAGGCCTGAACTTCTGGAGTCTGTTTGTCTTCTTTGAGGGTTTTTATTACATAACCCCCCTTCCCCCAAGCTTTGGCCTCAGCTAAACATGTTGGTGGTCCCTATCAGCACTTCCCTCATGGATCCCATTTGTAACGGAGGGCTCAAATGATGTAAGTCGTACTGTGGGTCCTGCCTGAGGTACGGCTCAGTCTTATCAGCCTCTGTCTCTCTGGATTCTGGAAGCGGTATAACAGTTAAAGAGAAGGCACTGCCCAAAGATGTGCTTTCTCGGTCCACACGGAGGATGGAAATAAATAATAAATGGTTATTATTTAAAGTGATGACTGTAGGTGATATTTAGTGTCTGCCAGTTGGGATTAACTTCATGTCATACTTTTGTGTGGTTTTATTTTATCTATGACTCATTTTGTTCTCACTGCCAGATATTAGATCAGGCCTTTGACAGTATAGCTGTGATATGCTGGTCGAGGTGGTGTTGATGGGTTAACAATTGGGAGGATGAAGATGACTATGGTATTATTGGCTCTGTGGGCATGAAAAGTGTTATGCATTGTTTCATTTCCTTATTCTGGAAACAGTGTCTATTTGTGTACTTGAATGTACATGACTATCCTGGAGCTTTCTGTGGAGATTTCTTGCAGGTTAAGGATCTCGTACAGACACCAAATGCACAGAGGAGATAAATGCGAGTGTTTTGATTGAGATTTAATGCTGTTATTGTATGCGAGTTTGTTTATTTTGGGCTGAAGTCAGACGGGGGAATCTTGGCTGACCCTTCCTGTTTTGTGGATAAACAATGGGAAGAAGCGAGCTCATCTGACTGCTTTATCAGATTACCCAGCATGCCATGGACTGGACATTTGGTGGTTATATAACAGCACATCTGAATTTCTCAGGCTATTCGTGCGATTTGAGTGTCCATGGAAAACCACATGTAAAAATAGCCTTTGAAGCTTACATTTTAGGAAATCATGCTGCCATCCGTAAAGATCAGTAAGATATGTTTTACTGAAGTTTAGGATGACATAATATGGGCAACATTGCTAGTAATGTAGTAGCAATATGAAGAGGAAACATGATAATTTCATGAAATCCCTCAGAACTCAATAAAACTTACTGGATTAATAACTAAGATGAAAGAATTATGATGGTACAATATAAAAATATTTTTGCAAGTTGTAAATAAAACAAAGATTATTGGATTGCATTTTAGAACAATACTATTTCAGTTTTTCTACTTCAAAATGTCATGTTTAATTTAATGTGTTACTTGTCATTTTGGTCCCAATTTATTTTAAGGTCTAGTTCTTGCTATTAACAAACCAATCCTCAATAAACTTCTAATTTGCTGCTTATTAATAGTTAGTAAGGTAGTTGTTAAGTTTAGGTATTGGGTAGGATTAGGTATGTAGAATATGGTCATGCAGAATGCTTTATAAGTACTAATAAACAGCCAATATGTTACTAATAGGCAAGCTAATAAGCAACTAGTTAATAGTGAGAATTGGTCCCTATACTAAAGTGCTACTACCATTTCTTTGTAATTGTCTGTGACATATACTGCCAATTTCTATACCAATATGTTTCAGCGTAATAAGGATTAGACATCATCACTAGGTTTGTACTAAAGCTGTTGTCTCAATGCTAAGGTGTTAAGAGTGATTGCCACAGTGTTGACACGTGTATATCTGTACTAAAGTTGGGCCAATATTGATTCTTAAAATTCAAAAATCTGTCTTTAGTTCATGTTGTTTTCTGTTGGTGCTTGAGCAAACTTAAGTAAACAGTGTTTGCAGTTTGCAATGTCTGCCTTTGATACTTTTAATATAAAACAAAGTCTGAGCTATCAAATTCTGTAAATTTCATCTGAAATTCATACAATAAATATCTTCATGTGGCATCACAGATAACTTCCTTGACATCTCTTCCTCTACTAGCTATAGCACAAAAGAAACACGAATGAATAGCAGGAGGTGATGAAAGCAACAGTCATGTCTTATGATCACTCAACAGGTATTTCAACCCTGGAAAGATGTCAATAAAACAGCTTCCAAACAAAATGTCTCATAATGCTACATTTACCTCAGGAAAGCCATTCAATATACAACAGCTCATTAGCCCACTAGGAAAAAAAACTCTAGAGAGGAGCCTTTTGGTAAATTTATATTAAATTTTCATTATGTAATTGTTTGTATGCAATCAGTTTTTTTTCTTTCTCTTGTTTTTTTTTTGTTGTTGTTGTTTTATTTTAAAAACAAATATCAATGGACTTTTGGACTTTTTCAACATTAAATCACACTTCAGATTGTGGACCAATTCTCACTATTAACTAAACTTAACTACGACTTTTTCCTCAATAAACTCATCATCTGCTGCTTATTAATAGTGAGTAAGGTAGTATGGGGTAAGAGTAAAAGATCTAAAATATGATAATGTAAAATAAGGCATTAATATATGTTTTATAACTAATAAACAGCCAATATGCAAGTAATATGCATGCTAATAAGCAACTTAAAATAAATTATTACCAATTTAATATTATACTAATGTACCAACTGACAGGGTTCACTGTATATACAGTATTAGTTGAGGGCTGTTAAAAAAATACAATGTAATGATATTGGGTAACACTTTATTTTAGGGTCTCTTAACTAGTAGCTTATTAGCATGCATATTACTAGAATATTAGATATTTATTAGTAGTAATTAAGCACATATTAATGCCTTATTCTACATGACCTTATTCCACATCCTTAATCCTAGCCAATACCTAAACGTAACAACTACCTTACTAACTATTAATAAGCAGCAAATTAGGAATTTATTGAGGGAAAAGTCATAGTTAATAGTGAATAAGTGTTCCCTGTTCTAAAGTGTTACCTGATATGGATATAAAATCAATTCATGAAAGCTGTGTCAATACTCAGTGGTTGCTATAAAGTGTTTTTAGCATGTTGCTACATTATATAGGTGATTTTATGGCATTGTCAGATTTCCAGATGAAAAATGTATGATTGTTTCTCTACAACAAGCTAAATGATCTGAAGAATCATTCATGACAAATAGTTTGAGACTGTACACTAAAGTTTAATACTCAGGGGTTTGTTAAAATCATTAACAGCAAATCAACCGATAGAACACAGTTTAGTAAATCAAATGCAGTTGTTTTGAATGTTTAATTAATTATGCTGTTTTCATAATCAGTCTGTGTCATTACATGTACAAGATCTTCTTCTTTTTTTGGGGATAACTTTTGGCACAAATATAATTTCCAGAAGACTATGTTTAAAGACACATGAAAGGAGATTCAGCTGGAATTAACAGTGGTGGATCTTTTTCCATCTCAAAAGCCTCAGAAGAGCAAGAGGAAGCAAACGGATGAGCGCGGCGCTCATCGTAGATGTCGTATCTAAGCAACAGCCGCAGAAAAAGCCTTGATTCTTGCTGACATCTCTCTCTATCAGCTACCAAGTGTAGGCGATGTGGAGAGTCAAATTAATGGCCACTATCACTATCACTGTCAGACCTTGGGAATGAGTGTTCTGTGCATTAGAGCTTCTTAAGAGATTTGAGCAATGTTTTCCACACATTCAGATCTGAAAAAAGTGAGCTCTGTTTAAGTTGTTTCCAAATGTTCTTGTGAGAAAGACTGAAAGAGACACGTCTCCCCCTTTTGGTCATTAATAGAAATGCAGCCTGCCTGTTTTGACAGCACCTTCTTCGTTGTTGACAGAGAATCATTGAGCAGTAAACTTGCCAAAGTAAGATGAGATGGTGGCACTTCCTGTTCCTGTGTCTACATGTTCTTCAAAACCTGTTTATACAATCAAACTTGATGTTTCATCTTGTTTCTGTTTTTGGTTGAAGAGTGTTTTAGTTGACGTTTTGATTTCTTTCTCTTTAATCAGTGGGTGAGGCCCGGAATCTGATTCCCATGGACCCCAATGGCCTGTCAGACCCGTATGTGAAGCTCAAACTCATCCCAGACCCCAAGAATGAGACCAAACAGAAGACCCGCACCATCCGCTCCTCGCTCAACCCCACCTGGAACGAGTCCTTCATGTTGTGAGTCTGTCAGTGTTAAACACAGCCTCTCACTGCATTGTAGATGTGTTTTCTGATGCATGTTTGTGTGCAGTAAGTTAAAGCCGTCGGATAAGGAGCGCCGTCTGTCCGTGGAGGTGTGGGATTGGGACAGAACCACCCGTAATGACTTCATGGGCTGCATGTCCTTTGGTGTGTCTGAGCTGATCAAAGCTCCTTTATGTGGCTGGTGAGTCAAACACCACAAACATAACAAACTGTTGTTTTCCTCACATACTTTTTTAATGTAAAATAGTTGAAATGCATATACAGATGGCAAATATTACAGTATAAATCATGTTATTCCTGTATTTTGAGTTAAACTGGTGCTTTCACACTACAGCTCTTATTCAAGCAATAAACCATAAAAGGACATGCTTTACAGTGATTTTACCACAGGTTCTTAAGCACAGTGCAACATGGAGTAGAATAACTGTAGCACACAGTCTTAAGGTCATTATTGTATAAAATTGCAATATAGTAAGACACTAATGTTCAATAAATAGTTGAAGATATTAATAAAAAAATCACAATTCTTATATACAGGTGTGGTGGTCATAAGTTTATATACACCTTAGTGAATATGTGCGGTGTTGAGGAGTTACTTTTAAAAGTAATGCATTATAATATTGTGTTACTCCCTAAAAAGTAACTGATTGTGTGAGTTACTTTTTGTGGAAAGTAATGTGTTATGTTACTTTTGCGTTACTTTTTCTCATCTGGGTTGGGCTTGTTTGTTTATTTTAATATATAAAAAAAAATTGGTAACACTTTAGAATAGGGAACACTTGTATTAACTACAACTTTTCCCTCAATAAATTCATGATTTGCTGCTTATTAATAGTTAGTAAGGTAGTTGTTAAGTTTAGGTATTGGGTAGGATTAGGGATGTAGAATAAGGTCATGTAGCATAAGGCATTAATATGTGCTTAATTACTACTAATAAATGGCTAATATTCTAGTAATATGCATGCTAATGCATATTACTAATGCATATTACTATGCATGCGAATAAACTAGTTCTTAACATGCAACTAGTTAAGAAACCCTAAAATAAAGTGTTACCAAAGTTTTATTTTTGGGAAATTGTAAAAGCCCTTTCACACCAGAAATGAATAAGCCTCCGGCTGAAGGAAATGTAAATTTAAAGACATTTTTGCTTATTAGTATGGTTGAATTGGATCAACAGCAAATACATAAATTAATAAAATGGGATTAAATACATAAAGGATAGCTGTGTTATTTAACAGATTTAATTATTACAGTTTTGTGTCATATTCTAAGTTTGCATTTTATTGTTTTTATTCATTTTGAGGAATACTGAATCTGTTTTTGTGCAAATGAGATGAGTAAATGCATGTTCACATTTAAGGCCATTGAACACTGAGTCCGAAATTTTTGCATGCGTTTTTCAGTTTTTTTGTATTCCTCATTCTTTCCTATCAAAATGCATGCTACGGATGCGAAAACGCAGAAAATTGAACCTGATCTGATTTTTTTTATGATGGATGAAAGTTTCAGAGGCAGTGTGTAAATGTTATTTTTTAACGTGCAAAAATTTCGGACGAAAATTTCAGACTCAATGACCAGTGTGCAATGACCTTTAGTCTAGAACTACAGTAACCATCATGTGTATGTGTTCCTTAATCTAAATTGTTACCAAGATTTTTAAACAAAATTAAAAAATCTTGGTCATGCTTTATTTTAAGGTCCAATTTTTACTCTTAACTAATAGTTAGTAAAGTAGTTGCTAAGTTTAGGTATGGGGTCGGGTTAAGGGATCTAAAATACAGTCATGCAGAATAAGGCATTAATATGTGCTTTATAAGTACTAATAAACAGCCAGTATGCTAGTAATATGTCTCACGCCCCTGGACTGTTTTTGTTGTTTTTCTTCATGTGTGTTCTGTGACCCAGTTTCTCCCTAGTGTAATTGTTGATTTGATTCCAGCTGTGTCTCCTTTCGTCCCTCATTATCATGTCTTTAAAGGCCCCTGTCCTTTCAGTTCTTGTTCGTCGGGTCTAGTTTGTTGCTATGTGTGAGTGTGTGCTTCTCCCATTTTGGATTATCTCCTGAGCTCCTTGATTAAAGCCTGTTTAACGTTTCCTCGACTCCTGCGTGCTTCCTCCACAACGAAACGTGACAGAAGACCCGACCGATACAGTTACCTCCGTGTGTTCCCTCTGTTTTTGTTTCCGCTTTTTTCCTCAGTGTTTTTTGTTTCCGTTGTGTGTATTCCCCATGAATCCCCTCCTTCGCCCAGAATACCTCCTCCTTCCCAGACGACGTGCTCTGTGCATTCAATGATGCCAGCTTAAAGTCCACGTACAGAGCACCGTCATCTGAGGATGGCCCTCGAGCGAATTTCACCATGTTTGTGGAGTGGACACTCCAGTGCTAGTGCCAGTGCCACTCCAGACCCAGTGCCCAGCCCACCATCTCCTCGTTGCATGGAGCGCATGCCCGAGCACACCACTGACAAAGAGCCAGAGCCTGCCGCCACCGACGAGGCATCGGAGTGACAGAGCCATGGATCGCCGTGGAGCCGAAGCTTCTGATGACGTCAGTCAAGGTGCGTGAGCCAGCAACAACGCCCGCCTGGAGGGAGAGAGCCGCGGACGGTGTGAGGGTGAGCTGAGTATGGCACGTGAATTGTGCCACAGCAAGGGAGAAATGGCTCAACTTCCCGAGTTTGGCCCAGGGAGGGCCACAGATCCCAAGTCCAGCTCTTCTTCACTCTTGAATCTCCTTCGTCTCCGCCCTCCAGTGCCCCACTCCCCGAAAGTGTCCTCCAGAGCCCGTGCCTCCAGAGCGCCCTCCAGTGTCGGCTCCCGTTTCTGAGTTCAGCCTTGGAAACCCGGAGACTCACAAATGACCACCCTCCCACCTACTCCTGCCTCCTCCACCACTGTCATCTGGCAGCCCCTCTGCTCGCCCTCAGCCCACCATATATGCAGTGCGAGCTCCGCGGGACCATCCTCCAGCGTCGCCATGGTCGGAGTTTCCCTCGACTCTGCCTCCAGCCTGCCTCGGCCCAGACTCCGCCTCGGCCCATTGACCTGCCGGCTCCACCATGGATCCTAGCTCCCTCGTCTCCACCGTGGCCCGGCAGTCCATTAGCTCTGCCGGGCTCCCTCGTCCCTTCGGCTCCGCCTTGGTCTTGCGTCGACCATCCTGCATCTCGTGATGCACTCCTCCGGCTGCGCATCTTCCCTTCGTCCCTCCGGCTCCATCAGGCTCCTTCATCCTCTCGGCTCCTCCTCTGTCCTCTGTCGCTCTGGCTCCACCGCGGCCTCCCGGATCCACGCCTCTGCGTCGGTCGCCGGCACCATCTGCTCCACCTAAGACCTCCGGATCCTCCCCGTCACCCTTGCTCTTCAGCTCTCCGTCTCCACCTCGGGCTCCTCATCCTTTCAGCGGCCATCCCTCCTCCATGGCTCCTCCCTCCGTCGGCTCCACCGTGGGCCACCGTTATGGCTGTGGCCTGGGTCCCGCCAGACTCCTCCTGTTCTGGGTCCCTCCTGTCTCTTCCCTGGCTCCTCCCTCCTTCGTCGCCTCCCTGGACTCTGTCTGCCCACTCCCCCCTCCCCGGTGGAAGTATTACAGCGTGGGACGTGCCTTCCGGGAGGGGGCAGTAATGTCACACCCCTGGACAGTTTTTGTTGTGTTTTTTACTCCACATGTGTTCTGTGACCCAGTTTCTCCCTAGTGTGATTATTGATTTGATTCCAGTTGTGTCTCCTTTCGTCACTCGTTATCCTGTCTTTAAAAGCCCCTGTCCTTTCAGTTCTTGTTCGTCGGGTCTACTTTGTTGCTATGTGTGAGTGTGTGCTTCTCCCATTGTGTATTATCTGAGTTCCTTGATTAAAGCCTGTTTAACGTTTCCTCGACTCCTGCGTCCTTCCTCCACAGCGAAACGTGACAATATGCATGCTAATAAGCAACTGCTTAATAGTGAGAATTGGTCCCTAAACTGTGTTACCGAAACATTTTTACACCCCCCTCTTGCATCACGTTGACGTCTTGAGCACCATGTTAACTGCTTCGGACAAACAAAAGAGCATTAAGAATTAAGCATATGTAAACTTTTGAACAAGGTAATTTTTATAAATGCATTTATTTTGTATTGTAGATATCTGATATTTGCAAAAGCTTACTCTGGGCTTTACCAAAAAATTAAAAATGTATTTATTTTTAATTATTAACATTTAAAAAGGTGTATATATGATTCCAAAACAAATCAAATTAAATGCGATCCAAAAGATATTGAACTTTTTTTTTTTTTATTATTATTATGAAAAACTATTCAAACAGACCTCTGTAATGGATAGAACAAAAGTACTAGAATTCCTTAATACATTAGATCTGCCCTCTATTGGTGATTTACAAGATAAAAGTCTAACTGCTGAGGCGTTACAACAAGCCATTGGTAAACTAAAGTCAGGCAAAGCAACTGGGAGTGATAGATTCCCTTCAGAGTGGTACAGAATTTTTAATAAAGAATTGATGCCATTGCTAATGGACACTTTCAACTGGCTCATAAAAGAAGGAAAAATTCCTCTGTCATGGAAAGAGGCTATAATTTCCATAATTCCAAAGGGAAAAAAAGACAGGGAACACTGTCAAAATTATAGACCTATATCCCTCCGTAATACAGATTATAAAATTCATAGTTCTATTTTAGCATCCAGAATACAATTGTTCATACCAGATTTGATAGATGAGGACCAAACAGGTTTTGTTAAAGGTCGACAAATATATGAAAATATCATAAGAATGCTCCATATAATAGATAAGACTCAACAAAATAAACTACCTGTTGCCCTAATCAGTCTTGATGCTGAGAAGGCTTCAACTGGGAGTTTCTTTACTTATCACTAGAAAAGTTGGGTTTTAACGATAAATCTATCCAGTGTATAAAGTCAATATATCAAAACCCAACTGCTAGAGTGAGAGTAAATGGGTCTCTTTCAGAAAGATTTTGCCTGGAAAGAGGAACTAGGCAGGGTTGCTGTCTTAGTCCTTCTCTCTTCGCCATCTATATAGAACCACTGGCTCAATCAATCAGAGAGCATTTGTTGATACCAGGGGTGGAAATCAATTGTATAGAACATAAAATTAGTCTGTTTGCAGATGACGTTATGATTTGTTTAGCTGAACCCAAGAAACACTTCACAAACCTTATGCAAGTGTTAGAGAAATTTAATGAATATGCCAGATATAAATGAAATGTAACAAAACCCCAAATTCTTATGTTTAATTGTAAACTAAACACAGAACTCAAACTAAATTGTGACATTAAATGGGACGCAAAAAGACTAAAATACCTAGGTGTAAATTTAACTAAAGACTCAACAAAATTGTATAGGGCCAATTATGATCTAATTACTAATAATATAAAGAGCGATATTGAGAGGTGGTCCACATACCCCATGAGCTTCAGTGATAGGATAAGAGGAGTAAAAATTAATATTTTACCACGTTTGCTGTATCTGTTTCAATCATTCCCAGTGGGTGAAATTAAAAGTTTCCAAGACTTAAAGGATAATTTTGTACTTAGAAATCAGGACTTATTTAGATATTTCCAATTAAGGGATTACTACAATAAAAAAAGGAAAATTAGAGCAAATGATATCCATTCCCTTACTAAAATGATGATGGATGCTTATAATCATACACGGCCCAGAATAATTTCCTCCATATATGAGGTGTTAATGTGTTGCAGCCCTTCCTCCACACTCTATATAAAATTGAAATGGGATAAAGTATTAAACACTGAAATACCAGAAACGGATTGGTATGATATGTGGATAATACACCAAAGTACCACTAGCTCACTAATATGGAGGGAGTTTTCCTGGAAGTGCCTTATTCGCTTCTTTATAACACCTAAGATCAAAAGCAAACAAGTCTCCAGACAACAGGTTTGCTGGAGACAGTGTGGACAGTTAGAAGCAGATCATGCTCATATCTTTTGTGAGTCGATATGATGGAGAGGAGACCTCTTGTGGTAGTAGGACGGAAGGTCATAGACCAGATTCGTGACAGAGACCCCCCCCCCCCCCCCCCCCCCCACCCCCAGACGCTCCTAAAACAGTAAAATCCAGGTGGGTGGTGGAGCAGAGGCGGAACAGGGGAAGGGACAGTCAGATCATGCACATATCTTTCGGAGTTGTGACAAAATCCAATCTTTTTGGGATGACGTGCAGGTAGTTATGTCTGAAGTGCTTGGATATTGAATACCCAGAACCTCTTTATTTTTGCTTATGGGAAATATTAAAGGCATAGTACCTAAAAGCGACCAGTTTATGTAAGATTCTTCTTGTGTCATGTAAAAACACTAGGAACTGGCTTAAAGACAGCACTTTGAATTGTAAACAATGGTTTGAGATCATTGAAGAAATCCTGGTGATGGAAGAACAGGGGAGAACAGGGGAAGGGACGGAGGGCCAGGTCCATGTGGAAGTGGGAAGACTGGGGACTGAGGCAGAGCAGGACACCCAGGCAGAATCGGCGAAGCAGGACTCCAGGGCGGAACAGAGAACCAAGGCGGAGCAGGGAACCAGAGCAGAGCCGACAGTGCAGGAAACCAGGGCGGAACCGGAGACTAGGATGGAACAGGAGCCCACCAGGGCGGAGCAGTTGACGATGGCTAAAAACTCTCTAATATGGTTCTCCAGTGATCGTGGGCCTTGTTTAAGGGCAAACAATATTCTTGTTGTGTCCATACCTGACAAATGTCCCTTTGAAAAGCTGCTGGATACTTGTTTGACCGAGTATTCTTTAATGGGGCGAACGAGACATGAGGCGTGTGGATCCATGTGCAAGCTTTTTATTAATAGACATGAACACAGGCAGGGTCGAACAAATGGCAAACAGGTATATTGAGGGCAAGACAGATGAGTACTCAATTAAACGGGCGTGATCTTCAATCGGCAGACAATATCCAATGGGCTTGACAAGAGGGGTAATCCTGGTACACGAGCAATGGTCCAGGCAGGGGCAAACAGAGTCCAAATGGAAGGCAAAGGGTTAATCCAAGGTACAAGGCAGAAGATCAGGAACCAGACAACAAGGCAACACGAAAAGACTAGACTTAAACTAAAATATGAAACGGAAGCTAGGAATGGCTCCGTAAGGCAGCTAACACTCGGAGAGGGATAAACGCAGAACAATACAGGATACTGAACACAAAAACAAACACAGAAAGGCTTGGTAAGTAGCTAACACTAGGAGAGTGCTAAATGTTAGACAATACTCGGCAACTAGAACAGCATCTGAGTGTGTTATATGAAGTGTGTGTAATAGCTCTTAGGTGAGCGTGTAATTAGTGACAGCTGTGTGATCAGTGCATTCAGCTGTGTATGTGCAATCAGTGCAATGGATGATGGGAATTGCAGTCCGGTGTGATGTGTGGCGTGAGTCAATATGATGGAGAGGCGACCTCTTGTGGCAGTTGGACAGACGGTCATGGACCAGATTCGTGACAACCACAGCTGTAGTTTATAAGTTAAACTGTGGGCCATTTATGAAAGAAAAAAAAAAATTAAGGAACTAATGATTTGTGCATTAATAGCAGGTGTACAATGACTTAAAAATGTTAGAGCTGGAATAAATTATTATAATCTAAAATATAAGTAAAATAAAGTGTCAAAACATTAAATAGTAATAATACTTCAGATTTAGTACTGTGAAATCTGGCATAGTAGAGTTTCTGTATTATTTTGAAATGGGAAAAATTTCTCCTCATCTGATTTGCTCCCAGTATCACCTTAATATCACTGTGCCGATCATTAAAAAAGTCAATACACTCAGCGTCTAGTTTTGACAGTGTATCTTATAAATTACAGAGTGATCTATGGACAAAAGAGTGTGATTTATTTTAATATAGAGAGATAGAGACCAGATCTGCTCCCTCAGCTTTATAATGTCATTTTTATGACAACAGGAAGTACGGTTTCTTACTAAAGCCATAAATCTACAGATGACAGTGTACCATCATTCAAGCATTATAATGCATATTGCTGTGGTTTATGCCTTTTTACTGCCATGCTGTATATGCAGGCATGTACTTTTTGTAAACAAAGAGTGCCATGGAAATACCGTGGTATGCTCATATTACTGTACCATGCTTTTTTAGACTGTATCATGATACTATTTAAAGTTTCAGTTGTGTCTGATATTCTCTTATTTGACAGGTATAAGATGTTAAACCAGGAGGAGGGTGAGTACTACAACGTGCCCATCCCAGAGGAGAACGACATTAACCTGGAGCTGCGGCAGAAGTTTGAGGTGAGAGTGTGTGTTTATCTCTTCAAACACACTCATTCATGACTCATTGTCATGCCAGAGGAGCGTTGAAGAGTCCTGAACGGCTGTTCAAGCTCAAGTCGAGTGATTAAATCGCGCTTTAATGTTTAATGAATGTTCAAATAACAGCAGCGGCCCAGCAGTGCTGAATCATAGGATGCACTAATACGGCTTAGACTAGATCGTGACTCTCGAAGACCAAAAAGCCACTGTCAGGGCCACCATAGCAACCGTTTCCATGGTGAGATCTTGTGGTTGGTGTGTTGGTGGGATGCTGAGGGATGCCAGGGACACGTGTTTGTTTTGTCAACTGTTTGATTATTATGCAACGACTATTTGGCTTTATAACGGTTTGCTATTGTGTGTCTTTCTTTTTGGAAACTCCTCAAACTGTTTTGTTTTTTCACATCAAACAGTCTTTTAGTGATTTCACCATCTTTCTTCTTCTGCGGTATTGTGGAAACCAGGCCTGGCATATGAAGCGTCATGGTTTTGACAGTGTTCATGAATCATGACTTTTAGATGAATGTGCAGTTTTCTCAGACAATCACAGACCATACTCAGATACAGTGACGCTGAAAAGTATTCGGACACTTCAGTCACTTAAAAAGCCTTGCACAATCTAATAAACAAACAAACAAACATATATACAATATATTACATTATGTATTGCCCCACATTAAAAACTGAAGAGCTTTGATCATAAAACTTTTTAAATGGCATTATATATAATTACAATGCTAATTGCATTTGTTTGAAAATTTTAAAACAATTAAAATATTGTTGACAAATTAATGTGATGCTTAGTTTGGGCACAACTTGTGGTTTCCAGTAGATCATGATGATAGTTAATATGATAAACTTAATCCGTGGTTAATTTGCATGGACACCTGTGTGAACTTGAAGGGAACTGAGCAAAACAATATCCCAGAAAAATTAACCCTAGAATTGTTTCTTTGATTATTTAGTTATATAATGCAGTTAAATTCAGGTGTTTTTAAATGTGGCTTAAGTGTTCAAATACTTTTTGGTCCACTGCATATAAAAATAAATAACAATACAAATATATACATAAAAAAAAAAAAACTACAGTTCTCTGCAGTAATCGACCAATAGAATAAAATATTGCATCTTAAAAAATAATTTAAACAAAAGTTTGGAGGGCAAAATCTATTATTACATTTTTATTGTCTTTTGGTTGTAGTAAAGAGTAGTACAAATGTTGAACTACCTTTGCAAAATCTTTATTTGTGGCAAACTAATTTGTAATGAGGGTTTGCACTTTATATTTGAAAGGTTAAACTAAAAAAAGTGAGATGAAGAGCAAGTATCCATCTTTAAACGTTCTCCTCTTGTTGGGAAACATTTATGGTTTTCACAAAATTGTGAATCTGTTTTTGATGAAACAGGGACTAGGTATTGCACCATTAGGCACTAGATTGTTTTTCCAACATTTTTATTGACAATGTTTGCTTCAAATACTGTCCTAGCAACTATGAGCAGAAATAATGCCAAATAATACTAGACAGTCTGGTAAAATGCTTTCTGTATGCCCTCTTCTGCAGTTTCGCTAATGCTTACGTCCGTTGTCTGACAGTGAGTGATTTGTATGTGACTGTGTTGGTTTGACCGATCCTCTCTCCTTGTTCTGTGACACTTGTTTCCTGCCTTTCTGCATCTACAGCAGACGTCTGAAGAGAAAAGAAAAGACCTGCTGTGTCTCCACAGTCCCTGTGTATCCCTGTGTGCAGATAGCAGACTAACATCCCAGTTTTTCCCCTCTTATAGGCCTGTCAGTTCAATATCCACCTTCTGAAGGTAGCCTCCTCTCTCTGCCCTGTTTGTCTCCTGTCTGTCTCTGTCTGTTCATCTTAGAGTATTATAATTCACTCCCTCTGATTATTTGTGTGGCTCAGGCTGCTACAAAGAAATCAGATTTACTAACAAAGATGCAATCCAACTTCTTTCAGGTTTCTATTTACTTTCACTTACACAATTCACACACACTTTCTTGCTCTTTCTTTATTGCTCCAGTGAACATCCACTGACATCTGACCTCTGGTTAATGAAAGAGGTGACAAAAAAGGTGCCATCTGAGCATGAAATATAATTGTTAGATTAATATTATTATTTCAAAGCTATGAATGGACAGTAGTGATCAGCAATACATATATATATACTGTCAACAGAAGATTAAGTGATACTACAACTTGTTATATACCTATTGTAAGGCAACAATGTATTTTGCAAGTTATAACATTAAACATAAAATCTATCAAATAATAGTTAAATCTATGAAATCTATCAAATAATCATTGGCTCCTTTCACACACAGACACACAAACACGTTTATTCCAGTTCTACAGCCATAAGCACTGCAGTTGTTAGTAAATAGCACAGCAGAGCACAGAAGCTAAAGGACAGGCAATGATCTTTTGGCTGTTTGTGATCTGTGTTGGCCTTCTATAGAAGGTTTCCTCACACTCTGACCCTGAGCATGCTTCATGTGCATCCTGAACGAATGACAACTAGATCACATCTTTTTATTTAGCACCACAGAAAGATTCTGTTGTAGTCACTCACTGAAAAAGTGTATTAACACTGTTTTTGTTTCACTGCACTGCTGACAGTCTCAAGTGCACTAGTGTTTGGGTTTGCATGTAGATGTAAAGCTCACTTACATGAGATCTCCAACAGGGGGCAGCACTTGATAACTCTTCTAGATGTGTCTGATGTTTGCTATTTCTCAAAGAGAAATCATTGTCTAGGCATTATTTGCTATATTTAATTAGAAAGTTTACATATATTTTACAAATTAGTGTTCGGTGTGTTTAACGTTTGTATATTTAACTTGAAATGTATTAAAATGCATGAATTGTGTACATATATGTTATTACACTATAATTATAATTAATATAACATGTTATTACATTGTAATTGCAATTAATATCACATGTAATTACATCTGTAATTACACTATTTCACATACTATTTAAAAAGTGCATCTTAATTTGTACGCCAGTGTAGATAATATCCTATTGTATTAATATAATAGTAGCATAGAGACACCAGAAACATGAAAACGTTGTTGTGTAGGTGGCTGAATGGTAACTCTTCTTCTTTGAAAAGTTTTACACAGGATGTTTATACACTGTGTTCATTTAGAGTTCTACCTATAAGATTAACCCTTACCTTATTTTTTTTGTAGCTGCAAACACAAATCTTGTGATACTGTAGTTTTACAGAATGGCGTGTAAGTACACAAGAAATATAGGTAACACTTTAGTTTAGGGACCAATTCTCACTATTAAGTAGTTGCTTATTAGCTTGCAAATTACTAGCATATTGACGGTTTATTAGTGTTAATAAAGCACATATTAATGTCTTATTCTGCATGACAATATTTTAGACTTAACTACTACCATACTAACTATTAATAAGCAGCTAATTAGGAGTTTACTAAGGAAAAACTCATACTTAATAGTTAATAGTGAGAATTGGTCCCCAAACTAACGTGTGACCATTATGTCTCACTCTATTTTAAAAATAACAGTTCCAGAATGGTTTTCGGAGCAATGCAATGCAATGCTCCCCAAAGCACATTTCAGTGAAGACTTCTTAAAAGAACCATTTGAAGAGCATTTTAATCTGAAGAACCTTTTTTTCTACTAAAGAACTTTTTTTTTTTTGCAATGGAAAGCTTTCATGCATGTTACAGGTTTTTCTAATGAGACCCTAAAATTGCATCTTACTTCAGGTGACAAATATCAAAACAGATTCTAGTACACTATTGCTTTGCACAATGTCCATTATAATACACTGGTTTTACACTGTAAAAAAAAAAGTTGAGCCAACTTAAAATATTAATGCAACCGTCTTCAGCAGATTTTTTAGTTTTCTCAACTTATTTTTGTAGGAGATTCTCAACTTTTTGTTGAATAAACTTAAAACTGCTGTATAAGAATCTGCTGTTTAAGAAGTCTCTAAGAAAGCTCTTCATGTTTAATAATTAAGCATGGTAAATCTAAAATCAACCACACGATGGCTCCCTTCAGAATCAGAATCAGAATCAGAATCAGAAAGAGCTTTATTGCCAAGTGTGTTTGCACACACAAGGAATTTGTCTTGGTGTTAGGAGCTTCCAGTACAGAAAGTACAAACATAGTGCAGACAACATATAATTAAGGTGATAAAGAACACTAATGAAGAGAATATACAATAATTAAGGATAACAATAGTAATAAAAATAAAAATATACAGAAAAGAGACATGACCATAGACAGAACTGTGAATGTGCATGTGTCCTATGTACAGATGAAGGTTTGATGAGTTATTTACAGATGTACAGTACCGGGGTGTGTTATGTGTTGTTCAGGTGGGATACGGCCTGGGGGAAAAAACTGTTCTTGTGTCTGGCTGTTCTGGTGCTCAGTGATCTGTAGCGCCGGCCAGAGGGCAACAGTACAAAGAGAGAGTGAGCTGGGTGTGAGGGGTCCAGAGTGACTTTCTTAGCCCTTTTCCTCATTCTGGAGGTGTAAAGTTCTTGGAGGCTGGGCAGAGGGGCACCGATAATTCTCTCAGCAGTCCTAACTGTCCGTTGTAGTCTTCTGATGTCTGTTTTGGTAGCTGAACCAAACCAAACAGTTATAGAAGAACATAGGACAGACTCGATGATTGCAGAGTAGGACTGTTTCAGCAGCTCCTGAGGCAGGTTGAACTTCCTTAGCTGGCGGAGGAAATACAGCCTCTGCTGGGCCTTTTTCGCAATAGAGTCAATGTGATTGTCCCACTTCAGGTCCTGAGAGATGGTGGTGCCCAGGAATCTGAATGACTCTACTGAAGTCACAGTGCTGTTCATGATGGTGAGTGGGGGGAGAGCAGGGGGGTTTCTCCTGAAGTCCACTATCATCTCCACAGTTTTGAGCGTGTTCAGCTCCAGGTTGTTAAGACTGCACCAGACAGCCAGCTGCTCAACTTCCTGTCTGTAAGCAGACTCGTCACCGTCCTTGATGAGGCCTATGACTGTAGTGTCGTCCGCAAACTTCAGGAGCTTGACAGAGGGGTCCTTTGATGTGCAGTCATTCGTGTAGAGAGAGAAGAGCAGTGGGGAGAGAACGCAACCCTGAGGGGCGCCAGTGCTGATGGTGAGAGTCCTGGATGTGAGTTTGCCCAGCCTCACTAGCTGCTGCCTGTCTGTCAGGAAGCTGGTGATCCACTGACAGATGGAGGAGGGCACAGAGAGCTGTCTCAGTTTGTCTGAGAGAAGGTCAGGTATGATGGTATTGAAGGCCGAGCTGAAGTCCACAAATAAGATCCTTGCATAATTCCCAGGTTTGTCGAGGTGTTGCAGGATGTAATGCAGTCCCATATTGACAGCGTCATCCACAGACCTGTTTGCTCTATAGGCAAACTGAAGAGGATCCAGCAAGGGTCTAGTGATGTCCTTCAGGTAGGCCAGGACCAGTCTCTCAAGTGACTTCATGACCACAGACGTGAGTGCGACAGGTCTGTAGTCATTAAGTCCAGTGATTTTGGGCTTTTTGGGGACGGGAATGATGGTGGAGCGTTTGAAGCAGCAGGGAACTTCACACAGCTCCAGAGATCTGTTGAAGATTTGTGTAAAGATGGGGGCCAATTGGTCAGCACAGACTTTTAGACAGGCAGGTGAAATACCGTCTGGTCCTGAAGCTTTCCTAGATTTCTGTTTTCTGAAGACCCGGTTCACATCCTCTACACAGACTTTAAACGCAGGTAGAATGGTGGGGGAGGGAGTAAGGGGGGTTGCAGGGGGGGAAGGTGAATGTGTGAAGTGCAGATCAGAGCGGGTGTTGGGTGTCAGTCTGGCCTTTTCAAATCTGCAGTAGAACACATTGAGATCGTCAGCCAGTTGTTGATTCTCCACAGACTGTGGGGGTGGTGTCTTGTACATGGTGATGTTCCTCAGACCAGTCCATACCGACGCCGGATCGTTGGCTGAAAGTTCTTTTTTCAACTTCTCAGAGTAGTTCTTTTTAGCCACTCTGATCTCCTTTGTTAGTCTGTTCCTGGCCTGGTTATACAAGATTTTATCCCCACTTCTGTAAGCGTCCTCTTTGGCCTGACGAAGTTGTTTGAGTTTCCCAGTAAACCACGGTTTATCATTATTGAATGATAAGAATGTCCTGGTGGGGATGCATATATCCTCACAGAAACTGATATATGATGTTACAGTCTCTGTGAGTTCATCCAGATCGGTGGCAGCGGCTTCAAAAACACTCCAATCAGTGAGGTCAAAACAAGCTTTTAAATCTTGCTCTGCTTCATTAGTCCATCTCTTAACAGTTCTTAATACAGGCTTAGAAGATCTGAGTTTTTGCCTATAGGTCGGTATGAGATGAACCAAACAGTGATCAGAGAGCCCCAGAGCTGCCCGTGGGACAGAGTGATATGCATCCTTAATTATTGTGTAACAATGATCCAATATATTACTGTCTCTGGTGGGACATGTAACGTGCTGTCTGTATTTTGGCAGTTCGCGGGAGAGATTTGCTTTATTAAAATCTCCAAGAATGATTAAAAAAGAGTCCGGGTACCTTTGCTCTGTTTCAGATATTTGTTCAGCCAGCTGTTGCATCGCGGCGCTCACGCACACGTCCGGAGGCACGTACACATTCACGAGAATGAAGGAGGAAAACTCGCGGGGTGACTAGAACGGCTTACAGTTTATGAAGAAGGCCTCCAAATTAGGAGAACACATCTTCTTCAGAGTTGTTACATCTGAACACCAACCTTCATTTATGTAGAAACATAGTCCACCACCTCTCGTTTTCCCCGTTAGCTCTGTGATGCGGTCTGATCTGAACAGCTGATATCCCGGCAAATGAAGCATGTTATCCGGGATGTTTTCACTCAGCCAGGTTTCAGTGAAGCACAATGCAGCAGAGTTTGTAAAGTCCTTATTTGTGTGGGTGAGGAGAAGTAGTTCATCCATTTTGTTAGGAAGGGATCGGAGATTCGCTAGATGAATGCTTGGGAGCGCAGTTCGGAAGCCGCGTTCGCGGAGTTTAACCAGCACGCCGGCGCGCTTCCCTCTTTTCCGTCTGAGCGCGCGTTTGACTAGGACCGCTGCCCCTCCGACCAAAACATCCAACAAAGCGTCTGAATAATCAAAAACCGGAAAAAAATTGTCCGGTGTGTGTTGCCTTATGTCCAGTAGTTCGTCTCTGGTAAAACTGACAGTAGGAGAATGACTAAACACAGAACAAACAAACAAAAACAACAAAAGTACGGGAGCGTTCCACACCACAGCAGCCATACTCGGCGCCATCTTGAGTAGAGTACAGTAGGTTTATCATCCAAAATGTTTTACAGATGCTTTTATTCATAGTGGTTTACAAATGAGGAATACAACACAAACGATTGATGATAAAGGGACAGTAATGTGAGAATGGCTTAGAATATACCAGCTAGAACCAAATTGTTTGGGAGTGTGATAACAGCTTGTTGAGAAGAGCTTCTGTGTGTTGATACCAGAACCAGTTACACGTTTCTCTGCAAGTATCTTCAATTTGAATGTGATAGCTGCTAGCATGTCCATTTGGGATCTCCACACCAGCATTATAAACTTAGAGTAACAGTAAGAGAAACTGAGAAAACCTAATAATTGAAAAAGCATGCATTACATCACTGAGCGGCAATCAGTCACATACTTGTGTAGTCCTTAGCCATGCAAGTCTGCACACCTGCCTAATACACATTAGTTATTTCTAGAGGACATTAGGAGGACACTTTAATAATTCTAGGAAATCATTAACAGTGTGACAGAATTTATAACAGCCGCCTCAAATTAAATTAGCATATGAAACCTTTGATAATTCTTTGGCATTTCTCCATCATGGTGTCTGTACAGTCAGAGGACACACAGTGATGGTGTTCCTCTTATCTCAGAGACATTAGCTGGCCCTTCCATTAAATGGGGGTCTTTTCCATTACAAAAATGTGATATTTCATTAAGATTTTAAACATTATATGACAGTGCTAATATGTTTTATTGTGCCAGTTCACATTAAATGTATTAAATATTAAAACGCCATCAGAATTGTAACAGGATTGAGCATGATTTTATATATTATGGAGGCATAGGTTGCTTATTAGAAGGGAAAAAAAATTGGTAACATTTCATTTTACGGTTACATCTATTAGTTGCTTATTAGCATGCATATCACTAGAATATTAGCCATGTATTAGTGCTAATTAAACACATATTAATGCCTTATTCTACATCCCTAATCCTACCCAATACCTAAACTTAACATCTACCTTACTAACTATTAATAAACAGCAAATAAGGAATTTATTAAGGGAAAAGTCGTAGTTATTAGTGAATAAGTGTTCCCTATTCTAAAGTATTACCAAAGTGTCAGTTGTGAAAGAGTGTGTGAAAGATGTTGGAGGTGTAATTGCGGGGTTTGAAGGAAGGTGATAGCCCCTCATTATCACTGTGAACCGGTGAACCATGAAGTGTCTGACTGAGCTCCACTGGATATGAACTCCACAAACAGAGCAACATCATGCTTCACTTAAAGACTCCATACTGTTAATAGTGCTATACTGCATGCTTCCAGTTAACAGACCTTCTCAAACTTCTGACAGTCTGTACAGGAGGCTTGTCATTTTCTTGACCAGATGAAAAGGCTATAAGAAAGTGTGTACATTGATTTTGAGGTGGGTAATTGTGAAGGACACAATGCAAGTAGACTTTACATGATTTGGAAGATGGCCTGTGTGTCAACCATGAATCTGGTTTATTTAGCACGCTACAGGGGTGTTCACACTGACAGCGATTTGGAGTGATCGTCTCATACATTTTTATTGAGTTGGCCATTAAGGTGACATGAACGTCAGCAACCAGGGCACCTTCGCACTAGAGAAAGAAAACAGTCAGGTCAATCTGAAATCAAGCATGTAAGTACAGTCAGTTGTATTTTGCATTTAGTTTGGGGACCAATTCTCACTATTAACAAATTATTAACTTCCTTTTACCTCAGTAAACTCTTAAATTGGCTGCTTATTAATAGTTAGTAAGGTAGTTGTTATGTTTAGGTATGGGGTAGGATTTAGGAATTTAAAATATGGTCATGCAGAATAAGGCATTAATATGTGCTTTATAAGTACTAATAAACAGCCACTATACTCGTAATGTACCTGCTGATATAAACGTAATATACCTGCTGATATTGGTCCCTAAACTAAAGTGTTACCATAAGTTCATACAAAAGTATGCTTAATATGTTTTTTTTTCTTTACGTCCCTGTGCCACACCATTAAAACTAAAATCAGTGGATTCACTGTGTAAAGCCCAGTGAACAGGCTGTATATATATAGTGAAATATATAGTGAAATATATAGTGAAATTGTGTGACTCACATGCCGCCTGATCCAGTTGGACACAGCAGCAGTGCCACAGCAACTGACAGTGACTGGGTAACCTTCAGCGACTGAATCACTGTTAGTGTGAATGGACTTTAAATTAACCCAGACATTAAAGCCAAGCTCACTCTAGGTCACCATGATATACTTTACTGTATACAGACCACACTTCGAAAAGGGTATGGGAGCTAATTGTAAGGATGAGCCTGGAGGTTGTGTTCTCGTTCAGTTGGCCTGAAGATCTCCACAGCATCTTTACATCTCTCTCCAGCAGCTGTGGACGTCTCACAAGCCCAGCACACATTTTACTGCATGTCCTGTCATTTTCACACAGGCCTGACCATGTTACAGCACGTTTCTAAGAAGTGCCATATTGTGTAGTTGAGCACGCAACAGATTTTTTATGAAAATGTGGAGTGCTGTGGAGGCTCATGTGTGTATTTGGGCATGTATTGGTTATTGATCAATCTCCATCACTCTTGTAGAAAGCCAGGCTCGGTCCTGGGAAGAAAGTCATCACTCCCACTGATCATCGACGCTTCAGTTTGCCATCCGGAATCATGAACAGAGTTCAACTCAATGACTTTCATTTTCTGGCTCTTCTGGGCAAAGGCAGTTTTGGGAAGGTCAGTCACATGCTCACTGCTCCTGTCATGCCTCAAACAAATGCTTGAATGTCTTTTGAAGATAAATCTCACAAAAATCCAGCTACTAGATCTTCCTCAGAGCAACTTTGTTTCTCAGTGGAGTGAATAAGCCATGCTTGACTCTCTAAAATTGTGTAAAGTCAAGGTTCTGTGGATAAAGGTGCAGTCAAATTAGTGAAATTTCATCAACATTTCACTGGCAAAAAAAGGGTCCATTGTCTCATCAATAGCTTAGCAGTAGCTTTGTATAGAGTACAGCTTTCACAGAAGTCAAGCAGCTTTCTGTTGGATTCGAGTACTTAAAAATAAGAGAAATCTGCATGGAGAACTTTTTTCTCCCTCACACGAAATTTCCGATTGCACTGATTCCAATTGGAGTGATTCGGTTATAGCTGCGAAATTACACCAAGCATCAGTAAATGTGACTGCACTTTAAGAAAGCATATGCCAAATGACTTACTAACCCACACTACGAGTTTCCACTCTGTGTGTTTGTTTTCAACATAGGTAATGTTGGCAGAGATGAAGTCCACTGAGGAGCTGTACGCCATTAAAATCCTGAAGAAGGACGTGGTGATCCAGGATGATGATGTGGAGTGCACAATGGTGGAGAAGAGAGTGCTGGCCCAGAGAGATAAGCCACCTTTCCTCACACAGCTGCACTCCTGCTTCCAGACTGTGGTGAGAAATGCATGTCTTTATATCTATTGTCTTAAAAGTAAAGGTGCTTAAAAGGTTCTCCACAGCGATGGCATAGAAGAACCATTTTTGGTTCCTCAAAGAACCATTCAGTCAAAGGATCTTTAAAGAACCATCTCTTTCTTACCTTTTTGTAATCTGAAGAATCTTCTTTCACCACAAAGAACCTTTTGTGAAACAGAAAGGTTCTTCAGATGTTAAAGCTTCTTTATGGAACCATTTAGACAAAAAAGGTTCTTCTGTGGCATCGTGAAGCACCTTAATGGGTGCTTCACGATAAGTGTGGGGCATTTCTGTTGCCAGTGGCTGTCAAAATATCAGTAGTCAGTAGACACAGAGAAGTATTTTTCTCGCCCTCCTTCCAAACTGTATGACATTTCCTTTAGACATTTCCTAAATATTGAGAAAAACGCCTTTAAAGTTGTCCAAATGAAGTTCTCAGCAATGCATATTACAAAAAATTATGTTTTGCTGTATTTACGGTAGGAAATTTGCTAAATATCTTAATGGAACATGATCTTTACTTAATATCCTAATGATTTTTGGCATAAAAGAAAAATCGATCATTTTGAGCCATACAGTGTATTGTTGGCTATTTCTACGAATATACCAGTGCTACTTATGACTAGTTTTGTGCTCCAGGGTCACATATGATTTCAGAAGATTTTGAGTATAGCACGCAGGTCATATTTTTCTATAGTTCTATGATCATTTTATTCTGCTTTTAATATTGTTTTGTCCTCTTTGGAGTTTCGACATTGTGGAAAAGAGCTGCATGAAGAAGAAATTCTCACTCTCTGATTCATAGAAAAATGTAGACAAACAACTGATATACGTAATAGTTCAGGGGTTTTGTAAGTGTGAGACAGGGGAAGCTCCTCCAGGAGTCACAACAGGCCGCTGTCAGTATGGGCATCCTGCTGATGAATAATGCAACAGATCCCAGCATGCCCTTTCTAAATATTCATGAGCTGCACGCAGACAGCAAACCAGCCATCATGTCCACTCGCATTTCACTCCAAACACCATAACTCCCCATGGGTTGGTCACGATGCTTCTTCAACATAACTGGTGTCAGAGTAAGCTGACACAGCCCTGTTGAAAAGGTCTGCAGAGCTGTTCACCAGCGTATGCTGTGTTTTGGGGCTGTGGTGGAGTCCTCACCAGAGTTCGTAAATAGCATAACCAGCATGACTTCCTTATTCAATCAGCCAGACCATAAGCAAACTAGCATGGTAATGTAAAAACAGAAGATTATGGGTAAACTATGATATTATCAGGATTTAAAGATTGGATTTTTACTGTAGTACTAGAAAGTTAGATAATATTATCATGATGACAAATAAGCAGAATTTGCACCAAAACTGTAGAATGCATCTCAGAAAACCCATTTGTGAGCCAGCAGACCATCCTTACTGTTGAGCCCTGAGAAGCTTAAGAGACATTTGTGACCCTGAAGCACAAAACCATAAGTAGCGTGGGTATATTTGTAGAAATAGCCAAAAATACATTATATGGGTCAAAATTTTTAATTTTCCTTTATGCCAAAAAATCATTAGGATATTAAGCAAAGATCGTGTTCCATGAAGATATTTTGTTAATTTCCTACCGTAAGCATATCAAAACTTAATTTTTGAATAGTAATATGCATTGCTAAGAACTTCATTCAGGCAAATTTAAAGGTGTTTTTTTTTAATATTCAGATTTTTTTTTTGCACTTTCAGATTGCAAATTTTCAAATAGCTGTATCTCGGACAAATATTGTCCTATCCTAATAAGCCATACATCAATGGAAAGCTTATTTATTCAGCTTTCAGATGATGTATAAATTTCAGTTTCACAAAATGTACCCTTATAACTGGTTTTGTTGTCCAGGGTCACATTTAAGAAATGCTTTAGTCAATATTCAATATGTGTTCGGTTGTGAAAGTAATCGATTTACCAATCTGAGAAAGAAAAAAGACAAGGTCACAGCAGACTTTCCTGACACCAGTGTGTCTGTCATACAGTATATAAGTATGTCAATGGCATACTGTCTGATCTAAGGTCAGTACATGGATTGATTCAGTACTGCATACAGGGGCTTGTTTATTTTCTGCAGCTGTACTATTTATCTCATTTGTATTTTGTCAGGATCGTCTGTACTTTGTAATGGAGTACATTAACGGTGGAGACCTGATGTATCACATCCAGCAAGTGGGCAAGTTTAAGGAGCCACAAGCCGTGTAAGACATGACTCACTTCTTACTGTCAATCAAAAACACACGAGTACAGACTAATGATGAACACATTAGTCAAACAAGACACATAGCTCTAGATGTGACTGAACATGCTGGTTCGTGTGGTTGTGTGGCTATGTTCGCACTGGAACACCAGCTTAATGCATGCTATACTGTGAAAAGTGCATGGTAACCTGTTCACATTTCTTTCCAACACCAACACATTCCAACTTAAAATGCTGCCAAATGTATTCTAATCCTTAATGAAGATTTGTCTTAGATTCTTCAAATCAGAATAAATTTAAAAGCAGTACAAATACTACCATGTTTATTAAACAGTTTAAATATTTCTAATTTTAAATTGTCATTTTTTAATGTTTTTGAATTACTGTACACTAATGAGAATTTGTGCAGAAATGTGCTTAAATAATGCAAAAACACATACAGTATAAAAATGGCACAGACGAAAAGCTGTAAACATTTGCTCCATCAACACCCAGTCTTCACTCATGAATAAAACTGCAAACATATTATCAAGAAACCTATGAGGAGTGTTCATGAGGAGCTGCTCCTGAAATAGAGTTGTTCATGTTGTCATTCTAATGTATATGTATGTGTGAGCAGCAAATGCCTGAGCTCACAACTCCACACCATTTTTTCACCTTGTCAACAGAGGCTAGACAATTTCTGCTGGAACAATCAATGCAAGTTTATTTCCTTTGCTTCTTGTATGAGCTGGGATGCCAGTCTGAGAAATACAAAACAAATGGTCCTTTGCATGTTAATGAATGTGTGATGTTAACTAATCGGCACTGTGTTGTTTTGACAGATTCTATGCAGCAGAGATTGCTGTCGGACTCTTCTTTCTTCACAGGAAGGGAATTATTTACAGGTGAGGGGATTACAGCATCTTTAGTATTAAAGTATGTAATTGCTCTACACAGAATTGAGGAGCACAGTAGATCTTATAGATGCAGTCACACGCTGTCAGTGTGTCACCACCAGTGGAAAACACACATTAATTGGAGCAGATGTGACTCTCCACATGATAAAATTAGATTAGCTGGGAACAGAGCCAGTAACAGCTGAGATGGCGTCAAGAAAAACCTATTAAAATGCCATTTTCTTTATTACCGTTACAGCAGTACAGAGAAAGCCCCTTAGTTTATATGCCACATAATTGCAGTATATTCAGGACAATCATGCACTGTACTGTTTAGCTTTTACTGAGTATCTAAAGACACCCATGTTGAAAAAAACAGCATATGCTGGTTAGGTATGTTATGAAGCATGGCTGAGACAGTAAAATCACAGTTGGATTTTTGTGTCTTTTAGTCCATGTCTGTCAATGTGCTCCTAAAAGTTGTTATATACAGTGGGAAGATGGACTGAAAATATTGATGACTTGCAATCATAGCAAATGTTCTCTTGTATAATGCCTGCAACAAGCAATATAATGAACCATAATGCTGTAATGATCTGTAATACCTTTAATGGAAGTCTATATCAAGTCATTTGGAGGGTTAAAAGCAATATGTTTTTCATATATTTGCTGATATGTGACCCTGGACCACAAATCCAGTCAAAAGGGTAATTTTGTTTTTAATTTATTTATTTTTTATTGAGATTTATACATCATTTGTAAGTTGAATAAATAAACTTTCCATTGATGTAAGGTTTGTTGGGATAAGACAATATTAACTGAGATTAATCTGGAATCTGATGGGTCAAAAAAAAAAATACTGAGAAAATCACCTTTAAAGTTGTAATATATTTATGGTAGGAAATGTACAAAATATCTTCAACGAACATGATCTTTACTTAATATCCTAATGTTTTTTGGCATAAAAGAAAAAATAATAATTTTAACCCATACAGTGAAAATATCCCTGTTCTATTTATGACTGGTTTAGCGGTCCAGGGTCACCCCCCCCCCACCCCCACCCCTTTTGGTTATGTATTACAGCAATTCCTGCATGTAAACAACGCTTGCCACTTTTTTTGACATCTGTGTGAATATTGAACGAACGTTGCTGGGTTTACCAACTTCATCATGACAGAATATATTCAGAAGTAGAGGATATACATAAAAACACCATTTCTGTATCTGTTTTTATAAACTTCTGTCAAACAGAATGTCACAGAGGCTTTACATAGAACACATTTGTGTCGAAAAAATGAAAATGCCTGTGACATGCACTGTAAATATATTTTGTCCATTAAGTTATTTGCAATAGCTAACATATCCATATTCTAGAGGAATGCTACCTGAACGAGATAAAAATTATAAACATTGGATGTGTGGTGAACCCAGTGTCGTTGAAAACACATATTGCTTGTTGTAAACATTACTCAGGGTTTAGCAGGTCCGAAAAACCCATGAAATGCAGTATAAATGTCACTCTCTGAGGAGAAGGGGGCTGTAAGAAAGGCTGTTTATCTGCAGCGCTGTCTGCATTCAGCTCCACACTCGCCATTCCTGTCCCTGCAGGGCTGCAGCGTTCAGCTCACATTAATCATGCTCTTTGATGATGAAGGCTGAGCGTGGCTGAGGTCGCCCTGACCTCGCTTATACTGCCCACTCGCACACGGCCGTACACTCCCACATCTAAAGACCACACTATTAACTGTGAACTGTCTGCCGGGTAAAACGAGGGAAGGCAGATACACAGTGTCTGCCATGAACGTTATCTGCGGTGAATTTCATACAGCTGGTTTGTGCATTTTGTCCTCAGAGATCTGAAGTTGGATAACGTGATGTTGGACTCCGAGGGCCACATCAAGATTGCAGACTTCGGCATGTGTAAGGAACACATGTATGAGGGCATGACGACACGCACCTTCTGTGGAACGCCGGATTACATTGCCCCGGAGGTGAGGGCCGACTGAGACTGCATATAAAAAAACATTTATTCACCCATAATCCCACCCCAAACCTGTATGACTTTATTTCTTCTGTGGAACATCAAAAGGAGATTTATCTTGGTCATTCGTCAATATAATGAAAGTAGTGAGGAGGCAGGTTATCATACTCCAGGTTAAAAGAGAGTGATAACCAATTTGAACTGAAATCGAATGGCCCGGCTGCCTCTGTCATATTCACTGCATGTAGGACACAACCTCAGGCCTTGAAGTCACCCTTGCTGACCTCTCAACCAGACTCACACAACCTTATAGACACACAACTCATATAATATTAGACAACCCAGGCTCTTTGTAAAAACGTGTGTGTGGCGATATCTCTGCAAAATGATATTATATTGCTTCTTTACACAGCATTTTCAAAATGAAATGTCCAGGGAGTTGCACTAAAAGCGCATTTAGTTTTATCTGAAACAGATTAACATGAATCCGGCAACATTTTATTACGTTTTTGATGGCAGTTCAGAAATGAAGTTTAACGTACCACCCACACAAAACCCTACCCTTAACCTACTGATAGTGTCAATAAAAGAAAACAAGAAATACACATGCATTTGCTGAAGTAATCATGTCATTTTAGCTTGTTTCTTCAAATCTTTGAGCTTTTTTTATCATGGCTCATGTTTCATGGGACTCTTACCCGAGTGCAAGTGCATTGTTTACCAGGTGAACTACTGAGCAAGTTTACTACATCAGAAGAGCCATGCAAACATCAAAATGTATTAGTTTTTCAAATCGTGCTCTATGTTAAATGCTTTTCAAAGTCATTACATAGTATTGTACAAGGAACCGCAAAGAAATACAGCGCCCTCCACTAATATTGGCACCCTTGGTAAATATGTGCAAAGGTGGCTGTGAAAACAAATCTGCATCTTTATGCTTTTGATCTTTCATTCAAAAAAATTATCAAAAATCAAACCTATCATTGAAGTAAAACAATTGAAAGTGGAGGGGGATCTCATTGTGAAATAAATGCTTTCTCTAGTTCATGTTGGCCACAATGATTGGCACCCAATTATTGCAACGTCCTTTTCCCAAGATAACAGCTCTGAGTTTTCTCCTATAATGCCTGAAGAGTTTGGAGAACACATGATAAGAGATCAGAGACCATTCCTTAATACCATTAATACCATTCCATGATGGTGTCTAAACAAGACATCCAGGACCCCCGGCAGAAAAACAGGCTCACAACATTAAAGATCCAGCAGTATATTTAACCGTGGACATGGGGTACTTTTTATCCCTGATTGTACTTAACCCATCTGGTGGGTTTGCTGCCAAAAAGCTATTTTTTTTAAGCTTTATCTGACCATAGGAGCCAGTGCCATTTGAAGTTCCAGTTGTGTCTGATAACTGAATATGCTGGAGATTGTTTTTGGATGAGCGAGGAGAATTGTGGTGATGTAGGGGATGTTTGAATTTGTTTTAGGCTTTCTGACCCCGAGACTCGACTAATCTCTAAAATTCTCCAGCTGTGATTCTTGGAGTCTTTGGCCACTCAAACTCTCCTCCTCACTGTGCATTAGGATGATATAGACACACGTCCTCTTCCAGGGAGATTTGTAACATCTTTAGTTGTTTGGAACCTATTAATTATTGCACTGATGGTGGAAATGGGGATTTTCAATGCTTTAGCTCTTTTCTTACAGCCACTTTCTATTTTGTGAAGCTCAACAATCTTGTTCTGCACATCAGAACTATATTCTGTGGTTTTACTCCCTGTAATGGATAAGGGAATTTGGCCTTTGCATTCCTCATGTTTATAATCCTGTGGAACAGGAAGTCATGGCTGGACAATTTCATGCTCCTAGTCACCCTGGTGTTCTAAAAAATTAAATGTGAATATACTTCAGAGATATTTTACTCATAAGAATTTCTAGGGGTGCCAATAATTGTGGCCAACTTGCATTGGAGAAAAACATTTATTTCATCATGAGATTTTCTCCCCATTTTTTTTTACTTCAATGATAGGTTAGAATTTTCAGAATTTTTTGAATGAAATATCAAAAGGGTAAGCAATGCAGATTTATTTTCACAGCCGCCTTTGCTCATATTTACTAAGGGTACCAATATTAGCGGAGGGCACTGTAAGTCTTTATTAAACAATAATGTGGCACTGTATGTCACGGTGCACACAGCAGGGAGGACACAGGAAACACGGAAACTAGGATGTAACTCAAAAACATACTTTACTAGGACATCAGGGCAGGACAAGGCAAGGAAAACACTGACAGGAGTAACGAGTAGACCAGACAAAATGGCACAACACCGACAGGACTATAAATACACAAGTAAATTAACGAACACGGCTAGACACGAATAAACTACTAATGACATTACAAGGACAGGAAACAAACCAAATATGGGCACAAGAGGCAGGAACACATGACACACACACAACAGTTCTCTTACATTACTCCCCCCTCCCGAAAGGCTCGTCTCGAGCCTTAACAGTTCCATCGGGGAGGGGGGGTGGGCGCTCTGGAGGCCTCTCAGGACAGACACGGACCGGAACACAGGACAGGGACCTCCAGAGCGATACAGACAGACGGAGACATCGGAGAGCTGGACGGGACCAGCGGAGACACAGGAGAGCTGGACGAGACCAGCGGAGACACAGCGGAGCTGGACGAGACCAGCAGAGACACATGAGAGCTGGACGAGACCAGCGGAGACCCAGGAGAGCTGGACGAGACCAGCGGAGACCCAGGAGAGCCCAGGAGGCCATGGTGGAGCCAGGGGCTCAGGTGACCATGGCGGTGCAGGGAGCACAGAAGGCCAAGGCAGATGGTCTACGGAGCCTTGGCCTCGGACCCCTCTCGGCCCGGCCCCTACAGCCGGAACCCTACTACCCCCCCCCAAAAATTTCCCTGGGGATGTTGGGGGTATCAGGAGCCCTCCGGGCAGGGACCGGTGGGCTGGAGGCAGCCCCAACCGGTGTCGGGCCGAGTGACCTCAGACGGCGGGTTGGCCTTCCCCGCGATTCAGTGGGCAAGGTGAGCCGCGAACAGCGGCGTGATCTCCCGCGAACAGCGGGGTCGGTGAACCGCGGACGGCGGCGTGATACCCCGCGAACGGCGGGGTCCTTGAGCCGCGGACGGCGACGTGATCTCCCGCGAACGGGGGGCTGGAGTCAGCGGCGATCCGGCGGGCATTGAGTCAGCGGCGATCCGGCGGGCATTGAGTCAGCGGCGACACGGCGGGCATTGAGTCAGCGGCGATCCGGCGGGCTTGACTCAGCGGCGATCCGGCGGGCTTGACCCAGCGGCGATCCGGCGGGCTTGACTCCCGTGAACGGCAGCCTCCTCTCCAGCGACCGGCGGGCTTGGTGATCCGCGAACGGCGGCCTCATCTCCCGCGAACGGCAGGCTGGAGTGAGCGGCCGGCATGACTTGGGGGAGCCGCGGACAGTGGGTGTGCTTTCCCCACGGACCGCGGCGTGAGACCCGCGAACGGCGGGCAAAAACACCAAACACAGGAACAAACAAAACACTAGAAAAACTTGGACGAAACAAAACAAAGTGAAGGGACGACGCTTACTGTACTGGTCTGGTCTTCTGTCACGGTGCACACAGCAGGGAGGACACAGGAAACACGGAAACGAGGATGTAACTCAAAAACATACTTTACTAGGACATCAGGGCAGGACAAGGCAAGGAAAACACTGACAGGAACACCGGGGAGTAACGAGTAGACCAGACAAAATGGCACAACACCGACAGGACTATAAATACACAAGTAAATTAACGAACACGGCTAGACACGAATAAACTACTAATGACATTACAAGGACAGGAAACAAACCAAATATGGGCACAAGAGGCAGGAACACATGACACACACACAACAGTTCTCTTACACTGTAATTGTACATACAATACAGCTAATTTTTCTACACATGCCTATGAATTTTATAATTATTAGGTGAAACCAGCCCATTTTGTCAGATTCAAAATACTGCCCATTTTTTAAAATAAGTATGGTTTAATAAGTATTTAAAATAATTAAAAATTTATATAAACATGGAATATATTTTAGATTTGAATTGTTTATTAAGAATAAAATATTTAATAAAACTAATTTCAGTAGTTATTTTTTATATAATTGCCTTTAATTCATTATAGAATTATTTACTATTTACATTTATTCGTTTAGCTGACGCTTTTATCCAAAGCGACTTACAATTGCTATATATGTCAGAGGTCGCACGCCTCTGGAGCAACTAGGGGTTAAGTGTCTTGCTCAGGGACACATTGGTGTCTCACAGTGGATTCGAACCCGGGTCTCTCACACCAAAGGCATGTGTCTTATCCACTGCGCCATCACCACCTATTCCCTAACTGCCTTTTCATTGAGTTGTCAAATTGAGTAGTTTGTCCTGTTGAAGTCTGAAATCACCCTTTTAATTTATGTGTAATTTTAATTAGTATCTAATTACTTTGCAATCTATAATAAATAATGAATAAAGAGTTAATTAATTTGTTTTTTTCATATGTATTTAAACATACTGTAAATGTTTTCGTTTCTACCTTCTTTTGCTACATATATGGCCACACCATTCACTAATAGCCACAATTTAATTTGCTCTCTTTTCAAAACCCACCGTGATATTGACCTGTAGATTAGCGCTGTGACATTTCCACTGAAGCATGTGGCAGTTTGATTATCTTGTGTATGTGTGTGAGCGTGTGTGTGAGGGGGGATCAAGCTGCAGAGCAGTGTGGGTTGCAGGAACATCATGCTCTCCTCCAGCGTTATGGCACAAAAGGAGATGCACTGTGTGAAAAGCATATTGTAGGTGGGAAGAGAAAAAGCAAACATAAACATGATGTATTCCTGGCAGGATCCTCATATCTCAAAGATAGCTTTTAAAACGAACGAGGCGGTTTGGTTCTCCGGACAGGATTGGGTGCTTTGATGCAGAATGTTTGTGTGTGTGTGTTTGTGTGTGTTTGAAGGATTTAAGGAAACTTTGATCCCTTTATATTGCACATAGCTTGCAGATTGCTTATGACTCTTTGAGTCCTTTCAAGTTTCGTCTTGAAGTCTTCAGCTCATGTGTCATGACAGCTCCCTGCTTCATCTAATTCCTCACTTATTGATCTCCTCAGGTCTGATCAGTGACCTTTATAATCATTTAAATAGAAGAGTCTAGAAAACATTCAGTGCCAGGCATGATTTATATAAAACCAATTACATGCATCTATTTAGATATTAGATATGAAATAATATTGATGGTGAGTAAACGACAGAATTTTCATGTTTACACACACTGATTCCCTTTATTCTGAATGCTACCAACTGATTTCAGATTGTGAAAGTTCTATTCATCTAAACGTTGCAACCTGATTTACAAATTTGTTTACATGTGCATCTATTTGAAACAAAATTTCAACACAGTGCCCAGTCACTGAGAAAGCTACGCAATGTCACTGGAGTTACCAACATAATTGGTCATTTTGCTTTTTTTATGTCTAAAAAATATTGTTACGGAAAGAACGGAGGAAGCGTGCAGATCCATCTGTAGAGCTTTTATAAACAGGCGTGGTCACAATCAGGCATGAGTCAGACAATGGTAAACAGGGATGTAGAAGACAAGACACAGAGCAGCCGGTAAACAAGCGAGGGTCAATCGACGGCGAACGTAATCCAACAGGGCAAAACTAAGAGAGATAATCCAGGTACACTGTAATTATCCAGACGAGGTGCAAACACAATCCGAAACAGCAAGACAAAGGTTTAATCCAAGATACAGAGGCTAGAACCAAAACACGGGAAAAACAGGCAAGGCAAGACTATGACTATGACTATGAAAACTAAGACAGGCTCCTTAAAGTAGCTATCAGCTATAACAGTGATAAAGGCTGAACAATACTCAGCAGTTTGAGAATGATCTGAGTGGGTGCTATATAGTGTGTGTGTGATTGGCTACAGCTGTGTGCAATCAGTGAAATGGATGATGGGAAATGCAGTCAATATAATGAAAGGGCGACCAATGATGGCAATCGGACGGAAGTCCACAGACCGGAGTCGGGACAAATATATATGTCAGAATTTTTTTTTTTTGTTCAAATGTTTTGTAAATTTGCATGTATTTCTGTGTGCATATAATTTAATTTGCATGTGCACTCAATATTTTCGAGTCTAATTGAGATGTATTTAAGTGTTCACGTGACTAAAATTGTCCCGTTAAACAGATTGTTTAGGATCTACCCCACTTCTATTAATTGGACTGAAATTTTATTTGTGCTGAGCTCAGTCTAAATGATTGAGGCATTACCGTGAAGCTTCTCTGTCCAATTGAGCTATCAATCTGATTATACTGTAAATGTATCTACTGTTATGCGAACGACACCCTTTAACTCCCACATTAAGGAAAAGCTCTAAATACAATCATAGAAATGTAGAATAATTATAAGGGTTGCAGACAACACACACACTGCTAAAAATGCTGCCCTCCCTCCAGTGTGTCTTCAAAGCCTTGAGTGTATTCTGAATCTAAAGAAGGTCAACGTGACTCCATCATCTCAGCTTCTCCATTAGAAACTCCAGCACGTCCGTGTGCTGACACAATCATTTATTCATCCATAAGCAGCCCTTCCACCTCTTCATCTGTCCTGATTTTATTCAAACCCTTCAGTCCCCAGCCAATCACACACCGGCCCCCGTATGCTGTCTTTATATTACTGCAGATGGGATGTTATTTTTAGAAACACAATGAAGTTTGTATTTTTATACATACAGTGCTCTAGATGACTGGTCTGAGCAGCAGATGTTTGGTTCTTCAGACTTCAAACTTAGCTGTTACATTTTTGGAAAAAAATTCTCCCATAGCGCAGTGACGATGTCATGTGGTCGATGAATATCAAAAATGTACCATGGTGTTTATGGGATACTTCAAGGAGTCCAAAAACCATTGTGTTGGCTTCCAGATTCACACTGTCATAGGAAACGAGGCAATCTTTAATGTTCATCCTGTCTTTAGACAAATGCTAATGAAGACATGATCAGATATATTGACCTTCCTGGTTCTAAAAGCAATTGTAACCCCATGAATAGATCAATCGTTTAAATTTGCTCTGGAAAACAGATGCTGGAAGAAGACTTAATCAACAGCTACGCTCAGCTGCATTTTATTGACAGTGGAAAGTCGAGAGATGACGTGAAAATGATGTGAAAAAGAGGGGAAATTGATATGAGACAGATTTAAACCTGCTTGCATGAGAATCGCAGCTCAGTATGTTGGAACAAGTGGCATTTTGTCATAGCAGTGTTGCAAAACAATAAAAAAAAACAATGACCATTTTTAGAATAAATTGACTTCTACATAAATTGGACAGGACAGATTACATCCTGGTCTTTTGCGCACAAAACTGAGCAAACTAAACAGAAAAATACCTGCCCACATAAAGGAAAAGGGCTCTTATACTGCAGCCACAGTCATGAAGCGAGATCCACTACTTTCTCTAATTGGAGTGAGATCTTGACTCATTTAACATGTCTTTTGGAGAGACTTTCTTTTTTGGCGTGTATTTTAGACAGACCTCAGGAAGAATTATGCTAGGCCATTATATTTTATTTTCATTTCATTATTATTATTATTTTATAAGAGTATTATTACAGAGCCTAAATTAAACATTGGATCATGAGCAATGTGAAAAACGACAACATTTCTCAGAAGTCATTAGTTTTGTTAGTAGGAGTGTATCATGTGTTCATATGTTTAGGGGACATTTGAGGTCAGGCTGTTGATGTGAATGCTGGCAGACAGTCTGCTCTGTGTCTGTGAGCAGACGGCCAGTAGACACATAAAACATGCTTACTGTGACCTTACCCTATGTGCAGTGTATCATCAGATACCTAGGGGCTTCCTATTCTTCTCTAAAACACTCAAATGTCACTCAAATGCTCATCCAAAGCATGCTCTGATTAGGCAACCAGGAGTCTATGATTGTATTTTCGAACTAAATCTAACCTACAAACTTGTAGTAGCATGTAGCCTTGTAAAATGTTTTTTGTCACATGTGTTTTAATAAAAATGCATATTAATTTGTACTAGTATACTTTTATATTGTTAGACCATTTTTCTGATAATAAATTGGTAATAGGGTTGAACTGAAGTACAAACGCACTACATAATATAATAAGAATATTTGGTAACACTTTATTTTGAGGTATCTTAACTAGTTGCTTATTAGCATGCATATTACTAGAATATTAGCCATTTGTTAGTAGTAATTAAGCACATATTAATGCCTTATTCTACATGACCTTATTCTACATCCCTAATCCTACCCAATACCTAAACTTAGCAACTACCTTACTAACTATTAATAATCAGCTAATTAGGAATTTATTGAGGGAAAAGTCGTAGTTAATAGTGAATAAGTGTTCCCTATTCTAAAGTCAAGTCACCTTTATTTATATAGCGCTTTTAAGAATACAGATTGTTTCAAAGCACTTAACAGTATCAAATTGGAGGACAGAGTGTCAGTAATGTATAAAAAATAAGATTAAACACTCAATTTTCAGTTAAGGAATTTCATTATTGAATTCAGAGATTAAATAATACAGTATCTGCAAAATCAAATTGACGATAATCACTAGATACTAAGTGTCCCCAACTGAGCAAGCCAGAGGTGACAGCGGCAAGGAACCAATACTCCCTCTGTGACAGAATGGACAAAAAAAAAACCTTGGGAGAAACTAGGCTCAGTTGGGGTGCCAGTTCTCCTTTATTTATTGTTTACTTATTGTTTTAATTAAAATTTTAAATGTATGAATGTTTTATATTTCTATTTTATATTGTTGCAATTTCTAACAATAATAGTATTATGTAGTTAGGTATTTTATTATATTTTTAGTTATTTTCTTTTATTTTTAGTTTCATTTTATTTAAATCGGAGTCTTCACTGGGGATATATCCCCAGGGCTCATCCAGGTGTCCTGGCCTCCGCCGACGATCAGGGAGACATCATCTCCCGGCGCTGATCCACCATCTGATCCGGACACGGACTGAGAAACAGAATAAGAAAGAAACAGACAAATATTAGCGTAGATGCCATTCTTCTTATGATGTAACGAGTACATTTTGTGTTATGAGGAGTGTTCCTGGTTCCGGTTGATCTAATTAATGCAGCCTAACAATCCTTTAATGGATTTGAATAATAGAAGCGTATTAGTGTGTTATGTGTAAACCAGGTTAAAGAAATGTGTCTTTAATCTAGACTTAAACTGACAGCGTGTGTTTGCCTCCCGAACAGTGTTAGGTAGATTGTTCCAGAGTTTGGGAGCTAAATAGGAAAAGGATCTGCCGCCCGCAGTTGATTTTGATATTCTAGGTATTATCAAACAGCCAGAGTTTTGAGAACGCAGCTGACGTGGAGGACTATAATGTGATAAGAGCTCGCTCAGGTACTGAGGAGCTAAGTCATTCAGGGCTTTATAAGTAGTTAAAAAGATTTCAAAATCTATACGATGTTTGATAGGGAGTCAGTGCAGTGTTGACAGAACCGGGCTAATATGGTCATACTTCCTGGTTCTAGTAAGAACTGCATTTTCTGAACTGCGTGCAGAACAACCACCCAATAAAGCATCACAATAGTCTAACCTTGAGGTCATAAACGCATGAATTAGCATTTCTGTATTTGACGTTGAGAGCATAGGTCGCAATTTAGATATGTTTTTGAGATGGAAAAACGCAGTTTTACAGATGCTAGACACATGGCTTTCAAATTAAAGATTGCCATCAAACAGTACACCTAGGTTCCTAACTGATGAAGAAGAAATGACAGAGCAGCCGTCATGTGTTAGATAGTGTTCTAGGTTATTACATGTGGGGTTTTTAGGTCTGATAATTAACACCTCTGTTTTTTCAGAATTTAGCGGTAAGAAGTTACTCGTCATCCAGTTTTTTATATCGACTATGCATTCCATTAGTTTCTCAATTTGGTGTGTTTCACCAGGCCGCAAAGAAATATAGAGCTGAGTATCATCAGCATAACAGTTAACAGTTAGAAAGCTAACACCAGGTCTCCTGATAATATCTCCCAAGGGTAACACGTAAAGCGTGAAAAGTAATGGGCTTAGTACTGAGCCTTGAGGTACTCCATACTGCACTTGTGATCAATATGATACCTCTTCATTCACTGCTACGAACTGATGACGGTCAGATAATTACAATTTGAACCATCATCATTTCTTCTTCATCAGTTAGGAACCTAGGTGTGCTGTTTGATGGCAATCTTTAATAATACCTATTATTTGATAATACCTAGAATATCAAAATCAACTGAGGGCGGTAGATCCATTTCCTATTTAGCACTTCCACTAATGTCAACAAAATATTCTAGTCTATTCTAAAGTGTTACCAAATATGTTCTTGTCTTTGTATTATCTATTGTATTTGTATTATTATAGAAAAGATCCAGGTTATTTCACTTCTGTGTCTCTATTTTATAAAATGTTTATTTTTTTAATCAAGGGAAATCATGCAGTAGCAGGTTTGCAAACAATATAGAAAAAACATAAATATCAGTCATATTATGTTTGGTAAATTGTGGTAATTAAAATAAGTTAAGCATTAGACAAAAAAAAATACTTGCGTTGTAGAAGTATTTATTTAGTTAAAATCATTGTTTTAGGATTTCGGTTGTTAGATATAGTCAAATCAAAATTAGATCAAAATTGTATAGATATTTGGTGTGTTTAAAGTTTAGCTACTGTTCACACTATACTGATTTTACATTAGGTAACATATCTAATAGTTCTCTCTTGAAAGAATGTGGCATGAGTGACTTCATTTCTTTTAAGAAAGAAACGGGGCACCAATTTGTGCCCTATTTGTGGAAAGTGGCACAACTGTGCACAGTCATTTCTAAAGCACACATGAAGAGGAAGAAAGTTCAAAATGTGACATGAAACATACACTCTCTATGCTTAACAAAGCTCTCATTATCTACCCCTGTGATTATACACACTCATTGGTGTGTGTGTGCTGAATATGTGGGTGTAAATGGACAAGCGAGGGGAAAAAAGCAATTATTACAGCAAATGGTTAAAAATAGCTGTGCGCCAACCACCCCCTTGAGCAGTAATGTAATGTGCATTGTGCTCTTGACAAATGAATGGAGATTGAATAGAGTTTCCCATGAGAGTTGAATGAATGACTGGACAGAAAATGATGCACATGTTGATTTCCTCTTCCACCAGATAATCGCCTATCAGCCGTATGGGAAATCAGTGGACTGGTGGGCGTACGGTGTGCTCCTCTACGAGATGCTGGCTGGGCAGGTAGGTGGACATGCAGAAAGTTCTTGTGAATCATTTAGTATTCTCGGTAGTACTCAAATGAGTCAGACGGCCGGGCTTTTCAGAGCCACTTTGTACAACTGTGATTGCAGCCCTGCTGTGATCAGCGAAAGCCACAGAAAATTACTTGCAGCTGTCTCCGAGCAACAGTGCACAGAGAGGATTTATATTTTGGTTTGCATAAGGTGCTTCTGATGGAATTTTTATGCATTTTTATGTTGCAATTATGTATTTTTTAATCTCCTGGGTTCAATACAGTTTGATTTCTGTGGGCAGTATTTGTGACACACTGTCCGAAAAAAATTAGCAAAAATTTTACCTTTAGGGGTACAGCAGCTTGTCACTGGGGCAGTGCCCTCAAAGGGGGACCTCTGTACCATCTTAACCCCTAAAGGGTTCATAATACTACCAGTACACATGTTACTACTCTAAGTATGCCAGTATGCATACTTAGAGTTTTACACCCTTCAGGAATAAAGAAGGTACAAAGGTGTTCCTTTGAAGGTACTGCCCCAGTGACAAGCTGCTGTACCCCTAAAGGTACAATTGTTTTTTGCACATTTGTTTTCTGCATGATGTTGATTTCAGTATTTGTTTGTTTTTTCAAATAACTTTCAAATATCTCTGTTAGAAAAAGTGCACTTGCAGTGAAAGTCTATGTGACAAAAACATTGCATTAATAAAAAGTTTTGAAAGTACACACTGTTTTGACATCTTGACATGAGACTGCTGTGATAAAAGCATGGATATCAATACATCTTTTAGTTTTAGAATGTTGCATTGATATTTTAGATCAGAGATGCCCAGGAAAAAACCAGGGCCCGCAGGCCACAGCTGGACTGTGATGACCTTTAATTTGGCCTGCCATGCCATATAACAAAAAAAAAAGAATATATATAATTTTTATTTTTATTTTATTTTTAAATGTAATACATTGTAATATGATATAGTTGGATGTAATGCAACATTTACTTTTGGCTCTCAACCCTCAATGAAGGCTGATTTTTGGCCCTTAATATTAAAATGCTTTAGATCCTTGTTTTCCTAAATTTTGTTACAGTTCCAATTCTGAGAAAGAATCTGGAAGCTTAATTTACTGTTTGATGGAGATTATTATTGTTATTAAACAAAATTATTTATTTTAATATATAGGTAACACTTTATTTTAAGGGCCAGTTCTCACTATTAACTAGTTGCTTATCAGCTTGCATATTACTAGCATATTGGCTTTTTATTAGTATTTACAATGCACTTATTAATGTCTTATTCTGCATGACCATATTTTGATCCCTTAATCCGACACCACACCTAAACTAACAACTACCTTACTAACTATTAATAAGCAGCAAAGTAGGCATTTACTGAGGCAAAAGTCATAGTTAGTAGTTACTGTAGTTAATAGTGAGAATTGGTCCCCAAACTAAAGTGTGATCAATATATTATTTTGTATAATATCTTATATTTTATTATTATCTTATTTCACTTTTAGAATGTAGCAGTAGTACTCTGCAAAAGCACCAAACAATGTTTGTTCTTGCAGCTCTGGTTTTATACACAAATACTCACAGACATTTAATTCACATGCATTGACATAATAAACTGCTTTATTTGTGCATTTCGGAATATTCTCTGTTGAGTTCAGTGAGGTTCATTTATATAGAGGGCTGCCCAGGCTTCAGTGTGAAACACACTTCCTGTGTCGTCAATACTTTCTGCCAGAATGGTTACCAAGGTTACGTCATTTCCATCTCAGCTTTCTCCCGCTGACTCCCGGGTCCAATTACCCAACAGAAGAATCTTGTTATACACTTCATGTGTTTCCCTTTGGATGATTTTGTCTTGGACACCCCCATCCTGGAATGATTCCTGCTTATGTAATATATCATCCCACTGCTCTGAGATTACAGTGTTTAAAAGAAAAGTGTAAAATGACTCTGCAATAATGACAGAATTGTGTATAGCTCCTTTTTAGAAACTCTGAAGTATTGAGTATACAGTGGGTGTCTGCTAATAACCCGCCTCTGTCAGGATGAGCGGGTGGAAGCTGTCAGTACTTTTGGAGAATTTAAGATGGATTGAGATTTAGGGTCCTAAAGCTGTGAAAAAAGGGGAGAAAGAGACTTTAAGCATGCCTTTGTTTTACTCTTTATCTCAAGTTTATAAAAACATGGGTTTTTATAAACGCTCAGCGACTTGTATGATTATGTCAATATTAGACTGTGGACATGTGTTAGAAGAAAGAGCACATTTATTTAAACAGGTACAGTCTTGATGCAATTATTATCACTCAAGATAATGGATTACGACATTTAGAACAAAACAATGGCGGCTGAAAACTTTCAAGACTTTCAAGTTTGTACTTGTTGACATGTGTTTACCCTAGAAATTTTCATTTATTGCTGTGATGCATCAGCCGTTGCTACAGTCTTCAGTGTCACATTGTACCTCAGAAATCATTCTAATATTTTATATATTTTATCTTTTCCTTCTCATTCTTGATTGCTGGAATTTATGTTTTATGATTCCTGTGGCTTTGGTTTTCTGTTAACGTTTCTATCCATTAGGTACCCCATTTTAAAGAGACCGCAGGGGTTTCACAATATTGCTGTTTTATTCTGTATGTTTGGTCAAATAAATGGGGAAAGGGGAAGTGGTGTGTGGCCAAGTACGGTGACCCATACTCGGAATTTGTTCTCTGCATTTAACCCATCCAAGTGTACACACAGTAGTGAACATACACCCGGAGCAGTGGGCAGCCAATGCTGCGGCGCCCGGGGAGCAGTTGGGGGTTCGGTGCCTTGCTCAAGGGTCTCACCTCAGTCGTGGTATTGAGGGAGGAGAGAGTGTTGGTTATTCACTCCCCCCACCTACAATCCCTGCCAGACCTGATACTCAAACCCACGACCTTCGGGTTACAAGTCCAACTCTATCCATTAGGCCACGACTGCAACCTTGATGAGCATAAGAGACTTATGATCCCTCGTACTGATCCCAGACTTTTGAAAGGAATTGTACATAATTATATTCTATGTATGTTTAATATAAACCAGCATCTGCTCTGTTTCTAACAGCCTCCATTTGATGGCGAGGATGAGGATGAGCTGTTTCAGTCCATAATGGAGCACAACGTGTCCTACCCCAAATCCCTGTCTAAAGAGGCCGTGGCCATCTGTAAAGGGGTGAGTCCCGAGACATCAGCTGGAGCTCCTTTATTCCTCTTAATGTCTGTATGCCGTCACTCGCTGAATGAGAAACGAATAATTCAGAGGCTGTATTGGAATTAATTTTTCAGCTCAAATTAATAACTGGCGTACTTTAATATTGCTGTCAGCTCAAGTCATGGAAATATTACCCGCTATAATCGTTGAGTGGAAGATAATAAAATTTAATTCGTCTTTCCACCATTCTGTTTGATTATGTTCCTCGGCGAAACAGAAAAAATGAATATGATTCATGGTGGTGATATAAATGTCAGTAAAGGCAGTGATGACACTTTATAATAACGGCCCTTCATGATTACTAATTATTTAGAATAGTTTTAAATGTCATTAAACTTTAAATAATATGTATGTATATTAGATGTTTTGGGCGCTGTGTAATTTTTCTTAATGATTATAAATGAATGCAAATGAGTGTTAATAAGAGTCTAATGCTAGTTAATGGAAAATGTTTTCTTTCACTTAAGGGATTTCAGTTCAAATTTAGCACAGCCAAATTGGAAAAAACTTTGCACTAGTGTATTTTAGGGGTTTCTATAAAATAAAAAATGAATTATTTATATACATATTTTATGCTTCAGATTTAGCCTACCTGGCCACATGCTCCTTCATGATTAAATCTGAGGTAGATGGGCTGTGGTTTAATAATCTCTCTCTTCTCCTCCACACACACAGCTGATGACGAAGCATCCATCCAAGCGTCTAGGTTGCGGTCCAGAGGGTGAGAGAGATATAAAGGAGCAAGCTTTCTTCCGCAGAATCGACTGGGAACGGTTGGGCAACAGAGAGATCCAGCCTCCTTTCAAACCCAAAGTGGTGAGTGTGAATATGATGTGTCTGTATGTCTGTGACCTTTGCCAGCACTGTTGGTGTTGATGACAGCTTGCTCTTTCAGGTCACAGTAGACCTCCCTGTATGTTGTTACATAACCCCTGTTCTTTGATAATAGTTTGATGTGTCATAGTCTCAGCCTCAAATGACCCAAATCCCTGCTCATCTAATGCGTGCTATACACTAAGATGGCTGAAGCTAGTCCATCCACCAATGGCTAGCTGCTGCTATGTTACTTTCTAGTGTGGAGTGCTCTGGTTTTCTAAAATAAAGCATCATAATTCCATGATTCTGTGTTTCTCAAGACCAATGTTCCAATGAACATTTGCAAACAGTTTTGCAATGGATTATAGTTGATACTACTCGATCTGCGATTAGTTAGAATGACTAGACTTCAATAGATCTTGAGCAAAATAAGCAAACTAACATCCAGAACAATCTTTGCCTGTCTCTCCAAATATGTACAAATTTAATTCTACACCTTTTAGTTTGTCATGAGAATATAAACAGTTTTTGAAGAGTGTGAGGGAAACCACGATTAAAACATTTGTAAATAAATCAAAACTGCATAAAACAAAATCAAATTAGTTCTTCAAAATCATGTTTTTATTAAATGACATTAATTTGGCCTCATTAATGAAAGTTCTGTGACAATAGAAGTTACTACACAAACAGATATGACTAGTTAGTTAATTTCTCCAGTGCACTGTACTATGGTAGTTATCTGCGAGTTATGTCACTGTACAGGAAATTCACACCAATGAGAAAAAAATATTTGGTTAAAAGCTACAGAGATGCTAAAAAGAACCATCAGACCATCTCTCTGATTGCTTAGATGAGTAAATTATTCTCTTTCTTTCACTACTTCAGTGCTTGACAGGAAGGGATTGTAAAATTTGGTGAACTGCCTAATGGAATAAAGGGGGGTTGAGAGTCCATGCTGTTACAACTTAATGGACTGCGTATAGCCTTGAACAGCTAATTAGGACACTGACGCAAGATCAGTCTGTCTATAAAGTCAAAATGAACTGTGTTCACACACCATTTTAGCTTACTCATGCATCTTGATTTACAGAATAATTTGATCTAATGATTAAGGAGGGTGAAAAATAGGTGGATGGAGGAGACGGTTTGAGAAATTACAGAATTTTCTGGTGATAAGTCAATAGGGAGCCAAGTCACTTCAGAGTAGATGGATTACATAATATCAATACAAACACTTGTTTAAACATGAAACATTCACAATATGATCAGGAATGTGTAATACTGTGTATAGACTTAAGAGTTGTAACTCACGAGCAATCGTGCGATGAGCACTTCCTCAGAAGTTCCTCAGAAGAAACTCACTAGTCCAGCCCAGAGAGTTTACACAATAGAAATTTTATTTCTATAGCATATTTAAAACAACTAGTGTTTCCAGCATCATTACATACAGTCACACAAACAAAATGAAACATTAAAAATTTAAATCCGATTACTCTAATCAATTTTAAAATCTCTACTAAAAAGGTACGATTTGAATCTAGATTAAAAGCATCCACAGATGGGGAAGGTTTAATATGCATTAGAAGAGGTTTCCATATTTGAGGAGCAGCCACTGAGAAAGCTCTGTCACCCTTTGATTTAATCTCATTTTAGAAACATGAAGAATCGGCGAAGATATCATGTTACTTGTATTTGACAAGGAATCAAAAGTTCAACAATATATTTTGGGTAAATGCCATGCAACTGTATAAAAGCCATCAGCAAAACCTTAAATTCAATTCTAAATTTTACAGGCAAGCAGTGTAAAGAAACCAAGACTGGGGTAATTCTCTCTCTTCTAAAGTCTGGCAGCAGCATTTTGTATTAATTGAAGATGAGATAATTGACCCTGTGAAATACATAAATATACAGAATTACAGTAATCAATGTGTGATTATACAAAAGCATGAATAACTAACGTGGAGGCAGTGTCTTTAAGATCCATGTGCAGCTTTATTATCACACAAGAATGGTCATACAAGCTTAAGTCAATCAAAGGCGTCAGGTACCACGTAGGCAGGGCAGAATCATAAACCGAGTTCGGGCTAGAGGTCTGGGCAGGCGGCAGACAGATAACAAAACAGATCAGCAAGGCAGGCAGAGTCAGATTAGGCAGGCAGAGTTCTTTCATAAACGGGTAAACAGTCCAGGTCGGCAACAGGAAATCAAACACGGGATAAACGCTCAGAAATGTCTGCATGGCAAGAACAAGACTTCGCAAAGAGAGCAAGGGTGGAGCAGATTATATAGACCAGTCAATAGGGAACACCTGTGCAGGTAATCAGTCTCAGGTACGGGGTGTGATGGGAAATGAAGTCCGAATGACAGAGTTAATACTCAGGTGAGGGTTCCCTCTGGTGGTGATCGGAGGGAGCCACAGAGGCTGAGTTCATGACAGAGCCCCTCCCCTGTGAGCGGCTCCTGACGCGAAGAGGCAAACGACGCCGGGGTCTTCCACAGGGTCTCGGGGCCGGCCTATCCAGATGGTCTCGATGAAAGTCTGCGGTAAGAGAAGGGTCCAAGATGTCCTCCGCACTGACCCATGATTGTTCCTCCGGGCCGTACCCCTCCCAGTCCACTAAATACTGAAGTATCCTGCCCCGGCGACTTGATATGCCTCCTCGCCATCTATGATCATGGGAGGAGCCCTCTGGTCATCAGCCTCCTCCTGGACCTCCGCTCCTCTCGGACCACCAGCGGGCTTGAGCAGGGAGACATGAAAAGTGGGTGAGATACGGTAATGAGCAGGTAGAGCCAAACGAAAGGAAACCGGAGTTATTTGTCTGAGGATTTTGAATGGACCCACGTACCTGGGACTGAGCTTTTTGCAGGGTAGTCGGAGACGAAGGTCCCGAGTAGACAGCCAGACCCACTGACCAGGTTGATAATTGGGATTGATGCGTCGGCAACGATTGGCTTGTTAAGTGGAACGAACTGCTCTCTGGAGATGGGTATGAGCCTTATTCCATGTCTCCTCACTTCGCTGTAACCATGAGTTGACTGCAGGGAGTTCTGAGGGTTCCCCCGACCAGGGGAAGAGAGGAGGTTGGAATCCCAGAGTGCACTGGAAGGGAGTGATTCCAGTAGCAGGTTTGCAGAGTGAGTTTTGTGAGTATTACGTAGCGAATAGGTATAGCGAGATAGGTAGCGACTCCAGTCGGACTGGTTTCTATGGCAATATGAGCGAAGGAGTCGTGTGAGTTCCTGATTGAGACGTTCCACCTGGCCATTGGATTGGGGATGATAACAGGAAGTGAGACTTACATTGATATTGAGTTTCTGGCAGAATGCTGTCCATACTCGTGAGGTGAATTGGGGACCTCGATCCAAGACCACATCCTCGGGAAGACCATAAAACCTGAAGACGTAATTGCACAGAGACTTGGCGGTCTCAAAGGCTGTGGGCAGTTTGGATAAAGGGATCAGACGGCAGGCTTTGGAAAAGCAATCAATAACGGTGAGGATGGTGGTATGGCCCTGTGAGGCTGGGAGGTCCGTCACGAAATCGATGGCTATGTGTGACCATGGACGTTGTGGTATGGGTAATGGATGGAGCAGACCAGCAGGCAATTGATGAGGTGATTTGGAGATGTTGCATGTAACAGTTCTTGACGAAGGCGATCATTTCAGGCTGAATGGAAGGCCACCAAAACCGGTTATTCATTAGTTGAAGTGTTGCTGTTATATCTGGATGTCCTGAACTGGGGGTTGAATGGACCAAACTAAGGACTCGTTGTCGTAGAGCTTGGGGCACATGTGTGAGGTTAGGTGGAGTCTCGGCTGGTGGAGGTTCAGTGTTGTGGGCGTTAGTGATTTCCGTCATAATATCCCATTGAATGGGTGCGAGGATGGAGGATGGAATGAGGAGTTCTTGATTGGGAATTGAGAGGAGCGGTAATTCGTGTGTGCATGTCACTTTTTTGGCTCAGGTAGAAGGGAGGCAATTCTGTCGGCACAATTCTGACCACTGAGTAATTTGCCTTTCGGACCAGGAGATTGAAGGATTGTGTTTCTCTAGCCAGGGTAATCCCAGGATGATTGGAGTCTGCGGTGATGAGAAAAATAGCCTGATGGATTCGGTGTGAAGAACTCCAACGCTTAATTGGATGTCCTCGGTGATGAATTGAACCCGACCAGAACCCAGCGGACGACCATCTAGCGCTGCCACTGCATAATCCGCCGCCAAACTTCCTCCCTGCTTTAGCGAAATCAGTTGCTCACCCGCCTCCTTCCCACCAGTTTGTGACAATAACATAGTCTGAAATCGTCTGAAATCGTTTGCTGACCAGCTGGCCCCCATCTTCACACAGATCTTCAACAGATCACTGGAGCTGTGCAAAGTCCCTTCATGCTTCAAACGCTCCACCATCATCCCCATCCCAAAGAAATCCAAAATTACAGGACTAAATGACTACAGACCTGTGGCTCTAACGTCTGTAGTCATGACGTCATTTGAAAAACTGGTGCTGGCCCACCTGAAGGACATTACTGGACCCTTGCTGGATCCTCTTCAGTTTGCCTACTGAGCTAACAGGTCTGTGGACGATGCCGTCAATATGGGACTGCATTAAGTTCTGTTACATCTAGACAGACCAGGGTCTTATGTGCGGATCCTGTTTGTGGACTTCAGCTCGGCTTTTAACACTTATCATTCCAAACCTCCTCCTGCCCAAACTAACTCAGCTCTCTGTGCCCACCTCCGTCTGTCAGTGGATCACCAGCTTCTTGACAGACAGGCAGCAGCTAGTGAGGCTGGGAAAATTCTCATCCAGCACCCGTACGATCAGGACTGGAGCTCCTCAGGGTTGCGTTATCTGCCCACTGCTATTCTCCCTCTACACCAACGACCGGACATCTAAAGACCCCTCTGTCAAGCTCCTGAAGTTTGCAGATGACACCACACTTATCGGCCTCATTCAGGACGGTGATAAGTCTGCTTACAGACAGGAGGTTAAGGAGCTGGCTGTCTGGTGCAGTCTTAACAACCTGGAGCTCAACACGCTCGAAACAGTGGAGACAATCATGGACTTCAGGAGAAACCCCCTGCTCTTCCCCCACTCACCATCATGAACAGCACTGTAACGACAGTGAAGTCATTCAGGTACATGGGCACCACCATCTCCTGAACCTGAAGTGGGACACTCACATTGACTCCATTGTTAAAAAGGCCCAGCAGAGGTTTTCCTTCGCCAGCTGAGGACGTTCACCCTGCCACAGGAGCTGCTGAAACAGTTCCACTCCTCCATCATTGAATCCGTCCTCTGCACTTCAATAACTGTCTGGTTCAGCTCAGCTACCAAATATGACCTCAGAAGACTACAGAGGGTAGTCTGGACTGCTGAGCGAATCATTGGTACAACCCTCCCTACTCTGCAAGAACTGTACTTATCTAGAGTGAGCAAAAGGTCTGGCAAAATCATTCTGGACCCCTCACATCCAGCACACTCCCTCTTTGAACTGTTACCGTCTGGTTGACGCTACAGAGCTCTGAGCACAAGAACGGCTAGGCACAGGAACAGTTTCTTCCCTCAGGCAATCCATCTCATGAACACTTGACAATAATTGTGGAACACACACTATTTATACACTTATTTATCTAACACAAATACTTAGTCTACATTTCAAATTGCACATAATATACCTGCACATACAACTGTCAATTTTTTGTATATTGTTATTTCCTATTTACTTGTTCTATTTTTATTCTTTTATTATGTCCTGTCCTGTCACTGTCATTCTGTTGCACTGTGGAAGCTTCTGTCACGAAAACAAATTATGTGTAAACATACATGGCAATAAATCTCATTCTGATTCTGATTCTGAAAACTGCCTGGCAACCAGGCTCTAATCTCACCGAAACTGAGCAAGTCCATCAAACAGAAACAGAAAGCTGTGCAGACCTTTTTAATGCATCTGAAAAAGATGTTTTCAGTGAACTGGAGAAACCAGGAGTGATCATATTGAAAAATGAAGTATCTCTGTAACCTGCCATCCAGTTTAATCAATCAGTTTTGGTGATTAAGTCCTGCTCTCACACTCTTGGAGCGTTTTCATACCTGGCTCGTTTGAAGCGTTTGTTTCGGAACTTGGAGAATTTTCTCCCTTTGTTCAGTTTGTAAAGTCATATATGAACATAGCACCTTTTTGTATACTTGAAAGCGAAATAAAGCAAGCAGAAAATGCAACATTAGGGGCTTTCACACCAAAGGGACGATTTCATAGTTCCTATAACTATTGGCAGAAGTACCCTCTCTTTGGGGTGTTCATATTTCAGGAACTAGGACTGATTTTAGTTATAGGAATGCTTTTTGGGGGGGAATAACTTCACAGTAGGATCTAAACCAGGACAATAGGAACTACCAGTGACGTAAGTGTATGTTGATTGGCCGAATGCATACCATAGGAAAAAGCTGTGAAAACACACAGTTTACATATACTTATTCCATGAATATGGAAAACAGTGATAGATGGACCGACGCTGGCACTTGTCTGTCCTCCATCCATCAGTTGCTGACATTGTTTAGTGCCACAGCTAAATGACATCACTGTAGACCAGCTTATGTCACTTCAGAGTTCCTACTGATGCTGCAAATGCAACCAGGAAAATGGCCCTAGGTGAAAATGTAGTCCTCACGGGACCGCCCTGGTGGCTAGTTCTTGTAACAAAGTTCCTATAGCTACCCGGCGCGAAAATCCTTATTATAACAATTTAAGTTCCTGGTTCGGGACAGTCTACAGGTCTAAAACCACACTTAAGTGGGGCACACACCACAAGATAAACAGGCAGATTTTGATCCAAATTCTGCCCTTCCGACCATCCTAGGTCCCAATTATTTGATGGTTCTACAGATTATTTTATCAGATTTCCCGTGCTGTGGGTTGGGTTAAGAGTGATTGAATATACTTGGAAGAATGTCGGGGCCTCATTGATCTCAAATCATAAATATCTAACATGTTGAATATTTATATTATCAGAAATCCTGTTGTGTAAGGGGATCAACATGCATGCACTCTGTAGATTGTCACATGGAATGAAACAATTCCCAATCATAAAGTTAGCTGACTGAAGACAGAATTATTCCTCATCTCTAGCTTGTGCTGTAACATGTAAAGTTCACGTTCACACCGTCTTCATGACTTCATCCAAACCTATTTCATGTTTCTGTGTTCATACTCAAGCGATTTTCACTGGCGATGAGCCGAGTGAATGTGCAAATTCACTCCCTGACATTAGATGGCGCTTAATGAAAAGCAGCCCTGCATTCATCTTCCCTCGATGCATCTTCTTCATCTACTTACTTCCTCTTCGTCGTTGAGTATCAATGTGTCCTCAGCAAGACCGTTTTGTGCTTAAGCGCCGCCAAGTCGTGTTTTACTGTAACTTCAGCAGCTCCAGGCACGTGAACAAAAGCGCCAATCTCATTCTGCCCTACAAAGGCAAAAGACCTGAAGTCGCTAGAGTGTGAAACTGAGAAAAATGACTTTGAGTTTTTTATTTGTCCAGCCATATTAATTATAGGTAGGACATTGGAAAATTGGCAATTAGATGTTTTAGTAATGAAAGTTATCTACATTAAAAAATTGTGAGCTCAAACTTGATTTTTACCCATATTTTGAAGTTACTGTACTCTTCTTTTGCATTGTCTGCAAAAAGTGAGAAGTCACACCAAGGCAAAAGGCAGTAACTTCACATTATCAATATTTGGTTGCTGATTACCATTTACAAAATTGTTAAAGTAACACCTGTATAAAATCTACTGATCATGGGCTATATCATATTGGCTATTATATATAGTAATGTGACTGTATTAAGGTTTTTTTTTTTTACTGTAACTAGCAGACTAAAAGTAAAACGTGACCATTTTGCAACCAATTTATTTGCTATGCTCAGTAAGATGACGCCGCCATTCGTTGCTCACCGAGCCCGCCGTTCGTGGGACTCAAGCCTGCCGGAACGTCGCTGACTCAAGCCCGCTGGCCGCCGCTGGTTCTTTGTTCCGGCCAGGGGTGCCGGTTTTGTTGTGTTGACAAAAAAGGCAGAACACCGTTTAAGTCCAAGCCATAACCATAACTTCATTTTGAAGCACAGTTAAACAAAGGCAGAACGCCGTAACTCAATTTGAGGGTTCAAACAAAGCGAAAGAACAGTTACTGGTGTTATACGGTGTTCTGCCTTGGTTTCTCTAGGGCTTTTCGAAGTTACGGTTGAGACCACCCATTATTTTCTCTGAAAAATAACGAAATTAACTCAAGATACTTATACACATGATAAAGGATGTCTTGAATGTCCCAAAAATATCAATAACTAATTTTCGACCAAAACCGAAGTTACTTTGCCTTTGCACGGCAGCATTGGTCGGCCATTTTTTAACGCGGTGCATCAAACCAAAAAAACGAGCCTCAGGCCTTTTTAAAAAAATGCTTTTACGGCTGGCATTTTGGGCGTTGGTGTGCACACTCACATTGGCACCCTTTGTTTAGTTGTGAGGCATTAAACATTGGCAATAATAGCGCGCAATAATCGTCCCGGTGTGCACATGCCTTTAGCTGTTATAAATTCACTGTAAACCACGGCTTCACGGGGCTTATTGTTTTTATTAAACGGTTATTCCATATATGTAGCAAGGTTTCACAAAATAAAACAAAGCAAATAATACGTAATGATATTAATAAAAACATGATTCTTCTGCCGGTTGTGGTTGCAACAAAGTGGTTGCGAGCAACACACAGACATAAACAAAGGTGTATGTTTGTAGAATTATTTAAAAGACCTTTGAACATGGCTTAACCAATCAGAATCAAGGATCAGTACTATCTGTGTTATAATCGCTGTTTTGAAGTAGCCAAACTCAGCTTCATTGTTTGTAGAGAGACGCACAGACAGAGATCATTTATACACAACTTTAATCTCTCAAAACTTCACCGCGTCACTGGATATAGCTGTCTGTTATTTAATATTTCTATCGTAAAACAGTTGAATAATATTAAATGATTTGCAACTTGCATCTTAACTCGCTTTCTTTCAGCGCTAAACTGACGCTTCACGCTGGAATTCACGCTCTGCTTCTATGAACAGTAAACCCCGCCTATTTTGAGTTGATTGGCCATCTCAGTCATTTTGACATCGACGAGCTCAGTTAGACCGCTGAGGCAGACTAGGCTAAAAATGTAACTTTTAAATCTTTTTGTCATCCTAAAATTAGAGTGCTGTGTAATGGAGTGCAGCAGATCAGTGCAATAATTTCAAATACTGGGAGGGACGGATTGGCCATTTCTAATTATTGGGGGGACTTGTTCAGAGTCGTGACTCTGGTTACTTGTGAATGTCGTCTGTTATAGTGTGGGGAATAAAAAGTGCAGGAACAAACCTGTTCAATCTATGATTTTTTTAGCGTTATGTTTGTGGTCTCTCACATGTTGAAAATCTGATACGTTTTTAAAAATCTTTTAGTGTGGGCCAACATTTAGTCAACTTGGCCTAATATGGGAATCCACATGATAAAGGCCTGGACTATTTTAAGAGTCTTTTCGTGTTTTTGCATCAAAACCACCCACCCTCTGCGCTGATCTTCCCTCACTCTGTGTATATATGTGTGTTTTATGGGTATAACCTGATTCATCTCAACCTGTGCCCACCCATGTTAGTTTGCACAGCCCCCTCAAAGGACCCCACAGGTTGCAGTCGTTTCAACCTTTAACACAGCCCTGAATATTCCCCTTCCAATCATCTTTCTAAAAATCCTCCATTTACTGGACATATGAGCGTACGTGACATCTATGGAAGTCATACATGAATGAATTTTCTCTCAGGCACACGGCCAGCTTTTCAGTTGAATCTAAAAATAACCCGCTGTCTTTCTTCTCCCCTTCCTTTCACAGTGCGGCAAAGCGGCGGAGAACTTTGACAAATTCTTCACCCGCACGCAGCCCATGCTGACCCCTCCAGACCAACTGGTAATCGCCAACATCGACCAGAGCGAATTCGCTGGATTCTCTTACATAAACCCAGAGTTCATCCACCCATCGTCGCTTCACAGTGTGGTATGAGACGGCCCGATGAAGAAGAGGACCGCCCGTCCAGCTCAAACTAACAACATCCATGTTATTTATGAACTCACCAAATCTTTGTAGACAGTTGAATACCCTTTATCTGAACATAACTGAACTGAGGAGGGCTGGAGAAGGGGGTTAGAACGGAGAAGGGAAATATATCATGAGCATTTTAAGGCAGCGCAGACTCGTTCCTGACAAATTATTATTTTATGAGGTTCCATCTTGGTTAGGATGCTGCTTGGGTAGGCAGTAGACAGAGAGGCAGCTCTCTAGGCTTCTTGAAACACAGTGATAATGTCCTCACAAGTAATGGCAGTTCATCTAATGCTTGCATGCAGATAGATGTTATGTGTAGGCCCAGTATGTTTTACAAAACATGATAATGATACATGATAATGAACGATCCCTTTTTCCAGTCCTCAGATTGTTTGTGTGTGAAGCATGCTGACATGAAACAGGTTTTTGTGTCCTATTCCTTATATTCTCTACTGCCATTTCTAATGTTCCTGAATTATATATTTGTAAATCTAAAAAAAAAAAAAATCTTGTTATAGGAGTGCCAAAATAGAACTGCATCAAAAGGTTTTTTATATCCAGCTCTACATATGCATATTGATTTCCTACTAGATCTCTTGGTGGTGTCCCTTATCTTGGGCTGAAACTTGAACCCATATCGCTCCCCGAGTTTTAGCATGACAACTTCCAATCCCGTCACTGCCTGCTCGCCTGGTTCCTACATATTCAACATATACACAACCCTTTCTCTCGCTCTAAATGTATGAATTGTGAATCCTCGTTGGTAAAACGCAGGCCTACGCGTCTGCAGAATCCTGCAGATTTCCACAGAATTAGATCAGCTGTCATACTCATCTGCTTGCACGTTTGTTTTTATGAAATACTTCAGATAATCGAATGATTTTTTTTTTTCATTTAAATGTTTTATTGAACATATTTTACCATGTTTAAATCCATCCTGTACATTTTCTGTCATGATCAGCACAAACAAATGTCTGCAGATTCTGCCTGGACCTGATAAAGAGTAAACATTTCAAACCAAACTGAGTCTCTTCTGAAAGAAATAAATGTGGTATTTGATTTAACACCTGCATATTATGCTAAAGAAAACTACCACTGCTACAATATAAAGAACATGTAACGAGACGAAAACCCTGTCAAAACCACGTCAAAGACATATTTCACCCCAGAAATTCTTCTTTGCTAAAGAAATCATGTTTTAAAACCATTTTATTTTATTTTTCGCATTGTGACCTTTTCCTGACTGTTAAGCACCTTTACTCTAAAAGCTCAATTAATTAATTAATTTAAAAATCAGACTTATTTACCCTTACGTTAATGTGGAAAAATGTGAAATGAAGATGTACTATTCAGTGTACATTAGGTATGTAGTTTTATGGTTTATGCTGCTTTTACTGTAATTATTTGACATACTGAAAATCATTGAGAACAAAGAATTGCAGAAAAAACATTAATGTAATTAAAATGTGCATAACTGTCATAAAAACTATGCCACAATGCAAAAGCTCCTAATGGTCTTCAAATACACTTTCTTTTCATATAAATCATCACAGTGTATGACTCCCTAATGCCCAACATGATTTTTTGTCAAATGTTGGAGGGGGGTGGGAGGTCATTTATGTATAACTTCTAATATAACCCTGTCTCTGGTAGTGTTTCTGTCCTTTGGTGATCAATACTCTTCGTGTTAAACTACATGTTCTTATCAAAGGGAGCTTTCCAGTATATATCGGATATTTTTATCATTTTAGGTCTTAGTTTACGATCATCTTGCATTTCTGCTCTGTGAGTACTTTTATGTAGAGCGCTATGTTTACTGTTACACTAAAGGTACACCATATATATATATATATATATACCAAGATTTTTGTAAATACAGAGAAGGCGTACATTATCCTGCAGATTTTATACTAAGAACTGAATGTGCTTTTACTAACTTAGATGGTTTCTATGTTTAGACGATCCAAAAAGACTAGTTTGGCTAATTTGAGATAGCTTTGGTATCTGCAAACCTTTGTTACATGTAATTCTTGTATTTACCTGCTCTGTTTTCTATGCTGATAGTATATAAGTGTATGTAGACTGACTGGGCTCTGTGCTCCTACATACTCTATGTGTGTTTGTACCGCAGCTGCTGTGTGCATGTGGGGCAAATCGGCGCATGAAAAATGTGTTGCATGATTCCAGGAATCCGGAGTCCTCTAGCATGGAATGATTGTCACACCGAGTACCATATCTGTCCCACCTCAGTTCTCTTCCTTTTTGTTGTTGCTTTTGTTCTTGTTTAGTTTCAGTCTGTGGATGAAGATTTAGACTCTGTAATGCGTAGATTCCGACCTCTGCTGAGCAACTCTGTCTGAATGATCTGTTAATGACAACTGGGTAAAGATGAGGAATTCAGTTTTACCACACTTCAGACATCATTTTGTGTATTCTAGTAAAAAATAGTACCTCAGAAATGCTGTATTTACACATTAGATTGCTCGGTTTGGGCTCTAGTCTTGTGCCAAGCCCTGGGTGGAAATACTGCACCATAGTTGAATTTCACCACTGATTCATCAGTATGAGCACATTTTTTGCTCTGTCATTTTTCAGTATGTATTTTAGAAATTGAATAGACCTGATGTTTGAAGCCCCTGTGTATGGAAGAAAAAACAAGTAGATATTTCAGATGTTTATTTCTTCATTCATTCGGAAGTAAATGGATGCATGATGAACAAGTGGAAATAGAGCCGGTCCTCTTATGAAGTGTTTCAGAAAGCTTTTAAGTGGTTGTCTTGCGGGATGCAGGTTTACACAAGTGTCTCACATTGAGAGAATTTGGGAATGTAATGTTCACGTGTTTGATTGTGGTTTTTCTGCATGTTGAGGTGGCATTCCAACATTCCATGGACGTTTGAAGAATATGAACATTCCACCCAGCCATTTCTTACTAGAGATTCTATCAGGAATTATAAATATATATTTATTATTATTATTATGAAATTATGGATTCCAGGACAGTGTTAAAGTTAAATCACTCATCTTTGTTTTTTTCTTTACAAAATTTTGTCCCTCTGTTCTTTGTGAAGGATAATGTGTATAAATAAATGTATGACAAAACTGATATTGTCCGTGTTTTAGTTCTTCAAAATGAATCAGAATCAGAATGAGCTTTATTGGCCAAGTATGTTTACACATACGAGGAATTTGATTTAGTGACAGAAGCTCCACGGTGTAACAGAAAGACAGCAACAGGACAGGACACTGATAATAAAAGAATAATATACAAATAGGCAATGTGCAAAACAGCAAAAACACAATATATAATATAGACAATTATGTGTGTACAGGTCTGATATGTGCAAATTTGAAATGGAAAAAAATTATAAGTAAGTGTGGTGAATAAATAATATATAATAGAGTTGTGTGTTCCGCGTTTATTGTCAAGTGAAGAAACCAAAGTCTAAGGTCCTTTATCACACACTCCCCACAGTACCGAGACAAGCAAAGATGGTAATCATAAAGAATTCAACTCTGATTCTGGTTCTGATACCTCCTAATGATGCCTGTTCCTTAGGGTTCCATTAACAATACTTGAGTACTTTTAAGGAATACGCATTGAAAAAATGAAACAGGGCCAGATGATAAGATAAAGCAAATTAATACACTTAAAAACGACAGTTAACACATAAACAGTTATCTTTGTAAGAGACCATCATTCTTTCTCAAATAAAGTTCGAAGTACAGCACAAGGGCTTTTTCAATCCCAAAAAGGGCTAAAATGGGGTTCTGAAACAGTACAATTGAATGCAATATCTGACCAAATTAGGACTTCACTGTTATAAATCAAATAAGGTCAAAATGTAATCTCTCCCCAGAAATAATTTAAAGCCAGTACAGTATACTGTATGTAGTATTTCAGTACACCCTTATAGAGAAAGAAGATGAAGATATCTCTCTTTTAAAAAAAAAAAGATTTCTCTTGGAGAACACTGCTGCACTTGAGTGAACCCATAACAAGAATGATTTTGTAATTTAAACAGGTACCTGCTGAGCTAAATAGCTCAGCCATAAGATAATGTTCAGTGCCTCAACCAACCGAGTCCCAGCTCGTCAACCTTTCTCAATCTCGTCCCCCTGTCTCTCTCCCATTTTGCTTCCTGTCATCATACTGTCCTCTTGTAATAAATGCTAAAAATGCCAAGAATAAATGCCAAAAATAAATCTTAAAAAAAAGAAGAGTGGGTCTTTTTCAAGTAAGTGACTGTCATTTGTGCCAATTAAGTTAATAAATAGCCTATTTGCAGCATATTGTTCTATGTGAAATTTTTTTTTTAAAGACTGAATGCTTACCATGCCAGTCAGTGATAAGTTTCAGCATTTTCAGAAAACTGAAAATACAGTATACTAACTTTTTCAGTCAGAGTGATTCAATCAGGCAACTCTTTGTGAGTCTTTGTTTGTGAATTGCACTACACTAACCTAGATACTCTGCATACTTTTTATTTTTATTCTCCAAAAAAGACCCAGCACATAAGAGTCATTTGTTCTGAATCTGACTACATTGATGGCGCAGTATATTTTTAATAAAGGACAGACTACCATTTATCCCATAGAAACACCCTGACCAGGAGGCCAGTTCATCACAGGGTTAACAAAAAGACCAGGAGATTATGCAAACGTCCGAGAGCAAAAAATAATTGCATAATTATAAATAAATAATAGTGTTTGCCTTTAAGTACAAAAATACAACCGATGGTAACAAAGTTCCTCAGTTGAACATTTTCTGACTGTTTTTGTAGTTTTGAGTGATGACTCGATGACGAATCACTGAATAGTGAATCATTTAATTTGAACAAATTGTTTGAATGAACAGACTAGTTAACCTGCACCAGCGACGCACGTACTCTCTCTCACACACACACACACACTCACACACACACACACACACACGTACGCTGGCTCTTGTTCATTCTCGTGGTCAGACTGCGCTGAGAGGAGCTGCTTCACTCCACAGCTGGATTACACTCAGATCTACTCTCATCAACAACATCCTTCAGGTAATTTACCATCTTTTTAATGCAGATGAAGGAATATACAGTTGATGTTATTATTATTATTTTTATTTTTTTTTGCATGTCAACACAGATGCATGGTTTTATATACTTAGTGGGATTTACACATTGCATATAATATATTAAAACGTGTTTAAAATTTGTGCTTTAAATATGGTTATATGGTTCATATAGTGTACATGTGTTAAAAGTATTAAAATGTTTTAAATTGCTTAATTGGTTGCATGTTTATAATAACGAGAACGCAGCTGTGCGCGGAACATAACGTCCAGAACTCAGTCAATTTGCTGCAACATGTGCAGAGAGACACGTTTTGTTTACAGTGATGAAACCAGTAAAAGCGGAGAAAATGTAAATATATTTTAAAGATAAAAGCTGTGTCTCAAAACATAGTGAGCTGCAACTAGACTGATGAATTGGAATTCTCTTGCTGTGCGCACTTGATGTCCCAAAGTGCTGTGCGCCCATGCAGAAATGCACAATGGGTACCATAGTTTCAGCTAAATTATCATGGTTACTAGTTATTGTCATTTGCAATAAATAGAAATAGTTGCTGCTATACATCATTATAAAAATAAACAAAAATGACAGAAAGATATCTCTGATATCTGTGAAGTTTTCTTATACTCTACACTACCAGTTGTACTGCATAGTAATAATACAGCACATTCATTTATTAACAGCAATGGTAAATTGGCTCTTTAAAAAAACTAAAAAAAAACTAAATAGTCTGCATTGCTATTGGTAATAAACAAACACACATATAAAAAAATGAAGCCAAACAACACAGTTTTGAGACAAACCACTGTCCAAGTCAATTCATAGTTCTGTTTCAAAGTAGCTGTATAGAAATAAACAGGAAAATAACAGTTCTAATGCTGCAAAATAATTTATGAGACTAATTTAATTTCAGCCAAGTAGCTCTACAGAAGTCATTATTCATCTAAATGCAATTCAAAGTTAATTTTAGTAAAAGTGTTGATATTGCAAAGTTCAACTGTGAAACACACTCAATTCAACTATAAAGCAGCTCTACAGAAAACAAGTGTTGTTATTCAGCTCAAAAAGTGAGGGACACGGTTATCATTCTTTATAAACTTTTAAGTGAAGAGTTTTACATATGCCATATAAGACGGTAAACCCAAATGTGGATTTGTGTGGATTAGTTTTTTGGCTAAACTGGTTGAACAGTAAATGCTCCACATCTGTCATTAAATGTAAAGAAGCTCATGAATGTGTCCCTCTTTAAACAGGTGCATCATCACAGCAGCAATGGACATTCTCACATTCTGAGTTACAGGTATACTTCATATGGAAAATTCATATGTGACATGTCACCTTAATATCAGTTTTGCAATGCCACACAGCAAGCAGCGTGATTCGGTGTCATATTGCAATGTGCATCAGTGTCTCACACATGTTCAGCGGCTCCAGCTGTGCTCAGATGACACATGCACAGATGTGAAAATGCATGAGTGTGCATGTGTATTTTTGTCCAGAAACAACTGAACGATTTTCTCTCTCTTTGTGTGAATTTTCACTGAATGTGCTGCTTGTCAATCTCACATTGTGAGCTGTGTTGTTGGCATTTCAGCTGCATCTGTATGCTTCCGCAAACACTTTCCATAAGGATGTTGATTCTCATCTCGTTTTCAAGGCGCGTCATGATTCATTATGTGTCAGATTTGCCAGAGATGGAAGTTGACGCCCGCCTGATTTACAGTCAGCAGCTCTTTGTAAATTGACAGCACTGCATCTGCGTTTCCCTCAGATTATCTGCTTGTGTGGTGAGCGCCCCCTGCGGAAGGCTGAGTGGCATGAGCGCGTGCGGGAGGAAGGCTCTGACCCTGCTCAGCAGTGTGTTTGCGGTATGCAGTCTGGGGCTGCTGGGTATCGCCGTCAGCACTGACTACTGGCTCTACCTAGAGGAGGGTGTCATCCTGCCTCTGAACCAGAGCACTGACATACGCATGTCCATCCACTCCGGCCTCTGGAGAGTCTGTTTTCTGGCAGGTAAGTACATGGCTGATTCTAGTACATGGCTATTTCAAGTGAACGCACAAAATGCATTATTTGGGTAACACTTAACAATAATTCACTAACACTTAAATTAAACAGAAAAGCAAGCAGGTGCATGATTTGGCGTGGCAGCCAATGCAAATAATTAATAACCCTTTTAATCCTGCGTTTGGACCATGCTCGGTTTGCAGAATCACATCACTGTGCTTCTGAAATTATTATCTTGATCTATGTAGTGTAGAAGTTAGCTATGGTCACTTGTCAAGCATGAAAAACAAGTTTTATTTAAATTCTGAATATATTATCGTATACAGCATGCAAAGAGCGCTCCCTTTAAATTAATTAAAATTCCATGATAAAAACTCAAAATTCTGACTTTTATACCTGAATTCTGAGATATATACTCACAATCCTCTCTTTTTCCCCAGAATTTCGTGATATAAACTCAAAATTTTGACTTTGTTCCCAAGAATTCCGTGATTAAAACTCACAATTCTGCCTTTTTTTGCTTGAATTCTGATATAAACTTGCAATTCTGACATTTTCTCCCTGAATTCTGTTATATAAACTCACAATTCTGATTTTTTCTCCCAGAATTCCGTGATAAAAATATCAGAGTTCTGACTTTTTCCATAAGTTCTGATATAAACTCACAATTCTGACTTTTTTTCCCTGAATTTTGTGATATAAATTCACAATTCTGGCATTTTCCCCTTGAATTCTTTCATATATAAACTGTTCAGATTTTTTTTCTTAGAAAAGTGAGATATACAGTAAACTTGAAAAAGACAGAATTGTGTGATATAAAGTCACATTTGCGTGTTATAAAGTTATAATTGCGAGATATAAAACTCTCTATAAAGCTCTCTATTGCGAATTTATGTCTCACAAATCTGATAAAAGACATCAGAATCGCAAGAAATAAGTCAACTCTATGGATTATTATTTTATTCCGATACTGAATAAAATAATAAAGGTAATTGCAACTATTCAGCCCACATTTCTGACTTTTTCCCCTTGAATTCTGTTATACAAACACGCAGTTCTGACTTTTCCCCCCAGAATTCTGATAAAAGTTCTGATAAAACAGAAAAGGCCAGAATTGTGAGTTTATCAGAATTGTGTGATATAAAGTCTCATTTGCGTGTTATAAAGTTATAATCGCGAGATATAAACTCGTAATTGTAAGAAAAGTCTTTTTTTCCTCAGAATTGGACTTTATAGCTCTCTATTGTGAGTTTATATCTCACAAATCTGAGAAAAGACATCAGAACCGCAAGAAATAAGTCAGAATTGTGAGAGAAAAAAAGTCTGTATTGCGTGTTTCCATACTGCCACAAAGAATATTTAATGTGCTGATTTCAGAAGATGAACAAAGCTTTATTTGATTTATTATTTTAATAGATTAGAAGAAAAACATTAGTATTAGAAACATCAAATCAGGGTGTCAAATTAAATAGTGTAGCCTACATTCTGTTTTTTGGTATACAGAAAAGGTTTGTTTGTTTATTTATTTATTCATTTAAATTAATTAAATGATTAAGTTGTGATTTTTTTTTTTTTCTTGAGTGTAGATATTTCTGTTCACTGCAGATTTTTTTTTTGGTTGAGGTTCCTTGGTGTTCACACGCCTTGTCACGACACCATCCGTTGTGAATGTTTCCTCCTTGATGGTGTGAATTGAGATCACTGTGTGAATAAAACGCCCAGAAATTAAGCTACATCACAATAATACACAACGAGATATTCCAGCGAATGTTAACAAACACCCAGAGAGTGATTTTGCTTCAGCATGATGAAAAGATCACTTTATCCTCTTGAGTTGGAAAAACATTAAAAATTGTATTAAAATCTTATTTTGTATGGTGTTTGATAAGTTCTTACTGTGAGTATTGTAAATTGTTCTTCAGCAAATGGCATTTTAGTTCATTCCAATACACTTCATGCATTCAAAGGGGTTTATTGGTTTACGCCATTGTTTTTGGCTGGTCAGGCATTCTTGTCTGATTACAAATGTTTCAGCTCTATGCTTGTGCCCTCCCTTGACATCTCCATGGCAATTTTCTGGACGTGTTTAATGATGGAATGTGTTCTTCTCTATTGAGGAGGTCTATCCACAAGAGACAGGATGTTTCGTTATCGTTTAGATGCCATGTTGAGCTCACACTCCTCTGAATTGGCAAACAACGACCTGCTGTGGCACTAACACACTCATTAGTCTCAGTGAAAGAATGCGCTCTGTGTGTGTGAAGATGTGGGCGCACGATTGGACTGAGTTTGGTCCAAACCCACGCTGTTTATAGCCGGTTAAATTGAGCGTGACTGTGAACAGATGTGAGCAGTCGTTTGAGCTCTACAGGGACGGCCTTCTGCTTTAAAACACCCAAAACTTTCAGAAGTCCAGAGGTCTCACATTATTTCTGTGCTTTGATGCGAGAGGGTTGCACTGCTGTTATAGTGTTGGATGTGCAAATGTGATATGAGACTGACTAAGATATCATGATCCTGTAGGTCGCACCACATGAGGAAAGTGTCAGTGACTCCGATCTTTAACTCACAGATGACAGTCCTTAAAGTGATAGTTCACCAAACAATGAAAATTATGTCATCATTAACTTGGACAAAAAAGAACCCATCTAAATATCTTTGTGTGTGTGTGTGTGTGTTCCACAGAAGAAAGAAAGCCATATAGGTTTGGAAAGACATGATAAATAATGACATACTTTGAATTTTTGGGTGAACTTTCCCTTTAAAAGTGTTACAAGAATTAAAATAAAAGTTATCACAACCTAAACTATGCAAATGTATGATGTGTGACATACTGTGAGTTCTCATAATGTGACTTTGACTTGCGGCTCAATTTGTAAAAACAAATTGTGTGTACAGTATTGTTACAGTTAAGGTCTATAGGGCAAGATAAACGTTAGCCTAGCATTAGACTAGCATGAGCATAATGTGATAGATTGTCTGTGTAAAGGCTGTGTAATCCAAACTTTCAGCCAAACAGAAGAAGATTCTTAAAGAAATCCTCAAAATAATATACAGAATTGTTTTCATTTCTTTCTGTTAAAGTTGAAAATGAAAAAAATCATGTTATGTATTTTCTTCCATCCAAACCATAAGATAGAATTGAGTCCCTGCCATACACAATTTTAAAAATGTATTATCAAATGTAAAAATATCATTAGAATATCATTAGAATTATCTATTAGAAATCGTGATATTAATTGTGATTATTGTTGTGAATATGATCGGTGTGAACAAAGCCCTGTTCTGTACTATGAAATGAAACACAAACACAACCTTGTTAGTTGAAAGCACAACCTCAGAGTAATAATAACGTCTCTGTGATCTCTCCGTCTCAGGTGAGGAGAGAGGGCGTTGCTTCACCATCGAGTATGTGATGCCCATGAGCGTTCAGCTGACCAGTGAGTCTACTGTCAGTGTCCTGAGTAAGTGATTAAACTGAGCCTTCATGACAAACATATTAGTCAAATCACTGCACACTCAAGCACTTCTGCAAAACCTATGACAGTGATTCTCAACTGGTTTTACCTCAAGACACAGAGTTAACTGGATTTTTGTTTCTATATGACTAAATTCAGAGATTTCTTTCTTTTGAGAGTCAATGGGCCTGTTTACATCTGGTCACTTAAGTGCGTTTTTTAAACTGAAAGTAAGTCGCAGATGCTCAACACACAGTCATCTTCATTAAAAGGTAGTGAGACTGAATTATTTGACCAGTGCCACTCTCTTTCCTATTGTGGTCTTAGATGTTGAATATAATAGAGTGCATATCTAAATTTGCCTATAGCATGGGAATTGAGGATTGAATTTATATCCATTTTGTGGAAAGACATTTATGTGGCCGTGTGAAAATGGAACCATTTTAACAAATCCGATTAGTAAAAACACATTAAGTTAGCAGGTGTAAAAAGGCCAAGTAATTTATTGCACAAAACCGTGCAATTGCCACAAATCATGTTTTTAATAGCAATAGATGCTGCTTACACCAAGTGTGAACAGCAAAAAAAAAAAAGTATTGTAAAAAATAGTTTAAATAGTGCAGTAAAGCAGCCTGTGGTAAAGGTCCGACAAGGTAAACTATTTGTACTTGAGGCAATAGTTCACCCAAAAATGTCTGTCATCATTAACTCACCCTCAAGTTGTTCCAAACCTATGTGAGTTTCTTTCTTCTGCTGAACACAAAATAAGATATTTTGAACAATGTGGGTAACCAAACAGTTGCTGGTACCCATTGACTTCCATATGGAAGAAAATACAATGTAAGTCAATGGAGACCAAACACTGTTTGGTTGCAAAATATCCTATTTTGTGTTTAGCAGAAGAAAGAAATTCATACAGTTTTGGAACAACTTGAGGGTGAGTAAATGATGATGAATTTTCATTTTTGGGGGGTAATGTATACCTTTAATGTAAATAGACAGTAATTTCTTTGCTTATGGTTTTTGAGGATGAGGGCATGTCATACAACCAGTCCATGAAGTCATTCTAAATATCCTAACCATTCTGCACAATTATTATGGTTAATTTGCAGCTGCTTTTCCATTAGCATTGCTGTCAGAACAGAACAACCCCCATAATTTAAAATCCATATAATATATTCAAATCCAGTTGCATAAACTGCTTATACAATCCAAACTGTATAGCTAACGCAATGGGTGGTTATTAGCTGTCAGTTTTGAAAGGTGAGTTTATTTCGGTGCGCCGTCCTGTCAATGTGCTGGTAATTACCCTGCTGAGGGTCTGAGCTGATGGACAGCAAGACAGTGCTGAGAGATTCAAGCATTTGAATTCAATGAAACCGCCATTTTTTGGCTGCACATAAAAACAAACAGCACGACCAATATAGACTGACTAATGAACGAAGGATTTTTAAGGTTAATTACTATAAAAATTACTCAAGTGTTATATTAAGTTAAACGTGCACACACATCAGCAGATGAAAATGTTCTTTATTTTAAATATAAGCTTCAGCGTGAACATAATCACAGCGTGCGCTAAAAGAAAAGATTTTAATTGGCTGTCAGTGTTTTTATCAGTCATTGGCTGAAATAAATCGTTCTGAAAGTGTTTGCAACAATATCTTTCCTGTTGTCTTAGAGCTAGAACAGTTTTGAAAACTTTGTCACTGTTAAAGCGTGGTTAATTTACTTCATTTGAAATAAAGTGAGGAAAACCATTGCCTTAAAAAAGGTAAATAAACTTAATGGCTAAAAACGTAAGTTATGTTTACCTGAAATTTGCCAGCAGCCATATCACCCTGTAGACCAAGTCCGGTTGCCCACTGAAGCTAAGCAGGGTTGAGTCTGGTCAGTACCTGGATGGGAGACCTCCTGGGAAAACTAGGTTGCTGTTGGAAGAGGTGTTAGTGAGGCCAGCAGGGGGTGCTCACCCTGTGGTCTGTGTGGGTCCTAACACCCCAGTATAGTGATGGGGACACTATAATGTAAAAAGCACCGTCCTTTGGATGAGATGTTAAACCGAGGTCCTGACCCTCTGTGGTCGTTAAAAAACCCAGGATGTCCTTCGAAAAAGAGTAGGGGTGTTATCCTGGCCAAATTTGCCCATTGGCCTCTGACCATCATGGCCTTTTAATCATCCCCATACACTGATTGGCTTCATAACTCTGTCTCCTCTTCACCAGTAAGCTGGTGTGTTTTCTGGTGTACTATGGCTGCTGTTGCATCATCCAGGTGGATGCTGCACACTGGTGGTGGATGAGGACATGCCCCCCTTGTATGTAAAACACTTTGAGTGCCTTGAAAAGTGCTATATAAATGTAACTAATTATTATTATTACACTGACACAACAAAGACAGCAAAAATGTTTTGTAATATTCAGAATTTTACTATCAAAATAATTTTAATTGTTACCATTGTTGTTTTGTGTTCAAAATGTTGATGTCACTAATATTTTTAAAGGCACTTGATACTGTCACAGTAAAAGGGGAAATACATCAACCGCATTATTAGTCTGATTTATATAGAAGCCCGTTTCCGCCACTGAATAAAACATTAAAAATGTAATTGCAACTTTTTGTCTCACAATTGACTTTTTTTCTTAGAACTGCTTGATATAAACTCATAATTGATAAAGTCATAATTGTGAGATATAAGCTCGCAATTCTGAGAACATATCAGTCTTTTTCTCCCCCTCAAAACTCGATTTTAACTCGCAATTGTGAGTTTATATCACGGAATTTTGAGAAAAAAAGCCAGACTTGTGAGTTTATAACACACAATTCTAACTTTATATCTCGTAATTCTGACTTCATATCTCGCAATTCTGACTTTATATCTCGTAATTCTGACTTCATATCTCGCAATTCTGACTTTATATCTCACAATTCTGACTTCATATCTCACAATTCTGACTTCATATCTCACAATTCTGACTATATATCTCACAATTCTGACTTTATAACACACAATTCTGACTTTATATCTCACAATTCTGACTATATATCTCACAATTCTGACTTTATAACACACAATTCTGACTTCATATCTCGCAATTCTGACTTTATAACACAATTCTGACTTCATATCTCGCAATTCTGACTTTATATCTTACAATTCTGACTTTATAACACACAATTCTGACTTTATATCTCGTAATTCTGACTTTATAACACAATTCTTACTTCATATCTTGCAATTCTGACTTCATAACACACAATTCTGACTTCATATCTTGCAATTCTGACTCTATATCAAGCAATTCTGACTTCATATCTCGCAATTCTGACTTCATATCTCGCAATTCTGACTTTATATCTCGCAATTCTGACTTTATATCTCGCAATTCTGACTTTATATCTCGCAATTCTCACTTCATATCTCGCAATTCTGACTTCATATCTCGCAATTCTGACTTCATATCTCGCAATTCTGATTTATATCTCGCAATTCTGACTTTATATCTCGCAATTCTGACTTCATATCTTGCAATTCTGACTTCATATCTCGCAATTCTGACTCTATATCACACAATTCTGACTTCATATCTTGCAATTCTGACTCTATATCACACAATTCTGACTTCATATCTTGCAATTCTGACTCTATATCACGAAATTCTGACTTTATATCTCGCAATTCTGACTTCACATCTCGCAATTCTGACTTCATATCTCCCAATTCTGACTTTATATCTCGCAATTCTCACTTCATATCTCGCAATTCTGACTTCATATCTCGCAATTCTGACTTCATATCTCGCAATTCTGATTTATATCTCGCAATTCTGACTTTATATCTCGCAATTCTGACTTCATATCTTGCAATTCTGACTTCATATCTCGCAATTCTGACTCTATATCACACAATTCTGACTTCATATCTTGCAATTCTGACTCTATATCACACAATTCTGACTTCATATCTTGCAATTCTGACTCTATATCACGCAATTCTGACTTTATATCTCGCAATTCTGACTTCACATCTCGCAATTCTGACTTCATATCTCCCAATTCTGACTTCATATCTCGCAATTCTGACTTTATATCTCGCAATTCTGACTTTATATCTCGCAATTCTGACTTCATATCTCGCAATTCTGACTTCATATCTCGCAATTCTGACTTCATATCTCGCAATTCTGACTTTATATCTCGCAATTCTGACTTTATATCTCGCAATTCTGACTTCATATCTCGCAATTCTGACTTCATATCTCGCAATTCTGACTTTATATCTCGCAATTCTGACTTTATATCTCGCAATTCTGACTTCATATCTCGCAATTCTGACTTCATATCTCGCAATTCTGACTCTATATCACACAATTCTGACTTCATATCTTGCAATTCTGACTCTATATCACACAATTCTGTCTTCATATCTTGCAATTCTGACTCTATATCACGCAATTCTGACTTTATATCTCGCAATTCTGACTTCACATCTCGCAATTCTGACTTCATATCTCCCAATTCTGACTTCATATCTTGCAATTCTGACTTCATATCTTGCAATTCTGACTCTATATCACGCAATTCTGACTCTATATCATGCAATTCTGACTTCATATCTTGCAATTCTGACTCTATATCACACAATTCTGACTTCATATCTTGCAATTCTGACTCTATATCACGCAATTCTGACTTTATATCTCGCAATTCTGACTTCATATCTCGCAATTCTGACTTCATATCTCGCAATTCTGACTTCATATCTCCCAATTCTGACTTCATATCTTGCAATTCTGACTTCATATCTCGCAATTCTGACTTTATATCTCGCAATTCTGACTTCATATCTCGCAATTCTGACTCTATATCACACAATTCTGACTTTATATCTTGCAATTCTGACTCTATATCACACAATTCTGACTTCATATCTTGCAATTCTGACTCTATATCACACAATTCTGACTTCATATCTTGCAATTCTGACTCTATATCACACAATTCTGACTTCATATCTTGCAATTCTGACTCTATATCACACAATTCTGACTTTATATCTTGCAATTCTGACTCTATATCACACAATTCTGACTTCATATCTTGCAATTCTGACTCTATATCACACAATTCTGACTTCATATCTTGCAATTCTGACTCTATATCACGCAATTCTGACTTTATATCTCGCAATTCTGACTTTATATCTCGCAATTCTGACTTCATATCTCCCAATTCTGACTTCATATCTTGCAATTCTGACTTCATATCTTGCAATTCTGACTTCATATCTTGCAATTCTGACTCTATATCACACAATTCTGACTTCATATCTTGCAATTCTGACTCTATATCACACAATTCTGACTTCATATCTTGCAATTCTGACTCTATATCACGCAATTCTGACTTTATATCTCGCAATTCTGACTTTATATCTCGCAATTCTGACTTCATATCTCCCAATTCTGACTTCATATCTTGCAATTCTGACTTCATATCTTGCAATTCTGACTCTATATCACACAATTCTGACTTCATATCTTGCAATTCTGACTCTATATCACGCAATTCTGACTTTATATCTCGCAATTCTGACTTTATATCTCGCAATTCTGACTTCATATCTCCCAATTCTGACTTCATATCTTGCAATTCTGACTTCATATCTTGCAATTCTGACTCTATATCACGCAATTCTGACTTCATATCTCGCAATTCTGACTTCATATCTCGCAATTCTGACTTCATATCTCCCAATTCTGACTTCATATCTTGCAATTCTGACTTCATATCTTGCAATTCTGACTCTATATCACGCAATTCTGACTTCATATCTCGCAATTCTGACTTCATATCTTGCAATTCTGACTTCATATCTCGCAATTCTCACTTCATATCTCGCAATTCTGACTTCATATCTCCCAATTCTGACTTCATATCTTGCAATTCTGACTTCATATCTTGCAATTCTGACTCTATATCACGCAATTCTGACTTCATATCTCCCAATTCTGACTTCATATCTTGCAATTCTGACTTCATATCTTGCAATTCTGACTCTATATCACGCAATTCTGACTTGATATCTCACAATTCTGTGAAAAAAAGTCAAAAATTTTTTTTTTTTTTTTTGTAATTCAGTGCTTCGGGCTTCCATAGATTTATCACAATAAAATTGACGTTTATAATAAATGTGTTAAAAGTGCAATTTTATTAATCATAACTTTACATTGCCACATCAAATTAGTCAGTGTTCTAGCTAAGTTTCAATTATTCTTTTTTAATAGAGGAGAATTCCAAAATACAAAAATAATGGTGGCTTCAAACAAAACCATTTTAGAGAAACAACATAAATTCATGTAGTCAACTTATGTAATGTTCTCACAAAATGTTTAGTTGACAATTTAACAACATTCAAGATGACTTTAGAAAATAAGTGAATGCAACTAAGGGAAAGATAACTGCAGAAGTGGGGGAAATTTCTATTAAGATTGCCCCACCGCAATTTTTCTTGACATAATGGTACTATCTTTATCTTAACTTATCTTAACCTAGCATAGTGTGTAAATTACTAGATTTGTACAGTTGGACAGTAAAGTTGACTCAACCACATTAGTTAGAATATTTGTTAGGTTTTACCACTGTAGTTCCAATGATATATTTCCTGATGTCTTAGGGCTAGAACAGTTTTGAAAACTTTATGTTATAGTCACTATATATTCACTAGTTATTGTTCTTGGTGTGAACAGGCATTTATACTCACAATTTCACACTTACTATCAAATGCTCTTTCTTATATCTTTTCAGAGATGATTCGTTCGGCCACACCGTTCCCCCTGGTCAGTTTGTTCTTTATGTTCATTGGTTTTGTGCTGAACAATATCGGACACATCCGGCCCCATCGCACCATACTGGCGTTTGTCTCTGGGATCTTCTTCATCCTGTCAGGTACGCTTCCTCTTCCACTTCCTCCTCTGTCAGTCTGACACGTCTCATTTGTCAGACTCATGTTTGTCTGTCTCTCAGGTCTGTCTCTGGTGGTTGGTTTGGTGCTCTACATCTCCAGCATAAATGACGAGATGTTCAGCAGGACCAAGAGTAATGAGGCGTATTTCAGCTATAAGTACGGCTGGTCGTTTGCATTCGCTGCCATTTCCTTCCTGCTCACTGAGGTAAAAAGCTCTTTCATTCAGACGCTACCATTTACTGTCATTCTTCTCTCACTTTTCTCCATTATTAGGGCATTCGCACTGGATTGAATTTCTCTGCCGGTAATTCAGCCTGAAAGTTTAATGTAGTGACTCCATTCAAACGCTGTTTGGTGCATAACTTAAGTCTAACTTTAAAGAAATGTAAGATGAAAGGAATGTCAAAGAGTTCAGTACAATTTTACCTCTCTTTGTGAAATACTAAAGATTACCACATGCTATAATTTAATCTTCCTCAGTTTGGCATAAAATCTGCAGTGACTGTGTTCAGTACTGCTCTTTCTGTTGCTGTATGTACAGTATGCATTGAGCATAACATACCCAGATGCATTTTTCAAAATGAGAATTATGCAACAGTGCATACTTACTGAATACTGAATACTGAACACTGAACCTGCATTTTCAGTTTGAAAAATTAACTGCAAGTAATTCACACACAGTCACAATTTTAAACATGTCTTTGATAAGCTTATAAGGCTTTTCTCCCATATACTGATACTGTATGCATAAATATATATATAAATAATATAAAAATATATATATATATTTATCACCAGCAGGGTGGATTATTGTAATGGTCTCCTCGCCAGCGTTTCCCAAGAAGACCATTAGACAGCTGCAGCTCAGCCAGAACGCTGCTGCCAGGATTTTGACTAGAACCATAAAATCTGAGCATATCACACCAGCCTTCAGGTCCTTACACTGGCTTCCCGTTACATTTAGGATTGAGTACTTTTACTCGTTTATAAGTCACTCAATGGCCTAGGACATAAATACATTGCAGATATGCTCACTTATTACAAACCTAACAGACCACTCAGATCATTAGTCAAGTCAAGTCAAGTTACCTTTATTTATATAGCGCGTTTAACAATACAGATTGTGTCAAAGCACTTAACAGTATCACATTGGAAGATAGAGTGTCAGTAATGTATAATAATAAGATTAAACACTCAATTTTCAGTTAAAGGCATTTCATTATTGAATTCAGGGATGTCATTGTCTAGCTCAGTTTAGTTTAAATAATATCAGTGAAATCAAATTGACGATAATCGCTAGAAATCAAGTGTCCCCAACTGAGCAAGCCAGAGGCGACAGCGGCAAGGAACCAAAACTCCCTCTGAGACAGAATAGAGAAAAAAACCTTGGGAGAAACCAGGCTCAGACGGGGGGGCAGTTCTCCTCTAGCCAGGATATTATTGTTTATTTATTGTTTAATTATTGATTTAATTAAAATTTTAAATGTATAAATGTATTATATTTCTATTTTTATATTGTTGCAATTTCTAACAATAATAGTATTATGTAGTTAGGTATTTTATTATAGTTATTTTGTTTTATTTTTATTTTTATTGTATTTTAAGTTGAGGTCTTCACTGGGGATATGTCCCTGGGGCTAATCCAGGAGACATCATCTCCCGGCGCCGATTCACCATCTGATCCGGACACGGACTGAGAAACAGAATAAGAAAGAAACAGACAAATATTAGCGTAGATGCCATTCTTCTTACGATGTAACGAGTACATTGTGTGTTATGAGGAGTGTTCCCGGTTCCGGTTGATCTAATTAATGCAGCCTAACAATCCTTTAACAGATTTGAATAATAGAAGCGTATTAGTGTGTTATGTGTAAGCCAGGTTAAAGAAATGTGTCTTTAATCTAGACTTAAACTGACAGAGTGTGTCTGCCTCCCGAACAGTGTTAGGTAGATTGTTCCAGAGTTTGGGTGCTAAATAGGAAAAGGATCTACTGCCCGCAGTTGATTTTGATATTCTAGGTATTATCAAACGGCCAGAGTTTTGAGAACTCAGTGGACGTGGAGGACTATAATGTGATAAGAGCTCGCTCAGGTACTGAGGAGCTAAGCCATTCAGGGCTTTATAAGTAATTAAGATTTTAAAATCTATACGATGTTTGATAGGGAGCCAGTGCAGTGTTGACAGAACCGGGCTAATATGGTCATGCTTCCTGGTTCTAGTAAGGACTCTAGCTGCTGCATTTTGGACCAGCTGTAGTTTGTTGATCAAGCGTGCAGAACAACCACCCAGTAAAGTATTACAATAGTCTAACCTTGAGGTTATAAATGCATGAATTAGCATTTCTGCATTTGACGTTGAGAGCATTAGGATCGAGTCAGTTAGAAATACCAAGGGTTCACACAAAACAAGGGGAGTCTGCTTTTAGCTATTATGCCGCCTGCAGTTGGAACCAGCTTCCAGAAGAGATCAGATGTGCTAAAACATTAGCCACATTTAAATCCAGATTCAAAACTCATCTGTTTAGCTGTGCATTTGTTGAATGAGCACTGTGCTACATGTGAACTAACTGCACTGTATTTTATGTATAATCATTTTTATTTTTAACTGTTCTAAATTCATTTTAAATCATTTTAAACCTTTTTTAGATATTTTTTTTATGATTATTTTACTTCCTTTTATGTAAAGCACTTTGAATTACCATTGTGTATGAAATGTGCTATATAAATAAACTTGGCTTGCCTTTTCTAATTGTATTTAATATAAATGCAAACTATAATACATTTTCATTTATGTGCAAATAACATTCAATTAAGAATCTGAAAACATTACATTTTGTTCAGTAAAGTATATTCTTTTAAATTCTAGCCGTAATAAGTAATCTTTTTTTTTTTTCAATTATACTTTTTTCTCAAGGGTTAATTAAACTGATGACAGAACTAAAGATAACTGGAAAAAATGCAAAATAACTATTTTAATTTCCAGGATAATAATTAAAAGCCATATGCTGATTTAACCATGCAATATGATGAGGTCATGTGACAAACTAAATTAGGTAATGATTATGCGACAACAATGCAGCATGCCATTTCATAATTATCATAATTACTAGATGACAAACTAGGATGTTTTAGCTTTTCACATCCTTGAACTTGGAATGATGTACACTTATACTACTGTTTGAAACATTTATTGTGGAATAATATCTACTGTTTCACTTTACTGTTTTATCATACTGTAAGTTCTGAATCTTGGTTAATAGAGTATTGCACATGCAACATTCCTATAAAGTTTGAAAATCTCCCACTGGCCTAAAGAGTTAAGGCTTTTTACTTGACGTATACGTCAGCATTGCTCAGTGCATTGTGCACTTTGGAGTGAAGCGACAACCTACAGTACTCTTGTTAGATCTTTTGTTTGCTTTCACTATTGTATTTTCACTGTTTTCCTTTTAAAATCACTGTTGTGAGCCTATCTGCATTGATTTTCATGTCAAGGTCAAATGGCACTTGGCATCCCATGATAAACTACTTGCCATTTATTTTTTATTTACCACTTTTATTGCATATATTGGAAATGTTTTCTTCTCTCTGTTCAGATTGCAGGTGTGATGTCCGTCTACTTGTTCATGAAGCGTTACACAGCGGAGGAAATCTACCAGCCTCACCCCAGCTTCTACCAACCTCGCCTGAGTAACTGCTCCGATTACTCGGGTCAGTTCCTTCACCCCGACGCCTGGACACGAGGACGCAGCCCGTCAGACATCTCCAGCGACACCTCGCTCCAGATGAACGCCAGCTACCCTGCCCTGCTCAAGTGCCCTGACTACGACCAGGTGTCCTCCTCTCCCTGCTGAAGTTCAGTGCCCATCAGAACTGGGTTTGAAACATATAGGTGTGTCTTTGCCTTATGAAAGGGAACTGACTGATAGAATGTATGACTGTCATTTTCCTGTTCTGTAGTGAGCTAATGACTTTGTTCCAGCAGGTGGCAGTAGAGTATTCTTCTCTGGAGTGATTCACACAACTGCTAAAATGTATAATCTTTTAAGTTTAATGTACAACTGGGTGTTGATCAATGTAAATATGTATGGTGCTTATACAAACATAAATTGTAGCCATTATGAAACACTAGCCTTCAACTAGATCAATCTGCTTTCAAGAATAGTCCAAAATGAATGTGTATTATACTGTTTTCAATGCAATATAATATATATTCATATCAAATTGTATAGAGGTTGCTCTGACAAAATAAGTAAATAAGTGCAGAATTTTTTTTATGTCTTTAGAAAGAAATGAGTATACTATATAATATAGATTTAATATACTAGAAAAAAATACAAATTAACAAATATACCACGAATCTCACAAATATCATGTATTATTGCACATCTGAAAGGAAGCACATCAAAGTACACTGTAAAAAAAAAAAAAAAAAAAAGTTGGGCAAACTTAAAAGTTTAAGGCAACCAGCTTCAGCAGATTTGTGAGTTTTTTCTCAACTTCTTGTTTTAAGTTTATACAACAAAAAGTTGAGAAAAATATTTGTGATGGAATTGTAATGTTATATTGTTGTCCACAGCTTACTTAAAATTCATTTCTTTTCTGCTATGAATATAAAACCAAACAAATGAAACAGTTCTTTGGCTCATCCACGTTTGATAAGACATAGCATAACACATAGCATAACAAATGTTGCTTTTCTCTCTTTTTTGTATCTGAAATGTTGTTTTGTGTCTTTTTGTCATAGCTGATGTATGATGATGCTTTCTACATATTTTGTAAGTGTCAGAAAGATTGCATTTACAGTGCAATGGATATAATCTAAACATACTTCAAAACTTTCCTTGTTTTTCTTAATCCATGTTTCTTAATTCTTCATTAGCCATCCTTTATCTACTGTTGATTCCAGCTCCACTTACTCTAGACTTCTCAAAACCAACGTTTCACTGTTCATGTGACTTCAATACACCGAAGATTCAATTTAATACTTAGAATGTGATTTAGAGCCATTTCAAAAAAGGGTTAGGTATGATCAACATTGGATCAAATAGCCGTGATGTGAGGAAAAAAATCACTCATGAAAGTTTTAGCTTTATGAATGTTTTATGTTTTCATATTTCATGTACATTTCAACCAATAGCTTATACAGACATATAAAAATTAATCTGAAGCCCCAAAGGGCATTGGAGATAGTATTCCGCCCTTGGACAGGGCTGTTATTTTACAACCACATATAAATTGCTACTGGATTTAGAAAAAAAACTTAATTTTCCAGAATCACAAGGTGTTTTTCCCTGACAGAAGTACATTAGTTTAAGGCTGCTGAGCAAAGGGCCTAACATTAAAAAGCCAGTAGATTTATATGCTACAGAGATTGTACTTACACAAAAAAAGAAGACAAATGTTTACAGTATTTACACATAACTTAGATCTATAGTTTACCAATTATGAGTAGAATAAAATCATTTCACGAAGAAAATAAATATAAAAAGATATTTACCTATACTTGTCATAAGAACAGAAAAGCAAGCAAATTCATTGGTATTACATCAACACATCATACGTAACAGTAGATAGTGGAAACCCGGAAACTAAATCTATATACAGTGCCATTCAATTAGATTTTTTTAAGTTTTTTAATGGAGACTCTTATGCTCATCAATGCTATTTGATCAAAAATACAGAAAAAACAGTAATATTGAGAAATAGTATTGCAATTTCTAGTATGGTTTCCTATTTTAATATACTTTAAAATATAATTTATTTCTGAATTTTCATCAGCCATTACTCCAGTCTACGTGTCACGTGATCTTTCAGAAACATTCTTATATGCTGATTTATTATCAATGTTGAAACAACGCTGCTTAATATTTTTTGGAACATGTGATACTTTATTCAGGATTCTTTGAGGAATAAAAAGTTAAAAAGAACAGCATTTATTCAAAATAGAAATCGTTTCTAGCAATTTAAGTCTCTACTATCACTTTTTATCTTTTGAATAGTAGTGTATAATGTAACACAAAATTACTATTTTGAATAAATACTGTTCTTTTTAACTTTTTATTATGAAAAAATCACAGGTCCCAAAAAATATTAAGCAGCAAAACTTCTGTCAATATTGATAATAAATCAGCATATTAGAATGATTTCTAAAGGAGTGGAGACTGGAGTAATGATGCTGAAAAATCAGCTTTGCTTCACATGAATAAATTATATTTTAAAGTATATTAAAATAGAAAACTGTTATTTTAAGTAGCAATACTATTTCACAAAATTAGCTTTTTTTTCTGTATTTTTGATCAAATAAATGCAGCCTTGCTCAGCATAAGAAACTCCATCCCAAACTTTTGAACGGCAGTGTATGTGTTACATATTTGCTGTTTCTTACTCTAACAACATGAAATCAGTCCAGCTGACTCCAGACCGCTACCTAGTGTTAGCATTGGATCATTAACGTCGATTTGAGCATCTAATGCTGTCACATGCACACAGGAAGTCTTCTAGCACCATAAGAGATAACGGCCACAAAGGCTTATTGTCTCAGAGCCCTGTGCGATCACATCGTCAGGTCGTTGGGCGTCGAAATAGGTCTAGTCTCTTAAAATAAATGGCTTTTCTATCTGACATCTGTAGTGAAAGATCACAAACAACTTCCTCTGGACTCTCGAGTGAGCCACCCAGGTATACATCCATGCAAATACAAACAGATCAAAACAGCTGTGTTTTTATACGCATAGAAACATGAATTCTTCAGCTGCTGGGGTCGTCAAACACACACTTGCATAAAGGCCGTCCCAGAAGGCAGTGTGTGTTGCTTTTGGGGAAGTGGTTTGGATGCAGACTTCACTTTTTGTTGGCGATTCGTCTCTTCCTGGTGGCCAGCATGTCGTAGAAGGGGTCCCGGCTGATGCTCGCTCTGAAGGAACCAATTAAAGGAGATGTGAGGAGAGGCAGAGAGACTTCGGCATCTTTGATATGGAAATGTAGCACATATATACAGTACACACATCACTGAAAATAGTTTGTTCAGTGACCTAGTTTGGTTTCCATGGTTTCTGAGGACAGACCACGCCCCCCCCCCCGTTTAACCCCGATTCTTATTTTTGAGTCTTGTCCAGTGCAAGGCCAGACCTGCTAAGGTTTAAATCGATCAGCGACCGATATCTAATGCTCCTGTGCTCTACAAAGCACTCTATGAAGAGTTGTGAATGCTCTGCTGATGTTTCCACAGTTTTCACGGCTAGAAATCTAGTTAGCACTGCGCATAGTGTGAAACTCATCCTCCACTGCAGGAAGTGCCTCTTTTATTGTGTGGAGAATACAACTCTGTTCCAAAACCTAATTAGCTGCCTATGTAGATGGCATATTAAGGCATCACGTGTGTGCTCCAGCCAGATAGGCGGCAACATTATGGAGCTTTATAAGATATCGGCCAATATCTGAGGCAGCATCACATGTGTAATTCATTTATTAGGTAATCCCTCAATGCACCGATAAACTCAATGAAAAAAGTGTACTGTATTTAGTTTAATGCTATTTATTTTGGGGCAGTCGTGGCCTAATGGATAAAGACTTGTAACCTGAAGGTCACGGGTTCAAGTCTCAGGTCTGGCAAGGATTGTAGGTGGGGGAGTGAATAACCAGTGCTTTCTCCACCTTCAATACCACAACTGAGGTGAGACCCTTGAGCGAGGCACCAAACCCCCAACTCCCCCCATATATATAATTTTTTTTTTCCATTATTTATTTATTTCAGCAATTACGTAAATACATGACTATGGTTAAAGTGTACAGCCAAAAGTAAAACAAAATTCTGTCTTATCCTCTTAAGACCCGAGAAAAAAGTTTTAGGAAAAAAGTTTTTTTCATGTCTTTAAATTGTTTAGAGCATTTAGAATAATGTAAAAAAAAAACAAAAAAATGATATTTTATTCATGAGTTATGCTATGTCCTTGGTTGAGGACATTGGGACTCAATTTCTTTGAAAAACTAAAAAGACATGAATGAACATGTAAGGGCAAAAAGATGATTCTCAACTATGTTATAACAGAATGATTCGATATACCTTTTTTCTTTATGCAAAATGTGTGGAAAATGGCCATAAACAGGTTTTCTCATTATATACAATGTATCTATAAACTAAATCTAATTAGCATATAATGTATTTTTGGGGCAACATGTAATGAAAAGAAGTGTAATAATGGGAGTAATAATTTTTCTTACTAATATATAATATTTCATGGAAATATAGAAATATAATTTATTTCCCTATTCATTTGTTATGGCTCCCAAAATGTGCAATAAACATGCTTTTAGTCCCGGTGTCCTCATTTGAGGACCTGTATGAAATCAACGTCCTGTTTCGTAACAGAAAGTCATATTTTGATTTGAAACCCCATAACATTTTCCTGAGAGGTTGATTTATGACACACAGTTTAAAAATTAGACAGATGTAAATGATAATTACAAGATATTATCATATTTCCATAAGAGTGTCACTAAATTAATTTCAGACATATTTGAAGACCAAGGAGAGGGAGTGGTCATGGTGAAACATTCAATCCTTTTTCAATCAAACATTCAATGTGCTCTGTACAGGACATCCAGACTTCAAACTGTGGCATGTATAGTCTCAGAGAAATTCACTAAAATATAATGTCCTCATATGAGGCCGCAGGGTCTTAAGAGGTTATGTCCAACTTGTATGTCATAGATTTGAATATATTTTAAATTTATTACATTTAAAATATACTTGTAATATTGGATAACATGATTTTATATATTATATAATATATATATATATTATTGTCACATGCTCATTGGACTCTTTGCTTACCCTTACAATTATTAATTCAGTTAAAATAATAATAAAGTACTTTACTTGTTGCGTTACTATGTTAGTCAACACATCAAAACAAGTGTACTTTAAAATAAGATTACAAGTACAACATACTGATTTAATAAGATTACAACATACTGATTTAACTGTAAAACTTTGAATTTAACATTACTACTTTTTAAATAATGGAATTAGGAAAGGTGTACTAAATACACTTAAGCAGACTTTTATTCATTTATATTACTTTTTCTAGTACATTTCAAATTTTTACAGTTCTTTATACATATTATTGAATGATTTGTATTGAATATTCACTTATAGTGCACATAAAAACACTTCTTTTTCACAAGGCTATGTCAAACATTTCGAAATGGCCACTTATGAGGTTCTGTCTGAGATTCATCTGTCTTTGTAGCTGTCTATGTAGATAGTGAACAGCTATGCAGCTCAATAGGTTTTGGAACAGAGGCTGCTGGGAAACGTGTTTAAGTATTTCAGCATAGTATTTCTTTAGTATGTAATATATGAATATAAAATGTAACAAATTGAATTTTTCCTAAAAGCTAACAGGATGTCACTCACAGACAATATGATGATGTCATGCATCAACAAGGTATTACTTTATTGTTTATTTACTATTTTTTAATTACTGGTAGTATATGGCTTTAGTAAGTAATGATCCATTTTGAACATATTCTTCATCTTTTCACAATCTACACTGATTTCTACACTACAATTTCTCACTGGGGTAAAATCTTAAGAATCCTGCTGAATGGATTTAAAATGTGTTCCAATGAAGTTCTACATTCTGAATTCTGTGGGCTCAGATTCTGCAAAGATATACCCATCAGATACACTGCCATAACTTATTTCTGCTGAATGACTTAAAACCCATGGGAAACACTTGTTTTTGTTCCTTAGACTGTTTCCAAAGCGTGACTGAATGGTCCTCTATCCTGAGCGTATAAGGCATGATTAGAGATAAGCAGATAAGGATAGTGGGTCATAACTGTGCCGACTAGGCAAAATGTGCTGTGATAAACCCTCTCATCCTACAGCATGTCTCTGAGAGATGAGACACGCTACTGCTAGGCTTGGATTAGCGGAGAGAACAGGTCTGCAACAGGTCTGTTGGTCCCGCTGGAGTTGATGACTTGTGGGGGGTTAAGCTCTGACTAATCTCCACTGACGCCCATGAAAACAGGGGTTATGTGATGAGACTGCTGTTTCTATTCAAAACACCACCGTGACTTGTGCTGTTAACATCCACTGCTGTCCCAAATATAAAAAAAAGCTGATAGCCCTGTTTCAAAAACTAGTGAGGTGAAACTCACAAAACATGTCAATATGGTCTGAGTCTAAGACCATTAAGATTTTTTGATTTGTGACATTATTTTCTTGCCATTTAAGTAATCCTCCAAATTCTAATTACTGGAATGAATGAATGAATTAAATAAATAGACAGACAGACAGACAGACAGACAGACAGATAGACATACAGACAGACAGACAGGCAGACAGACAGACAGACAGACAGACAGACAGACAGATAGACAGATAGACAGATAGATAGATAGATAGATAGATAGATAGATAGATAGATAGATAGATAGATAGATAGATAGGCAAATGATAGATGGATAGATAGATAGATAGACAGACAGACAGACAGACAGACAGATAGCTAGATAGATAGGCAAATGATAGATGGATAGATAGACAGACAGACAGACAAACAGAGAGGTAGATAGACAGACTGATGATAGATATAGATAGATAGATAGATAGATAGACAGACAGACAGACAGACAGACAGACAGACAGACAGACAGACAGACAGACAGACAGACAGACAGATAGCTAGATAGATAGGCAGATGATAGCTGGATAGAGAGACAGACAGACAGACAGATAGCTAGATAGACAGACAGATGATAGATGGATAGATAGATAGATAGACAGACAGACAGACAGACAGCTAGATAGATAGACAGATGATAGATGGATAGATAGACAGACAGACAGACAGACAGATAGCTAGATAGATAGACAGATGATAGATGGATAGATAGACAGACAGACAGACAGACAGATAGCTAGATAGATAGATAGACAGATGATAGATGGATAGATAGACAGACAGACAGATAGCTAGATAGATAGACAGATGATAGATGGATAGATAGACAGACAGACAGACATACAGATAGCTAGATAGATAGGCAGATGATAGATGGCTAGATAGACAGACAGACAGACAGATAGCTAGATAGATAGACAGATGATAGATGGATAGATAGACAGACAGACAGACAGATAGACAGCAGACAGATGATAGATAGATAAACATACAGTAGTTTCTTATTTTTCTTTTAATTTTTGGTTACGTTTATGGTCTGGTTTAGTGTGAGAGGAACATTATGTGTAAATGTGTGTTAACGTCATCACTGTATTTCTTCAGCAACCGGGTGAAACCCAGTGATGAGATCACTGAACAAGACTATTTAATGATTATGTTCAACAGGAAGGAAATCCTACTTAATGGATTTGATCCATTCTTCCTTCTCCTCTGGTGTGGGCGCTGATATCCTGTAGACGACGTGGTTTCCCTCCACCACCCTCCCATCTGCCTCTGTCTTACAGGCCTTGATCACCTGACCTTTATGGTTGGGATTGTACAACTCGAAGCAGTTCTACATAAGGAAACAAAACATAACAATGTTTTCATGACCTTGTACAACTCTAACTCATAAGTTTGTTTGGGCACTCACAGGTTTTCGGGGTTCCTCCACCTCTCTGATGCTGAGGTTCTCCAGAGGAATAATTCCACGTGGTTCCTTGTCCTGTAGGCAGGAGAAACCCATAAAATGCATATAGGATGAGAATAATCCCCCAAACTCTCAGACAGGATTTGGTGCACAATCCACCTTCCGGCAAAGTTCAGCTCCAACCCTGATCAAACACAACCGAACCAGCTAATTAAGATCTTCAGGAGCAGTTGATGATTATAGGTAGGTGTGTTGGATCAGGGTTGGAACTGAACGTTGCAGGTACATAGATCTCCAGGAACAGGATTGGCAGCCCTGGTGTACAGTACACCCCAGAAACGATGTACTTAACAACCCAGTAATAACAAAAACTACTTACTGTTGTGTACTCAAAATAGTACAAGCAGTTGTCGGTCAGAATAAACCATCTCCTCTTCCAAGTTTTTACTCGCCCACCTGCAAAGAAAATGAAACAGAACTTATGAACCATCAAACAGAAACTAAATCAAGCCCAGTGACCCAATTTCTGAGCAGTAAATGACTAGCGCCAATGCAACAATAACACACAGCTCCTGTTGCTGAATTTCTGAAGAGTTCAAGACTGTCCTAAATACCAGCCTCAGCCCTTGTGTTCTTTATTTGAGTGACATAATGCAACAGACAATTCATATCCGATGCAAGCTCTGCAAAAGAACATTGAAGGCATGAAGAGGCACTCTGGATCACCCTTCTGATTCATAATAAATAGGATACTATGGTCTGGTGGACTTCATGGACACATGCAATTGAAGGACACAAGACCACAAGTCTACATTAACTACAGCATTTAAGACAGATGTGGCCTGTGGCACTTAAGAACAACGTTTTGTTTATTGGAGTGGTTGGATTTGTCAGTGGTGTAAGTTTGGGCAGGACTACATGTTTCTTAGAACAATTGAAGATGGCAAGATAATATGGAAACTTGTTTGGAAACAGTAAGCCTTGTTCAGACTGTGAATCCAAATCTAATTTAAATGACTGTCCACACTGTGTATCGCAACTGCTCAGATCCGATTTGTATATCCCATCGTGCTCTTTCATTTTACTGAACATCTGTATTGGCAATACAGTTTGCAATGTAGATGTTGCCGTAGCGCTTTATTATATTACATCTAATGAGGAAGCGGAATAAACTTAGGAAGCTGGAATGCGTGGCTTGAGGGAAAAGAGACCAGCAGTATATTGTCAATTGTCATTTTCTGCTTGAATTGCCCTTCGCAACAACACAACCTTGTTTCTGCGATGTTTTCTACAAATAACATCTGCTGTGTCGGTGCCGATAACCTTGAGGGCAGCATGCCGACATACAGCACCGTTGCGCTATGAGTGTTTCGAGTTTGAATCCCGTCTTGAGGACCTTGAGGATCCTACCCCCCTATTTCTCTCACACTTCGCTTCCCGTTATATCTGAACTGTCCTATCATAATAAAGGGCAAAAAAAAAAAAAAAAATCTAAAAAAATAACACATCTGATGTGCTTACATTCTATCATCTGAGCGGTCAGACTGAAATGAATTTCCAAAAATGCAATTTGAATAGAATTCCAAACCACATATGAATGTAGCTTGAAATAGATTTGGAAAAAATCTGATTTTATGTGAATTATTATTATTTAGTTATTTATTTATTTTTGCCATTCACACTTGCTAAATATGATCAGATTCCAATTGGATATGTACAAAAAAAAAAGGATTTGGACTGACAGTCTGAACAAGGCTTTATTATTTTTGCAATTCTATTTGGATCGATTGTGGTGCCTTTAACAATATCTTCTAGAACCGAAGTGGAGATTCCACATGGAGATTCTCCTGAACCTTTCAGAAAACAATAAACAGCTCAAATCTGTGACTGCTGAGCACAGAGGCCAGTGCACAACTCAATTTCAACTCCTGACCACAGCAAGCGAAAACAGAAATGTCTGGGAGCAATGCTACGACTATGAGAGAAGTTATTTGAGACAGATGTCAAAGAGAGCTTGGATCACAGCACTACCCTTATTTGGTTTATTCTTCAGAAACAGTCACGCAACAGTCTTTTACAAAAAAGACAGACCTTACAAGAGTGTTCTAGATTGCATTTTACGATTGAATTAGACACGTGTCTCATGGCAAATGTAGAAACGCCACTATCATGCTGTGGAAAATGATACATAGATATAGACATGCAAAGCATCTCTCTCTTACACCCCCGCTCACTGCATGTTCTCATATACATTAAACCTCTGACTCATCTACAGTCATATCTTTCCTCTGCTGTTTTCTAGAGCAAGCGGCACTCTTCTGTTCTGTTTTTGGCTGCAACAACATGGTGTATCCAGCACAAAGCTGCCGCGGGCTTATCTACCCCCTCTCCTGACTCCAACATCTCCAACCCACAGATGCTGAATGCACATCCGCATGGAACCGCACTGCTAGAGAGAGATTAGAGTCGTGCTATCTGCAGTTCCCTACTTGCAATTCTATTCCCACGTCGTACTTTCACTGTCTCTGATGTTCATCTGTATTATGCTGCCTCAGTCACAAAAAATGGCAACTTGAGAGACATTCAAAGTACCAGTGCTGCTCATGGCAATGAAGGCCACTCTGGGGGAAATGAGGGTCGTGTCTAGGGTGAGAGATCACAATTGATATTTCATGGCGTGTGGTTGAGGGAGGATGACATCTCAATGATTCTATTAATAAATGCAGGCTTCGGTTAGTTCCTGACCTACAGGGCAAAGATCGGGGCACCTTCATTTGGACAATGCTTTAGACAATATGTATCCCACACATACACTGTGCTGCAAACTATCATTCAGCAACCATCCAGAACTCCATCCATCTGGACCAGCTATTGTATTCATCAGTGAATAAATCTATTTAAAAATTAGTCTTCAAGTATTTCTACACACACTGTAAATGTTTCTCTGTGTGAGCTTTGGTTAGGGGTGGTCGAAATGCAGCTTTATACACAACTGTCAGCCTGCATAGAGAGGTTCTTGGGACTCCAGAGACACCAGCAGCATCAAATACCTGTTTGCCGCTCAATAGTGGCTTCTTTATAGCTGTCTTTTTAATAGAAATAATTAGTTTGACAGAAACTTTCCTTAATAAGCTTTTATCTGATCGAGTTCTTCTGTGCTCTGAATCACTCACAAATCTATTGACAGTTCAATAATCTCTATTCAGTTTTCACAAAATATTAGTTGTTTTCATGCTTTTTGCAAGATGTTGCACCGTTCAATGCTTTACATTTTCAGAAAGATCTTTCTTTCTCCCCATATTGCATGAGAACTGTGACTTGCTTATTAATGTGGAACAGCCTCTTTAAGTAAGTTTTCTATTTACCTAAGACCTGGCAAACTATTTAACAAACCTGTCTGAGATTGCTGCCAGTTATCTAAAAAGATATGAGAAAAACAACAAACATTTTCTATGAAAAACTGAATCTGAATTGTTATTTTACTGAAATCCTACTGACATGTTCACTTGCATAATAATTTGTAACACATTGTATAAGATACAGTTTGCTTAATACACATCACTCTTTTGTGCCCCATGTTGTCACATTATATGGGGTAAATTATGGAACAATGGGGTAAACAAATGGAGCGTGTCATCAAATAGCCTGTTGTAGCCTTTTCAAATGTTATGAAAGTTATGAATTAAAAAAAAAAACATGAAACATCAAAAAATTTCATCATTTGATTATTTCTCAACATTATTGAGTTATATAAAATGTTTATACATATATATATATATATATATATATATATATATTATTTTATTTGATTTATTTGGAAGTAGTTTTTGAAATTAAATAATTTAAACATACAAATACATAATGATACATAAAAAACATTAAGTGCTTCTCAATCAAATTAATTTATATTAACTGTTCTCAAGTAAATGCATTTTTTTTTTATCTGATTTAGTCCTTACATTTCCTCAGTTAAGTACAAACATTTTCAGTGTACATTCCCACAAATCCAACACAGATATTTTTAGTGAGGAATACCATAATTATCTGAGTGGAAAAAGCTTCCCACCGCTTACTACAGAGGGGGACACATAAAGATCGTGTGGGTATAATGTGTACCTTCATTATTACAATGTATACAGGACTCCTGGGACATTACATAGTAAACAAGGAATTTGTGTGTCCCGAGCCAAACAATACAGCTGAGGTGTGATGCTAAATCAGACCATATGCACTAAACTGACCTTTGACCCCAGCAGCAGCCAGTCAGAGAAGAGGAACCTAACAATATACATATCCCTACAGACAGGAAGTAGGAAGGCCTTGAATGACAGTCAGGAAAGGATAAAATGAAGGTTACAGGAGATGAAAAGAGGCGCCAGAGGTTGAAATGAGGGAATGATGGGATCGAGCTGTCCTGATTACGTACCTCCTGTAGAGACAGCCAGTCACAGGACAGAAAATGAGGGCAGGGGTCAAAGGGCAAAGTGTGTAAGGAAAACAAGAAGTAATGTTCAACATCAATACATGAGAAACAAAGCACCACCACAACACATACAAATACACATTTAGGACAGAAATGACACACATAATGTAAAGAGATGGGAGACGGGACATCAGAAACACACAAACACGTGTCATTTGATGCTCGACAAACAAATAAAAGAGACACATACAAATGAAACACAGCAACTACAAAACACCTTCTGTATGGACAATCCCTAGGGATTCATTTGTGTATCCAGATCCGGCTCCATACAACAACTCTAATCTTGTATAACCAGACACTGAACTATCAGCATAAAGTCTGGTCCACACTGGAGCTTATTCAACAGCTGCACACTATAAAAAAATCTGAATAACAAGTCAAGTGACCAGTCACAGTTTGGTTTTCACGTGCCATTTAGAGGTGGGTTTAACTGAAATGATTTTGAAATAACTATTAAATAAATAAAATTAAATTAAATAACTCACTATTAAAGGGGTCATCGGATGCCCAGGTTGATATGATTCTTTAGGGTCTTAATGAAAAGTCTATAACATACTTTGGTTAAAATTTCTCAATGGTAGTGTAAAAAACATCCTTTTTACCCTGTCAAAATCAGCTGTTTTCAGCAGGACTTGCTTTAATGTTGCTTTAAATGCTAATGACTTTGTTGACCCTGTCCCTCTCTTCCGTGGAGTGACGAGCAGTACTCTTTACTTCAGCCGCGAAACTGGCTAACTAGCACATTATTAGGAAAGGCGATTTGCAAAGATTCATTAAAAACCCTTATACTCACTTCTTCTGTAGATGAAGCTGGATCACGAATGATTTGCGCGAACATAGATGCATTTAGGCAGATCGGGGATCGGCGCATTCACCTCAAAGCGAAAGTAACGTTAATCCTCTGCGTCTTCAGCAGCTCAGATGTCGGGAGTAACTGACAACTGCTATATTCATTATTACACCCAACAACTAAACACCTCAATCGCTTAATCGGACACATCTTGTCTTCCCGTGCACAGGAGGTGGACAGCTCTCAGCTCACTCAGGGCGGGTCAAAGGTAAGACAGCCTTGTCAATCAACTATCGTTGGAGCGTCCTGTACAGAACTACGTCATTCTGACAGGGCTCTCAGAACAGCCTAATTTGAGAAAGGAGATTTTAAAATAGGGATTAAAAAAAAAAAAACACTGGGTGGATTTTTATCATTATAGGATGGATGTGTACACACACTTTCAACACACATTTATGTTCAAACTACTTGTAAAGTTTGCATCCGATGACCCCTTTAACTAGTTGCACATTACTAGCATATTGACTCTTTATTAGTAGTTATAAAGCATGTTAATGACCATAACTACCTTACTAACTACTAACAAGCAGTTTTTAAGAGTTTATTGAGGAAAAAGTTATAGGCTAGTTAATAGTAAATTAATGGTGAGAATCCCTACACTAAAGTGTGACCCAATTTACTTTCTACTAAGTGCAAAATCACACTCAACCAATATTTATCAAAGCTCTAAAGTCATTTCAGATCTTTTAAAAGATTTGATACTAGTAACCTGCCAAAAAAGACGAAATACGGTAATTATGTTTTCCCACAGAATCTCTCATTGCACCACTTATAAACATAACTTTGTACCCAGGCGGACTAAAAAAAAAAGACGTGTAATGATATCCAATCAGATTAGAGTTTGCCAAATCCCTTTTATAAAGTAAAATAAAGTAAAGTAAAATAGATTATAAAGTAAAATAGTTTGTGAACAGTGTTTCAGTATTTTACATGCCGCTTACTTAAAGTTTCAATTGGGTGTTACACATCTTTTTTTTCTTAATTATGTGTCCCTTCCTCCCTTGCCATTCCAGGACCTCATAATTTTCAAATTAAAGTACCACAACCCTGTCTGTGAGAGCTGATGTTTAAAAAGCAAATTCAATAGTCTCTGCATTCTGCTTGATACTTTTGCTTTCATCCTATTCTTGTCTCCCCACAATATGTTTCCCTACTAAACTGCACACTTTTCATGAGTGGCTGTAACTCAGGCATTCTGTCCCTATGAAACGACGTACTTCTGCTGAAGGAATTCCTCGCAGTGATGTGAAAAACCCATTAGGATGATAATGAGCAGCACTGTGTTCACAGCTTACCCTGACACCAGCTACAGGCTCCAACAGACCGCAGTGTAAAACCACGTCTCCGCAGAAAATATCAGCCAAAGGAGCTGTAAAAATCTGGTTCTGACCTAACTTGAGCAGCCAGCCCTCTCGGTCCGGGTTGAAGAATGTGTGTGTGAGGTCGTTGCCATCATCTTCAGGGATTTTGAAGGGCTCGCTCTTGATGCTCTCGTACAGGTTCTGCAAGAGAGAAGGGACATTAGTGCTCTTAATGTATGCAGATGAGTACATTTACATGTCTGCCTATGTAGAATATTTAAAACAGTCCTATGGCTGCTGCTGTATTAATAATGATCAGATGAGAGGTTTAAAATCAATCATGTGGAAAGTGAGAGAGGAAGAAGAAAGAGGATAGTAAATAAAGTTCTTGCAGTTAGTGCTTGGCATCCAAACTGGGCTTTTCAAGCAGAGGGAAGAAATTCTTACTTCAGATAGTGTATCTGTTATGTTGTGTTATATCGTTCATCATTAATGGCATAGTCTATAATAGTCTATAATTTCAGCATTGGCTATCAGAGATCCAGTGAGCGGCCATTACCCGGAGCAACTCCTCTGGCAGGTCTCCTCCTTCATTAATGCCTCTGTTCATGGAGATGAAACGCTCTACAGCGGGTTTGTCCCGGACGTTAGGATTGTGAAGGCTTGTGTTTAACATAATAATGGAAAAGGACAGGACATAACATGTGTCTGCAAAGACAAAAAAATATTTAAAAAATCAATAACTACCTTGACCACAATACTACAATACTGCACATTATTTGCCTCAAATATCTGACACATCTGTAAAAAACAAGAGACAAATCTATGTCCGTTGCAGCCCTTCACTCCATAAAGAGCAATAATAATAGTGTTCTTCTATTAAGAGGCTAATAATAATATATTGACTATTAGTATTTGACTTGAAAGTATGTTACTGTAACTATACAATAATATTACATAAAGAAATATTTTATATACTAATGGTCAAATGTTTCAAATCTTTAAGAATTTTTTTTTGTTTTTGAAAGAAGTCTCTTATGTTCACCAAGGCTTTGTTTGAACAAAAATACTACAAAAACAGTAATATTGTAATACCTGTTATAACGGTTTTCTATTGTAAACTAAAAATGGAATTTATTTCTGTGATTTAAAGCTGAATTTTCAGCATCATTACTCCAGTCTTCAGTGCCACATGATCCTTCAGAAATCATTCTAATATTCTGATTTGCTGCTCAATTATTAATAAGGATTCTTATTACTGTTGAATGCAGGTTTTGCAGTGGAAGTGGTGTGTGGCCAAGTATGGTGATATACTCATTATCATTAGTGTTAGTGTTCTGCATTTAACCCATCCAAGTGTACACTCAGTAGTGAACATACAGGAGCAGTGGGCAGCCAATGCTGCGGCGCCCGGGGAGCAGTTGGGGGTTCGGTGCCTTGCTCAAGGGTCTCACCTCAGTCGTGGTATTGAGGGTGGAGAGAGTGTTGTTTATTCACTTCCCCCACCTACAATCCCTGCCGGACCTGAGACTCGAACCCACAACCTTCAGGTTACAAGTCCAACGTTCTATCCATTAGGCCAATACTGCCCTGCGATGTCTTTTACAAATGTCATGTAAAACGTCATGACATTTTAAAAATGTCTTGTAACATCCTTACAAATGTCTTTGTCATAATTTTTGCTTAATTTAATTTCCTTGTTGAATAAAAGTTTAATTCTTACTATTAACAAACCATTCACTACAATTTTTGCCTCAAACTCCCAATTTGCTGCTTATTGATAGTTAAGGTAGTTGTTAAGTTTAGTTATTGGGTAGGATCAGGGATGTAGTATATGGTCATGCATTAATATGTGCTTTATTTTACCAATAAACTGCCTATATGCTAGTAATATGCATGTTAATAAGCAACTAAATTAATAGTGAGAATTGGTCCCTATACTAAAGTGTTACCAAATCTTCTTTCCTAATATTCTGAACATTTAAGTCAGTCCAAAAACTCTTCGTATTACATTAGAGCCAAACCCTGACATAAGCGTGGGTGTGAGTCACTAGTGTTGTTGAGTATGTGGGTGGGATTTCACTGCCAGACTGAGCTGTTCTCTTACAGCTTCAGTACACCAGTCACTGTTTACTCTCTAAACACATCATGACATGAGCTCAGATCCAGCATTAAACTCAGCCTGCCTGGCAGATGACAGCGTTTAACAGACATAACACCACCACCATCAAACCAACCATTCATTTCAGTATAACATTCATAATCTATCAGCTGTCATCAGATAACTGGCATGTGCTTTTCTGCAGACTTGAGATTTATAAGATAAATCTAAGGAAAAACATGCAAATTTGACTGAGCATGTTTTGGGGATAGATGCTTTTTTTAACAAACATCTCTCTATGAAATAGACTCAGGACAGAAGGAAGGTTTGTAGTAGTATGGACACTGGCCGTTTTGCACATGTCTGACCTGTGGACTGAAAGACTCCCGGGTTGCACTGGCAGTACCGGGACGCAAACGCTTCCATCATTCTGTCAATCTTCTGGGCCTCACCGGGAAGTCTGAAACTCCAAAGAAACTGCCTGTGTGGAAAGAGCAAATCCATCATAAAATATTCATGAGTGAATCTAAACAAGTCCAGGTCACATTTACACAAAATATATATATATTTTTTTTTACTGTATTTTTAATCGTAATACCCCCCCCCCCAAAAAAAAATGTATCATTAAAAAGTAATGATGTGATCTTCACTCTTAAAAATAAAGGTGCTTAAAAGGTTCTTCACAGCGATGCTATAGAAGAAGCATTTTTGGTTCCGCAAAGAACCAATGAGCCAAAGGTTCTTTAAAGAACCATCTCTTTTTACCTTCTATCGCCACAAAGAAACTTTTGTAAAACAGAAAGGTTCTTCAGATATTAAAGGTCCTTTAGACAAAAAAGTTATTCTATGGCATCCTGAAGCACCTTTATTTTTAACAGCGTTATGATTTTGGAGTAGAAACCAGTTCATTATTGTATTACTGGGATAATGCATGCAGTTTTTGGGGAAGAATGAGATGCTTCTCCCACCTCAGAGCCTGAACAAGGTTGAGGTCGGCAAATTCATGGAGCTCTACAAAAGCCTGGAGCACTTTGATGTTGAAATCATCCCTACGAAAAAATAACAACCACATACAGGAGAAATGGTTACTTTCTGCAAAGAAAGATTGATTGCTTGTCTTTAAAAAAGTAGATTTTTAAGATCCTTCAAGATGTTCAGCAGCATTTGTGGGCCGCTTCGTCTGTTTGTATCTATAGCTATGCTTCAAGAAATCCTGTTGTTTTGACAAGTCACATCCCAAGAGGTGGTCCATTTCCCTCAGAGGCACACATGTTGCGTTTCACTGCTGCTGCTTTGCTCTCTAAACCCAGACAATCAATTTCCGGAGGATTTTTGTGATGAATCAGGCACATATCTCTCACAGTGCGACTGACATACACTGAATAAACAAGGGTAAAAAACTACAGGAATGAAGTTAAGGGTTACCGTTCCCCCAAGTAATCCCCGATAACAGTTTTGTTCAAGCCTTCGCCTTTATAGAGGAACTGAGCGATGTCCTCAGGGGTCTGTTGCAGGAGGTCGTTCTCCAGCAGAAACTGTATCCCCTACAAGGAATTTTATTTAAAAAAGGATTTTAGGATCAACCCTATAAATGTCAGGGAAATGATGTGGAAAATTTACAAATGTAATACAGTGTGTCAGGGAAAATGTCACAATGTTGATCTCAGTACAAATACTATAAAGTAAAGGTTAAAGGCTTTAAAAACATTAAAATATTTGACATCTGTGAAGATTTTCAAATATCTGGGTCATTGTAGAATAGACGATAAAATGAAACTTACTTTTTTGGGGTCCATGTTGAATTTCTTTCTTCCCATTGCAATTTGTTTGTTTCTCTGTGTTGTTTTGCTGCAAATGGAAGTAAATTTGTCTTAACAAATATCCCCTAATAAGAACGAAGGCAGACAAAGAACCTCTTGTATGATTTGCCTGCAGATACAACGTATGGAGTAAACTGAGTTCAAAACACTAACCACTCTTTTATATTAACAGTCCTGTGTTTATGGTTACAAATAGTAGTTGATTTGGCTTGTTATAGTTTTCTCTTATTTTAATTTCCCAGTGAGGTCCACTTATAATAATCTTAAATATCATTTAATGACATTTTTCAACTCTGACTGTTACAACGAAACAACTGTTAGTTTGTTTTACTGCTGTGCTTTTAAGAAGTCTATGTAAACATCATCTGTGCACACAAAATGACCTTCATTCACAAAGTTCACCATATCCCTTACACTTACGTCTTTGTTTATGAAATGCTTAGGTACAGTTTAACATATTTAGCTATCAATAAGAGTGCAGTACTTTTAGCTTTGTTAAGCACAGTTTTGCATGCTTAAAGTCCACAGAATTCAGTTGATTTTCCCAGAAAAACTGGAAAATTTGAAATTTAGTCATATGGGTTGTGGGTTTGATTATGTGTTAAATATAGATTTAACGGCTGCATTCTACAATAACAGCCTTTTTGCAAAGCTGTGTTACATCGTGACATATTCATTAAACAATCTTCACTAAAATCAGCTGCTCACAAATGATCTGTGATATTGCTAAAAACAAATGTCAGCCATTAGTATCGAATCTTGCATCCTTCACAAGGATCTGCAGAGCTGCAGGTGCTACACAGCATCGGTTTTACATACTGTACTTTACCAGTTTTACTCTTATCATAAGTCCTTCATATATTAATATCTTATTCTGTAATGCATGATCATATTTTGGATCCCTTAATCCTACCCTATACCTAAACTTAACAACTACCTTACTTAAGTTTCTGAACAACCAATAAGCTTCAATGGCATTGTGGTAAAGCGAGCACCACCAGCTCGCTTGGGGGACGTAACAAGTGTCCGTAAAGATGTTAAAAAAAATGATGGCTCACCCACAACAGCACTTTTGTGCACAGTGTAATTTATTTACAGTGCCTTAAATGTACAGTCCTCAGTGAAGTATTTACGGGTGCATAGCATAATAAAGCAAAACCCAAAAGTAACAAAGAAACAACAAAAGAGAAAAATAAACAGGAAAAATCCAATATCTGTATATACAGGTAACACGTATCCACAATATACAAGGCTGGTGGGGTGGTTCGCTTGAGGCACCGCTATTGCCCTCTCGTTACGACTTGGTAAAACAAGTCCCCTCTTTAACTCCAGTCCCCCTTTTATAAGACAGGCTCCTCCCCATTCTAGGATCATTCCATTGACAGGTAAATATTATAGTTTAAAACCCAAGTACTTCATATACTTTCCATAATTATGCCCATCATTCAACAACAACTCATACTCTCCACGTGTAATTCATAAATAAAAATAATCTTCATCAATTAATCCAGTTAACCCTTAATTTCGACATATCGACATACACAAAACCCCCTACTAATGCCAAACAGTGGTTTCGCCCAACTCCGCCTGCTGTGCGCCGGCGCGGCACAGTCAGTGACGTCATAACTGCTCGCCGCCCGTTCGCTCTGTTTGGCCGGACTAACATACACTGACGCAAACAAACACATAACAAAGACGAAACCTCATACATAATGCCGTGTGTATGCGTGACATGCCCAGAAATGCATAAACTGATGGAAAGGGGGGGGGGAAATGTTCAACCTGTCCATGTGTCGTCGGATCGCGTGTGCACCCGCTTCTCCGACAACAGAAACAGCAGGAAGGGATGAAAGTGGAGAGTGAATGAGGTATGTGTGTGTGTGTGCCAGTGCCGCTTCCCCAGCAGTGACAATTATGTTGCCCTTGTCACATCACCTCCCTCCCCTCCATGCCGCGTACTGACCGGGAACCTGGACAGGTAGTCGGCGACTACATTCAGCCTGCCAGGTCGATGCCGTACCTTGAAGTGGTAAGGTTGAAGGGCCAAATACCACCTTGTGATTCTGGCATTGTGATCTTTCATTGAATGAATCCACGTCAGAGCTCGATGGTCAGTCTCAAGGTCAAACTCTCGTCCAAGGAGGTAGTAACGTAAACTATCAAGGGCCCACTTGATGGCGAGACACTCTTTTTCTATAGCTGAGTATCGGGTTTCTCTCGGTAACAGCTTGCGGCTAAGGAAGATGACTGGTTTCTCCTCTCCTTCACTTCCCTGAGCAAGAACTGCCCCAATCCCTGTCGCAGAAGCATCCACCTGCACCAGAAATCGCTGGAAGAAGTTTGGACTTTGCAGGACTGGGCTGGAACACATCTTTTCTTTCAGCGTATTGAACGCGGCTTCACAGTCTCCAGTCCACGGTATTGGATTATTTACCGTCTTGCTCAATAGGTTAGTCAGGGGTACTGCAATGGAGGCAAAATTTGGTATAAACCTCCTGTACCAGCCCACCAAGCCCAAGAAAGACCTCACTTCCTTCTTTGACTTGGGTCTTGAGCTCCGCAGGACTGCCTCCACCTTATCCACCTGCGGTCGCAGCTGGCCGTTGCCTAGATAGTACCCAAGGTAACTGGCTTCTTGTCGTGCCCACTCACATTTTGCAACGTTCAAGGTCAACCCTGCTGCTTGGATCTTTTCTAAGGTCTGCTGCACATGTTGCAGGTGTTCTGCCCAGGAGTTGCTGTGGATTACAACATCATCAAGGTAGGCGGCAGACCATTCCTCACAACCCTGGAGGACTCGATCCATCAATCTTTGGAAGGTGGCAGGTGCCCCATGCAGGCCAAAGGGAAGGACGGTAAATTGGTATAGGCCCAGCGGAGTTCGGAACGCCGTGTATGGTCTAGAGGCTGGACCGAGGGGTACCTGCCAATAACCCTTACACAGGTCCAGGGTGGTGATAAATTTGGCTTGTCCTATTTTCTCCAACAAGTCATCCACCCGAGGCATCGGGTAAGCATCAAACTTCGATTGTGCATTCAGCTTACGGAAGTCGATGCAGACTCGAAGTGTCCCATCCTTCTTTGGGACAATAACCAAGGGACTGCTCCATTCACTTGTAGAGGGCTCTATTACTCCCAGTTCCTTCATCATCTTGATCTCCTCCCTTAGAGGTTCCACCAGCCTCTCAGGAACCCGGTAAGGACGCTGTCTCATTGGTGTTGGGTCCGTCAGGTGTATGGTGTGCTGCACCACCTCAGTCCGCCCAGGCCTCTGGCGGAACAAAGCAGGGAATTGGTTCAAGATGCATTGCAGTTCCTTTCTTCTAGCATCATCTAGGTGATCCAAGTTCACCACTGACGCCTGTCTCTGCGCTCTTGCATCCGAACTTTCATCCTCCACATCCTCCACCTTCCGCACCAGAAGTGATGCTTCGCTTGCCTTACCGGGTCGTTCCTTCCACTGCCTCAGTAGGTTAACATGGTAAGTCTGTTTGGCTTTCCCCTTATCAGGGTGGTGGACCTCATAGGTAACTGGCCCCATCTTCCGGACCACCGTATATGGTCCTTGCCACTTGGCCAGCAGTTTGTTTGATGATGTTGGTAACAGGAGTAACACCTTCTGTCCTGGCTGGAACTGTCGCAGTCTTGCATGTTGGTCATACCATTGCTTCTGAGCTTGTTGTGCCTCTTGCAGGTTTTCCCTCGCCTGTTCCCGATACTGCTCGAGCCGGTCCCTCATCTCCAGCACGTACTGTACTATGCCTTTCTCCTCGGTTCTGGAGATAGGATCCTCCCAGCTCTTTCTAAGCAGATCCAACGGTCCTTGTACCTGCCAGCCATAAAGGAGTTCGAATGGCGAGAAACCGGTTGAGGCCTGAGGTACTTCCCTATATGCGAAGAGCACAAACGGTAGCCATCTGTCCCAGTCACGCCCTGTGTCTGCAACAAACTTCCGTAGCATGTTCTTCAGGGTCTGATTGAACCTCTCCACCAGGCCATCTGTCTGTGGGTGGTAAGGACTCGTCCTGATGGCGGTGATGCCTAGCTGTTGATGTAGTTGTCTCATTAGCCGCGAGGTGAAGTTGGTTCCCTGGTCCGTCAGGATCTTCTCTGGTATACCTACTCTGGAAAAGAGTTGGACAAGGGCAAGAATGATTTTGGGCGTGGTGATGGTTCGAAGTGGGAAGGCTTCCGGATATCTTGTAGCGTAATCACTGATCACCAGGATGTACTGATGTCCCGCACTACTTTTCTCCAAAGGCCCCACAATGTCCATAGCGATGCGTCTGAAAGGAGCAGAGATGACAGGGAGAGGTTGTAAGGGAGCTCTGCCCCGCTGGGACACAACACTGGTCTTTTGACAGATGGCGCATGTGGTGCAATATGTCTGTACATCAGTATATAGTGTGGGCCAGTGAAAGCGTGAGTGAATGCGTGCATAAGTTTTCTGCTGGCCAAGGTGGCCAGCCCAGGGAACTGTGTGTGCTAAATGTAAGACAACTTGGCGACAACAAGTTGGAACAACCAAACGTGTCACATCATTTGCTTGTAAGTACAACACTCCATTTGTCACAACATACCTTTCCTTGCCCAGATTGGACACATTATCACACTCAGCCTTCTTAAACAGTGGTTTTAAAGACTCATCCCCTCTTTGCAGTTTTGAGATATTCTCTGGGATCCTCCAGCCACTAGCATCAAGACCTTCCACAGACGTCTCAGAGGCTGGGGTACCCAGGTACTTTTCTAGCCGCCGCTGTCGGCGTGACTTTCTAGGGCCCTTGGTCCCGCCTTGCAACAGACTACTGTCTAAGTCTGGCAACGGCTGCAGACCTGATTTGGCCTGTGCCCGAGTGACAGTAGGACATGACAGATTCACAGTGGCAGAAACAGAGATTTGTAACAGTTCACGGAGTATTGGCAAATCCCGTCCCAAAATCATGTCTGCTGGTAGGTTTTCAACAATGGCAACATTCAACAAATACAATTGATCCTGTACACCCACAATCACTTCAGCTCGGGGATACTGCTTAATGTCCCCATGCACACACTGAACAGAAGTGGTGTTCACATAACTGACATTTGCCACAAAACATGGTTTCAGTAACGAGAGAGAACTTCCAGTGTCCAAAAGAGCTTGCAAAGAATGTCCATTAACAGTTACAGTACACACCGTTTGACTCTCCCCTACAGAGTCTTTAGTACTTTCCTCGTCTCTGGGAACATAACAGAATCCAGTCAGTTTTGCTTTGCGCGCAGGACACACTGATGCTTTGTGCCCTGGCTGTTGGCAATAAAAGCAAATGATTCCTTTGCCTACTGTTGACTTTAGCCCCTGTCCACTGTCTGTATGTTCTACCCGCCCCCTCTCAGTCACAACACCAGAGTTATCTGAAACAGAGCGTACAGTACCTCTAGATGGTTGAGTGCGTGGACCTCCTCGGTGAGCATTTAGGTACTGTTGAGCCAGCTTTGATGCAGCCAGTCCTGTCATCGGCTCATGCTCTCGCACCCAGGTACGGGTATCATATGGGAGCACACGAAGAAGCTGCTCAAGAATGATGGTCTCACCGATCTCCTCCTTAGAGTGTTCCTTAGGTCGTACCCAGCGACGATACAGATTACTCAAGCGATGGTAAGTCTCTGTCGGTGATTCCCCAGCTGGAACAGTGGTTGCTCGGAAGCGTTGGCGGTAAGTTTCCGGTGAGATGTTAAACTTCTCTAGCAGTGCTTCCTTTAAATCAGCATACACCTCAGCCTGCTCCTCGTCCATTGCTAGGTATGCCTCCAGTGCCTGTCCTGTCAGCAACGGAACAAGCCGGTAGCTCCAATCCTCCTCAGGCCACCTCCAGGTCCTGGCCAGACGCTCAAACCGCCGAAGATAGTTTTCAATGTCTTCCCCCTGCTGAAAGACCGGCATTTTTAGTTCAGAGCGTTGCATCAGCTGACTCGGAGCAGGAACTGTTGGGGTGTCTGGGTCACGTGCTGGCACGGGTCGTATGGATACTCTCGGTGCTGCTGCTGCTGGTGTTGGTAGCTCCATCCGAAAGCTGTCCATGTCGATTGAGGTCTCTGCAGGCTGGACGGACTGCACGATGGTCTCCCGTAGACCACGGAGCTCCCGCAGATATCTCTCCTCCCTCTGCTCTTGTGCGTCAAGAAACTTGCGCATCAGGGTCACCATTCCTTCACCAGATGTAATACCTGGATTGACGGGATTGGACTGTGCTGGACTGCGCTTTAATGAGGCCTCAGGGAGACTTGCAGCTACTTCCTCATCCTCTGTAGTCTCCATTGAATCCCAAGCCACATCCTCCTCAGTTCCCGCCTTCACCACCTGGGACCGTAAACCCATCCTGGGTTTCCTGCCTTTTGGCGCCGTCTTGCGGGTAGCCATCCCACCGCTGCCACCAACTGTGGTAAAGCGAGCACCACCAGCTCGCTTGGGGGACGTAACAAGTGTCCGTAAAGATGTTAAAAAAAATGATGGCTCACCCACAACAGCACTTTTGTGCACAGTGTAATTTATTTACAGTGCCTTAAATGTACAGTCCTCAGTGAAGTATTTACGGGTGCATAGCATAATAAAGCAAAACCCAAAAGTAACAAAGAAACAACAAAAGAGAAAAATAAACAGGAAAAATCCAATATCTGTATATACAGGTAACACGTATCCACAATATACAAGGCTGGTGGGGTGGTTCGCTTGAGGCACCGCTATTGCCCTCTCGTTACGACTTGGTAAAACAAGTCCCCTCTTTAACTCCAGTCCCCCTTTTATAAGACAGGCTCCTCCCCATTCTAGGATCATTCCATTGACAGGTAAATATTATAGTTTAAAACCCAAGTACTTCATATACTTTCCATAATTATGCCCATCATTCAACAACAACTCATACTCTCCACGTGTAATTCATAAATAAAAATAATCTTCATCAATTAATCCAGTTAACCCTTAATTTCGACATATCGACATACACAAAACCCCCTACTAATGCCAAACAGTGGTTTCGCCCAACTCCGCCTGCTGTGCGCCGGCGCGGCACAGTCAGTGACGTCATAACTGCTCGCCGCCCGTTCGCTCTGTTTGGCCGGACTAACATACACTGACGCAAACAAACACATAACAAAGACGAAACCTCATACATAATGCCGTGTGTATGCGTGACATGCCCAGAAATGCATAAACTGATGGAAAGGGGGGGGGGAAATGTTCAACCTGTCCATGTGTCGTCGGATCGCGTGTGCACCCGCTTCTCCGACAACAGAAACAGCAGGAAGGGATGAAAGTGGAGAGTGAATGAGGTATGTGTGTGTGTGTGCCAGTGCCGCTTCCCCAGCAGTGACAATTATGTTGCCCTTGTCACAGGCATAAACATGTGTTTAAATGTACTCATCACCTATTATCACATTTGATCTCATACAATCAACAACACAAATTATCCCTTATGATGCCTTACACTAAAAACTAAACTCTAAACATTTTGAGTTATTGAATGATGGATATTCAACACTGAGTCAATCCATATTCCTGTAAGCACAATAAAACACATAAGCACACACAGCACACATATCCTCTCCTCAGGTGTGTGAGCGGTGATGACCTTTCAACCAGACGACACATTATGAATAGAGCGCTTAATAAATGTTTAGAAGAGGACAGATCAGTGAGGACACTCAGACAAAAGAGAGACAGGTGCAAATATAAATGAGCTTCAGTTGGACTGTAATGAAAAGGAAACATTTCAATCTCACCTCTCGCCCACACACGTGAGCTGCTCGATTTCCGTCATCACTTCAGCGATCTCAAACTTCAGCCGCTGTAAAACAAAGACTCACATCAAACAGTAAACTCTATACGACACTCCTATAACCCAAATAATGCACCATTCTACTAACAACACCAAGGTCATGGGTTCCCACAAAAAATGTGGAACTTGAATACAATGTAAGTTTCTTTGGATGAAACTGTCTGCCAAATGCATTTTACAATGTTCTAAAGCTATTTAACCAGAGAAGACCAAACAAGGTGCTTTTTATGTTGTATTCAATAAAGAAAAATAAAGGTTATTTTCAGAACGCAATGCCAGCTCACTATAGAGTAATTACGAAAAGCAAAGGATAATACAATTCATTTAATAATTACTTTATCTAATATAAAATGAACTATTATTAGTTATAAATCTTTTTCTTTCGACTACATTCTCACCTCAATATCATCCAGCAGTTCTTTTTTCCTGCGTCGTATGTTGGACAGCTCGTCTCTCTCCTCTAAGGACAGATCTTCAGGGACTGTAACAAAACACAAGGGTAGGACACCTGTAAACGTGTTTATTTGAGCACTGGTCATTTTAACATTGAAGAGCAGAAGAGCATAACATATTCAAATCAGCAATAATGTGGGTCAGATGTTTCCCTCAGCATTCAAACTCCAGTCATAGTATCTACGGACTCTATGTGAATTGAGACATTCTTTGCCATAAAATGAGAGATCCTCCATAAATATTCTTCTCAGACTTCTGATGAGTATAGCCATAAAAAGAGCTAGGGTCGTATGAACAATCTGAAAAGTGAGGGGAGGCACAATCTCAAGCAGGTTCCTTCGAGGTCCCTGCAGAGTTTAGCTCCAACAGTAATCAAACACACCTGAACCAGCTAATCCAGGTCTTCGGGAGGATTACTAGAAAGTTACAGGTAGGTGAGTTTGATCACGTTTGGATCTAAACTTGGCAGAAACGTGAATCAAACAATAGAAACCATCACAGAATTTGTAATGGTTTTACTGATTATAATGGGAATTGTATTGGTTTTAATGAAAACTGTAACAGTCTTTGGTGATTTGTCAACAGCTTCTGCATTCTTTCAAATACTTTCGATATACAAAAATTCCCATTACTTATGAATGGGAGAAAAACTCAACACGCAATATGGTGGAATAATTCTCACATTCTAAACAAAAGAGCCAATCGCCAGTTGGTAAAGTCACTGCAATTGCTGTTAGAAGCTTTGGCTGCCATAAGAACAGTCAGTGTCCTGAGATGCACATTTGGTACTGCACATGTGCATTCAGCTTAAAATATACTTTTTTTATTGTTATTTGAGCATAACAAATGTTTATTTGAAATATGTAATTTAATTTATCAGGATTTCCCCATTCAAGCAGATAGTATTTGGTCTTGGATGCCCAAAATAGCAGTCTGGAGACTGGCTGCCGAGTTAACAGACTTTCTTTGAAAGAGGATTTGATTTGATTCTTTGATTCTTTTATCCCACTGCAGCTGTTTCCATTGACAAAGAGGTCTTTAAGTAGTTGTTCTGTGTTGTATTTGTATTTCTTTTCACACTATGTGAACACTACCAGGCAAATCAAAACTTTTATGATATGATTGTTTCTCAGAAAGTGGGAGAGTTAGTTGGAAAAACTAAAATGGGGGAGAAATATAAATATAAATAGTTGTTACACCCCTGGCAAAAACATCCCACTTAGACATGTAGAGCGACCAACAACAGATACAGTTTTATAACATTGAGAACACTTGTATATTCCCATTTGTTTTAAAAGATGTGAAGTCAAGAACCACATAAAACCCAATGACTAGTTCAGAAGCATTCATTGAAGCCACCTGTATCTGACTTTACCTGCGTCCAATATCATATACTGTCAGAGGTGTTACATGTGAACCTACTTTGTGATTGTTAAAAAGTATGTTCTGTATTGGCATTTTCATGTCACTTATGTCATTCACAACCGTAATAAAGTGTCCGTTGGATTTCACTACAGAATCATGGTGGAAGTAGGTGATCAGGAAATGTTATAGTACAAGCCAATCAAATTGGTGGTTGCAATTTTAGCAACATCTTGCCATTTAAGCATTTAAAATACATCAAGTATTCCATGAATGGTCTATGGGTGTGCTGCCAAAACTGTGAGTTAGAAATAACAACAGCCATGAACCTTAAACTTGAATACCGTGCATCTGGTAAAATATCTTCATTGTGTATGTCAGTGATGACTTCCGTATATTTCTGTAATTAGCAGCAAACAGACCATGTCTCCCTTTCAAATGCTTTCACAGGGATTTTTGGATACTATAAATAAACCACATTAAACAAGTAAACCGGTCTTTCCAATGGAGCTGTGTTCATAGTTAATCTAGTCAACAAAATTTCTGATAAAAAAAAGTATGTTTTAAAAAGGGGGCCCAGATTCAGTTAAGAAAGTTTTCAGAAATGCAGTATTGGGGAAAGTTACTTTTGGTAACACTTTATTTTAGGGTTTCTTAACTAGTTGCTTATTAGCATGCATATTACTAGAATATTAGCCATTTATTAGTACAAATTAATCACATATTAATGCCTTATTCTACATGAGCTTATTCTACATCCCTAATCCTACCCAATACCTAAACTTAACAACTACCTTACTAACTATTAATAAGCAGTAAATTAGGAATTTATTGAGGGAAAGTTGTAGTCAGTAGTGAATAAGTGTTCCCTATTCTAAAGTGTTACCTTACTCATTACATTATTGTGCTACTCCATTAAAAAGTAACTAATTGTGTTAGTTACTTTTTATGGAAAGTAATGCATTACGTTACTTTTGTGTTACTTTTTGTCCCCTTAGCTGGGCTTATTAATATTTAATAACAAAAAACCCAAAAGTTATATTTTTTCTCAACATGGGACAGGAGAGCTGTCAGTGATTAAATGGGAAAACAAATTAACTTGCATTACATGCTTGAAAAACGTAACTTTTTTTTTTATTTAAAAGTAATGCACTACTTTATTAGTCACTTGAAAAAAGTAATCTGATTATGTAACTTGCGTTACTTGTAATGTATTACCCCCAACATTGCTCAAATGCATGTGAAATTAATCAGAGATATCCACTAGATTTGCATTGAAATGAAAGCACAGATAAAATCAACAAGTCTCTGAAACACTGACAATTAATAGCAGTCTCTAATACATGAAAAAGAAACTCTTTTATATGTCTTTTATATGTCTTCAATTATATGTCGTTCACGTCTGGCAACAGACTAAAATGAATGAATATGACACAACGAAATAGTGGTTAAATCTAAAGAACATAATTTGGACAAAAAGTATTAAAACAGAAAATGTGTGAAAGCGACCAGCAGTGTTTGACTCCACCATCAGGCTCCTCAGAATCTGTGTGAAGATGGTTGAGATTCATTCAGCAGCCAGAGGAAGTAGGTCACTTCAGTATTTCTGCTGGAGCAGATTGTAGCGCTCGTCTGCTCTTTGCCAGTTTCCTGTATCCATTGCTTGGGACGAGAAATCCCATCTGCATCACTCCACTAAGCTGCTTTGAATTTCATCTCCCATTTTCACTTCAAATTCAGTTGTTAATTGCTAAAACCCTTTCTAGGCCAAAAAACATGAAAAGATACTGAACATTAGTTCAAAGCTTTCTGATGGTCTATAGTGGGGTGACTGCAGCTACGGTGAACTCGAAAAACAAGGGTTCATGGAAACAATGAATGTTTTCCATAAAGACAAAAATGATGACACTAACCATGTCCTGGCTGCACACAATGGTTTCTGGGTTCTCTTTGACTGCATGCATAAAGCAGCATTTATTGAGTGATCCCCCACAGGCAAACCTACGTCTACAGCACAGAAATCCTACATCATCTGAGAGAATTCCCATGCTGGAATAAAAGAGGCAAATGTCTTCGATTGTTGGCCTTTTGGACTCGGTGACAAACCCCCACTGTGTGCTAGTGAGCGCACACACACAGGAAGCACAGGGTAATTTGATATCACTGTGGCTCTAATGCATTAAACATGACCTATAACCCAACAAGGGGAAAAGGAAACTTGCGTGCCAAACATATGCTTTCTTTATTGTGACGTTGGCGTGTCAAGTGTGTGAATTTAAATACCATTATATATGTCAGCTCAAGCACAATACAGCCAGTGTATCATTAAAACCTGCACTTATTAGTGCATTTCAACTAACTCCTAACACTAATTATTAAAAATTTGCATGAAACTCAGCCTGCACTCTTTGTGCTACCGATATGAGTGGAACCTCAAATAATTTTCTATGTGATTGACTTGTGGTTTTGCCTGGCAGGCATTCTAACAACCAAATAAACTGAAATAAATTCAATATGCCGTTATGGTGAACAGTGTCTCAGAGCAGTTAAGTTTGCAGTAAAAGCTGCTCCTCTTCCTTTGATTTTGGGTCGCTTATAAAGTACAATTGAAAATGCAATGTGCACCACATTTCACCAAATTTGTTATAAGAAATGTTTATAAACCTGTTGCCAGCAAAAGAGAAACTATAATAATTCCCTGTAGTTTTATAAATAAAATCCTGATGGTTTAATGTCTGAAAATGAAGAGATTTATTGTACACTGAGTCTGAAATTTTCATCTGAAATTTTCACAAGTTAAAAAATAAATACGACCTCACATTGTGTTAATCATGTTTACACACTGCCTCCGAAACTTCCGTGCATCATAAAAAATTCGGATCAGGTTCGATTTTCTGTGCTTTCGCATCCGTAACAAGCATTTTGATAGGAAAGGATGACAAATATGAAAAAAAAAAAGAAAAAACATATACGAAAATTTCAGAGTCACAGTGTGTAAGGAACTTTAGTGTCAACTGCTTGGCTATATTATTGCCCAACAATATTTTAAAAGTTGGATATATAGTATAACCAACCTGATCCGCATACAGCACACTCACAAAAAAAAAAAAATGTTAATAATGATAATAATAATATACTGTATACACTCAATATACAATACAATATACAATATAGGTATATATACACTCACCGGCCACTTTATTAGGTACACCTGTTCAATTGCTTGGTAACACAAATTGCTAATCAGCCAATCACATGGCAGCAACTCAATGGATTTAGGCATCTAGATGTGGTGAAGACGACTTGCTGAAGTTTAAACCGAGCATCAGAATGGGGAAGAAAGGGGATTTAAGTGACTTTGAACGTAGAATAGTTGTTGGTGCCAGACGGACTGGTCTGAGTATTTCCAAGACTGCTGATCTACTGGGATTTTCACGCACAACCATCTCTAGGGTTTACAGAGAATGGTCCGAAAAAGAGAAAATATCCAGTGAGCAGCAGTTGTGTGGACGAAAATGCCTTGTTGATATCAGAGGTCAGAGGAGAATGGGCAGACTGGTTAGAAATGATAGAAAGGCAACAGTAACTCAAATAAACACTCGTTACAACCAAGGTATGCAGAATACCATCTCTGAGCGCACAACACGTCAAACCCTGAAGCAGATGGGCTACAGCAGCAGAAGACCACATCGGGTGCCGCTCCTGTCAGCTAAGAACAGGAAACGGAGGCTACAATTCGCACAGGCTCACCAAAATTGGACAATAGAAGACTGGAAAAACGTTGCCTGGTCTGATGAGTCTCGATTTCTGCTGCGAAATTCAGATGGTAGGGTCAGAATTTGGCGTAAAGAACATGAAAGCATGGATCCATCCTGCCTTGTCTCAACGGTTCAGGCTGCTGGTGGTGGTGTAATGGTGTGAGGGATATTTTCTTGTCAAGTCAAGTCACCTTTATTTATATAGTGCTTTTAACAATACAGATTGTGTCAAAGCACTTAACAGTATCAAATTGGAGGATAGAGTGTCAGTGATGTATAATAATAAGATTAAACACTCAATTTTCAGTTAAAGGCATTTCATTATTGAATTCAGTGATGTCATTGTCTAGCTCAATTTAGTTTAAATAGTATCTGTGAAATCAAATCGACTATAATCGCTAGAAATTAAGTGTCCCCAACTGAGCAAGCCAGAGGCGAGAGTGGCAAGGAACCAAAACTCCCTCTGAGACAGAATAGAGAAAAAAACCTTGGGAGAAACCAGGCTCAGTCGGGGGGCCAGTTCTCCTCTGGCCAGGATATTATTGTTTATTTATTGTTTACTTATTGTTTTAATTAAAATTTAAAATGTATTATATTTCTATTTTTATATTGTTAAACTACGATGGAAACACATTTACTGAATAAATTCGTCCATGCGCATTGAAAAAGTCATGTGACTTTGCGCTATGAGATGGGATAACTCGACTAGCAGCGGACCGATCTCGTTCCCAGCATCTATATGTTGTTTTGCTCATTCTGAAATGCCTGAGCAAAGTCTGTTTTCAAAGTATTTCTGTATAATTGTCTTACACGACTGCGTTCCCAAACAGCTGGCATCCACCTCCGAAAGCAATGACTGCATTTATTGTGTTTCGTCTGCATTTACAGTGTTTCGTCTGCTCGCTCTGAGGCACAAGTAATTTATCATATATGAAAACTATTATATTCAGTGGCTTCTCCTAGTTTTCTTTGTGATATTTAGTGCCGGTTTACCAGGAAGCGACAATTTTTTTCTCTTTGACTCGTTGGATGGAGACAGTGCTTTATTCGCAAATGTTTTATGCAATATTCCAGATTTGCGTGCAAGTTTAATTCAAATCTTTGGATGGAAACTGCTAGTGTTTACAAGTTTTAGAGAATCAACATACCAAAGGTTTACTTATAGTTGCTTCTGCTGGTATACGACAAATACACTTCAAATTATCATGTGGGGTTCCTCAGGGATCAATTTTAGAACCACTGCTTTTTAATCTTTATATGTTACATTTCAGTCCTATTATCAGGATGCATGGTACAGTGTATCTTTTTTTATGTGCTGACAACACACAGAAATGTTCAGATCACAAGCTCTAAATCCTTTGGGGAGACTGGGAACATCTAATGAAGAAAAGTCTTGGATAGACATCCTGATATTGTCCAGGACTGCCTCGGAACAATAGAGAGGATGTCTCTGCCCGTCTGCCATGCAGATTAGACGACTTACAGCACGTAACAATAGTAACCACACAAACACAGACCTGCCTTATCATGCTGTAACCCAATTACACCTCACATTTCCACAAAAAAAACATAGTTCTGTGTCTCCGTAAGTACACAGCACAACGTCTTCCATCTTAAATCTCACAATATATGTGATACATACCATCACTCTCTTCCCATATCTGTTGTTCTTTATGCAGCATAGTAGTCATTCCTCAAAACGGACCACATTGGAAACTGTCAGAAGAATGATTTCCCCGGGGAAACTGAAGTACTCACAGGCACGATGTGTCAGCTAGACTGCGTTTATTCCACACACGCTGCTCTCAAAACACACTATACACATAGTTTGCATTCTTATACAGACCAACTGTTCAGGTAAAACCAGTTCAGCCACCTCTGTTCATTCAATCATCATGAGTGTTCAGCTTGACGGTAAAACTCACCATATATTCACCAAGGTCAAGTTGCATCAGGAAGCGTGAGCTGAGTTTGTTAAAATGTTGCATGAGGCAGTAAATGGAGACAGTACATGGTTATTAAGTTTTAAGACAATCTGCTTTGTATTAAGATTTACTGCTGTTTAAGGAAGAATCAATTTTTAGCACCCCTAGCAATATCCTAATAACCGTCTACTGTATAACAGCCAAGCAACCACCTAGAATCTCCCAGCAATCACACAGTAAATGCTAAAATCGTTCAGCACACTATACAGAAACTGTAGCAATACAGCAATACACTCTGGCAGCCTCCCACAACACCCTAACAAACACATAGCAAAATGTTAAAAAAAAACACGCTGATAACTATAGCATAATATGGTCAAGTTTTTCAGGGGGAAGCAAAACTTGGGAATGTTTTCTGTTATTGTAATGTATGTAGTCACTGTAGCTGAAATTATGTTTGTTATTGTCAAGTGTGATGTGAACTTATTACTTTCTTTGCTCATACTCAAACAATTGTTCGCTACTGTTTGATATCGTCAATATAACTTGACACAATGGGACTGTTTGCACTCAATTGGGAGTGGCACCTGAATCTGAGCTGGATTCAATGATGAGTCACAAACTTTATTTACAGTCACACAACAAGGGCAAGTGAAGTTTGTTTCCAGGACTGCACCATGAACTCACTACAAACAAGGAAACAAGAATAATAACTGTGAAATTGCCATGTCATTTATTTAAAATGCATTATTTTTTCTGTTTGTCTAAAAGTAAATAATGGTCTCTATAAAAATAAATAAATAACATAAGATAAAATTAACAATTTGTTTAAAAACATTTTTGGGAACACTTTAGTTTAGGGACCAATTCTCACTATTAACTAGTTGCTTATTGGTATGCCTATTATTAACATATTGGCTGTTTATTAGTAATTATAAAGTACATATTCTACATACCCAATACCTAAACTTAACAACTACCTTACTAACTATTAATAAGCAGCAAATTAGGAGTTTTTTGAGGCAAAAGTCGTAGTTAATGGTTTGGTAACAGTGAGAACTGGACATTAAAATAAAGTGACCTTAAGGTTTTTCAAAGTCATCTTTGTTTATAGTAAACTAAATATTGACAAACAAAATGTTTTTAGTTGCATGCTCAATGAAAATTCTACTATATTATAACTAATTTAGCGTTTGTTTATAGTCAAATAAATGTGTAAAAACTAAATTATATTGACATTATACTGACCTATACACTCAGTAACATTTTGGCTTGTGTCTAAAGAAAACATTGATTATAATTGTAACACTTTAGAACAGAGAACACATATTCACTGTTAATTAAGTGTCTTCCCTCAATAATTTGCTGCTTATTAATAGTTAGTAAGGTAGTTGTTAAGTTTAGGTATGGGGTCGGATTAAGGGAACTGAAATTTGGTCATACAGAATAAGACATTAATATGTGCTTCATAAGTACTAATAATCAGCCAATAGGCATGCTAATAAGCAACAACATAATAGTGAGAATTGGTTCTTAAAAATAAAGTGTTTGTCTGATTTACTAAATCCTGTTCTTTGTGATCTACACAACAAAATTGTGTTTCTCTTCTAAACTTTATTTCTTTGCTATGTAATTCTCTAAAATGTTTACTTGAAAATTATTCAGGTATGATGATATAACAGAAACTGTAATTTCCGGCATGCTTTGCATGAGACTTAATAGGGAGAGCAACAATGTTGTAATATTATTATGTAAGTATTATGTCTGTGTTTTTGAGCAAGATGGAAAAAGGGGGATATTCGATAGTGTTTACTATTACATTTTGAACAAGTTCAGTTACACTGGGTTGCAACTGGGGAGCAGAATGGTGTTTTTGCATGAGGACAGGTACATAAGAAGTATGTTGATTTAGTGTTTAGCTTGTGTTAGTGTCTTGATCAAATGCATAATGTCACTTGCTCACGGGCTTGCTTCTAGTCCCTTATGGGGCTAGAACGAGCAACCGTTTACAAGCCCAAAAGCCTTAACCACTAAATCTGGTAAATCTGATGAAAAGATCTGGAGTTTTGTTCATTCTGGTGATGATACTCCAGCCTCTGTTACTGCCATATGTGAATCTGCAAAGATCATTTGTCTGGGAAAGCCATCTGACACAAAGAAAACATGTTATCGTGACTCTTTTTTGTTGTATTTCAGAAGGAAAATTTTAACATAAATTTCAGAAAAGAGGATACAGATCTGAGATTTATATTTTGAGAGCTGCATTGAGAAATGATACATTAGTTTGATATGTTATTATTTCTTTAATTCAAAACTAGATGTTGTTTACCTGTGCAAAACACGTGTTGTGTGTGGTTTCGTAGCATAGTTGTTATAAAGGGCATTATAACATACATGGATATTAATCACCAAAATCAAAAGTCTCTGCAATAATCTGTTCTCTTGATATGGCTCAAGTCTCTAATAACCATAAATCTGAGTATTTAGAAAAGTAATAGCACAACAAGCCACACAAAATGGAATATCATTCACGTCTGCAGCACAAATGGTGAGGGACGGCAGAAGTACGTATCCCCCCGGTTTCACAGACAAGGCTTAAGCCTAGTCCTAGACTAAAATGTAAATCTGAGCTGTTTCAACTGAAAGAAACTTGCACTGACTGATCTTAAAATATGTCAGTGCCTTTGTTTTGTCTTAAAATGCACTAATTGAACTATGGCCTAATCCTGGTTTAGGCTAAGCCCTGTCTATGAAACCGGGCCATAGGGTTAGGAGTTTGTTTAAATCACTAACCCCAACTACAAGCAATTGTGATAGTGATGCTTGACTTAGCAAACACAACTCCTTAAATATAGTTTTGACCCTTTCCTGGCACGAACCTTTTACAATCTGCATCTCTGTTCTGTATTAATATTCCATGAAGTAGTTTTTGTTCACAGTACTCCACAGAAACAGAAGGCACCTTTGAAAATCTGCAGTGCGTATCTCCTTAAGGTGCTTCCAACATTTAAAAATGAAACACAAACAAAACCTCAGAGTTGATTGAATTCACCCACTCCACACGTAACTCAATAAAACCTCACTCCAGAAGAAACCTCGCACCCTCACAATGCCTTATTCATCGCCTGCATTTCACGCTGTCATCTTGAGTCCATTTGGAAAATGATTTTAAAAAGAAAGCTTCCTTTTCCTTTAGCTGAGAAAATATCCTGATGACCCTATTTTTAGCTCATCCTGTGTCATGCTTCCGTTCACAAATTAGATTAGTATTTAGAGACTCTGTGCTGTTTCTCATATAATTAATGGTTTGCCTGCATCTGATTTCTCATGCTGGTTTAGTCCTCTCTTGCAGCATCTGAGTTAATAATGTGAGTAAAGTTTAAGCTCAGAACAGCTGCATAAACCATCAGCACCGGCTCCGTGAGCTTCGGTATCTGCATCCTACTAGCATCTACCATGATTTGCATGAGGAAGATAACTATGCAAGTGTGCCATCAGACGCTTCACTGTGAAACTGCTGGAAGTGAGATGGACTAGCTGACAAATTTTCCCTCAACATTGTGTCAAATACTTCTCTTAGAAGAAATACAAATTACGTAACTAAATCAAAGCCATTTTAACATTGGTCTTTCCTTCCACGCTCCTTCTGATGCATAAAGAGCTGGCTGTAATTGCCAGCTCTTGTCTGAAAGGAAAATTAAAGCAAGATCAGGACACAAGGAATTAAAGTCAGGTTAACAAAGTACCAGACTGTAGATTTTTTTAGTGGCAAGAAATCTATATATCTATCAGTTTATTCCACTTTTGTATTGAAATGTATACAAGATTTCAGATTTAGTCCATCGAGTTTATGCTACACCAGAGAATACTGCATTGATTTCAATGAGGATGACTGCACTGCAATGAAGATGTCGAACAGTAATGTAATATATTATATTATACATAACTGGATTACTTTTTGATTACTTTTAGATTACTTTTGACATAATTTATCACATTAATTAAAAAAATTATATATTTATATAAGAAATATGTAATCATTTAATCCATAAAAATGTAACTGTAGTCTGATTACGAGTATTTTAAAATGTAATACAATCACAAGTACAGTTTTGTCACGCTGGTTTTGGGTTTTGTTTCATGTTTATTGTTTTCATGTCTTTTATTTTGTCTTAGTCATGGTTCCTGACCTGTCTAGTCATGTGGCTCCCTTGCCCTCATGTGATCCTGCTATTGGTTCCTTTTTTCAAAATGTCATGTTCTGATTGGTTGTCCTAGTCATGTGTCTTGGTTCTCATTGGTAGGTTTTGTCATGTGACCCTCATTGTTTAGTATTTATAGCCCTCCTGTTGCCCTTGTCTGATGTCGAGTATTGTCCCTGTACCTCTGTTGGTGAGTTCTTGTTTTTGTTTATGCCAAGCCTGTTCATGACATGCCAAGTCAACTCAACTCAACTCTATTTCAAGTCACTTCAAGTCAAGTCTTTGTTTTGTTTTTGGTCACTTTTTGGAGTTAATTAAAGCTGCATTTGGGTTCTCACTACGCTCATCTCCAGTGGAATCTTTACAAGTTTTTGGAATCTAATTACAAAATCCAGCATATAATCAGTTACTACCCAGCACTGTACCTGTCAAATAAATAATGAGCTGTAGTTGGTTGCTTTACGTGTCAGATAATCTTTTCCTGTCTAAGTAGGTGCTTCTTGGCTAAAAAAAACCTGCAATAAGGACCAGATTTTAAGTCAATATGCCTGCCTACTCAAGACTAAAGTCAGAGGAACCATGGTCCTGTCTGCATGGATACCATCTAACCTCGCTGTGGCTGAAATTTTAATCTGTTAAATACAGTGGCTTTGAATGATGATAATATTTCTGAGTGACACCATTAAATCCAGATTATTTCATCTCTCATCTCCTTCTATGGAATGAATCCAATCAAATATAAAATCTCCTTGTCTATCAAGGCAAATCGGAGGTGCAGTGTGGCATGAGGCATCAAGATGAGACCGTGAGACCTTCTTTCTGAAAGCCCTGAGGCCTGCGATGACTCAGACAGGAAATGAGTTTAGAGCTTGATTCCAGCCGTCTGATAGAGAGCCATGAATGAGACAAACTGGGCCGCTGGACACCTAACAGGCCTGTTTATATTGGCCCCATCGGTCCAGATACCACATCTGGATGTGAGGAAGGGGGTGTACGCTGTTGTATGAGAGGGGAATGCAAAGACAAAATCACTCTGTCACGTTATTATGGTTGAAACGTGGGCGACGAGGACTGAGCGTCCGGTCCTGGCAGCTCTTTATTGCGCCATAAGACATTCTTCAGTTACTCTGACATTTGTGTTTTATTCATTCCTTGTGAACTAAATTCCTTCAGCCTGAATTTTCTTGGGAATTTTCTTTGGGGTTTAATTATAAACTATAGGAGAGGGTGTTGTTAGTTTAAGTCCAGCTGTGGAGACTCAAAGGAAGAGAACTGAGCCAGTCAAGAGGTGTTTAAATGAAGATAATTGAAGGCACATTTCAATGATCTCTGAGATGGGTTATACAAATGGCTGCTCCGGGACAACAGCTGCTGTGTGGCTCCCAATGACTTACAACTCGTCTAATTAATGTTACATTTACATAGCAAATCTAATATTATTATTACATTAACATTTATTTGATTTAGCTTTTTGGTAATACGTTAGTGTAGGCACCAATTCTCACTATTAACTAGTTGTTTATTAGCATGCCATTATTAAGTACTTAGTACTTTTAAAGCATATATTCTGCATGACCATATTCTATGTCCCTAATCCATCCTCAAACCTAAACTTAACAACTACCTTACTATACTAACTATTAAAAAGCAGCAAATTAGAAGTTTATTGAGGCAAAAGTCGTAGTTAATTGTTTGTTAATGGCGAGAATTGGACCTTAAAATAAAATGTGACCAGTTTTTTTTTTCCTCAGCGTATCTGGAATATATAGGGTTTTGAAAGAGAAATGCCATGTATTATTATAATTTATGTGTGATTTATTACAGGGTACACTAGTGTGAACTTTACAACTTTACGTGAACCTAAATACTCATTTCATAAAAATGCTTGGAAAGAAATGTGAAATCATTTAGCTACCTGGAAGAGGTTGTGAAATAAGGGGAAATTTATTAGTCTGTTAAGAAATCAAGGAATCTTAGTTTGTAATTCCACATTCTGCTTCAGATGTCAACAGCATAAATGCGTTTTTGAAAGCCAATGATTTATGACTTACGGCGATTAACCAGTAAGCAGAGCAGATAAAGTTATAAACAAAAATATTATCTTTAATTTCTCAAATGGCATGAGAGAGAAGTTTTCTTTCATGACACCTTTTTTGTATAGCTCTGGAATAAACAGCTCAACACAGCAAACCATTCAAATCAAAGCTAATTAGTGATTTCCACCCACAGCAGACTGTTGGCAGTAATGAAGTGATGAATGAAGGGTCAGTGGTGAAGTGTTGCTGCTGACATAACACAGGTGAAGCTCAATTGTGTCCGTGCACTGACTCACGCTTACGAGCCTCTTACTCACACTAGAGCAGCTGTCAGGAGTATGAGCTGTGACACATTTAACCAGCTACACTTTACAAAAGATCTCAAACCTGTGTTTGCCACACGTCCACAGGGAATTATACACAGAGATGCTAGTTTGGGCTTGTTGAACTCATTCACATTAGATCAGAACCAGACACATTGCAGCATAAGGTAATTTGTCTGTCCAGACTGAATATGAAATTGCTGTAAAAATGTACCAATATGCACAGCCAATCAGAACATATCTGATGTGGAGATTTCACTGTGAACACACCATTAAAGTAGTCCAGCCATGTGCTATATTCCAACATGAAAGGCAGCAGCCAGGTAAAGCAACCCCCAAGTTAAGAAAACCTGTAATAATAGTTTGTTTATGATGATTAATATGGGTTTTCTTAGATTAAGGGTTTGTTGCAAGCAGGACCAGACCTCCAGTGAGCTGTTAACTCAAGAATCGCTGCAAATGAATAGCTTCAGTCAATGTGTTGAACTCATTTTGAGTTTCGATTTGTGTAAGACAATCCATTCACTGATCCGCTTCTTCAGTTCAGTTCACTGGAGGGGAAGATTATCAGAGGCATCTTACAGTATATTTGCGTCCTGACACAAAGCTACTGTGTGGCTTCAGAGGGCTTGGGATATAGTGCACAACTAACGCAGACTAGTTTTATTATCATTTCTTTCTGTCTTTGTCATTTCTCTGTCATTTTGGTGGTCACTATAACTCTCTATGATTAAAAGACATAATCCTTTTGTTTTCAATGCATGCGGAATGCGAGTTTGAAATGACTCAAATGTGAATAAACAGTGATCTTATGCTTCAGTTGTGATCGTGTAACCTAATTAATATATTTAGGTTGATTCATTAAAGTTACATAACATTTTTGATTTGAATGCATTTAATATATGCATTCAACATATGCAAACAACTAGTTATTAGTGAGAATTTCATTTAAACAAAAATCTGGCTGGTTTTACAGTATGTGCACTTGCAGTGTACTTACAGTGTTACACAAGGAAATACTGAGTAAGGTTAGGTTCAGCAGTTTTTTTTCCTAGTTACTGTAAACGTACAATAAATACACAGTATGTGGGACAAGACTGCAAGAACTGGGCTATGATCATTACCTCTAACATATTTTTAGATAGTCCTATACAGTACATAACCTATACATATATGACCTCTCAGTTTTTAACAGATACACGACAACATGTGCACACATACATGTATGTATATCTCTGGCAGAACATGTAGAGCTGTCAAAAAAGTCACTGATGAAGGATTGTTCTTTCTGCATACATCATCAAACCGACAATGTACTATAAAAAGACCCATATATATAGGCCAAACGTGACTGACCACACACACACACACACAAACACACACACACACACACACATCCATCTCTGTGGACCTGTGTGTCAAACAGTATGAATTTTGAATGATGCAGCCTCTTAAATGTGCATCGCCAACAGAAATCCCCCATAAACCCAGGAAAGCAGCACATGGACACATACTTATTTGCACAGAAAATGTTCGACACAAGAAGGATTCTGGTTCTTAATGAACTATTGACTAACTATAACCATTAACCAGCATCATTTGCATACAGACAAACAGAATGTAACTTCATCACACAAAGTAGCCTGCAGTTATTCCTCTAGTAACTTGATTTTTTAGATTTTTTTAGGAAATTGTCAGAGGCATTGCCCCACAAAACTCAATGCTACAATTATGAAGTGATGATAACATGGTTTAATATGGTGTACAGTTGCAGTTGCTAGGATGTTGTCAGTTGAAGATCCGACTGGTATTTAGTATGTTGCAATGCAGTTGCCAGTGTGTTAACGTCATTGCTAAGGTTTTGAGTGATTTCTAGATGTTTATACTTGTTGTTACTATGAAGTTGCAAGACAGTTCTTGGTGCTTAGATATTGGTTATAACTTGTTGGCCCAAGATATACGTTGCTATGCAGTTGCTAGGGTGTTCTGATTGGTTAATAGTTGGTTATTACTTGTCAGCCAAAGAAATAATGCAGCCTTCATGTGCTATCAGAATGATCGTAAATAATATATCATAAATAAAAATATCACGTGCTGTCGGAATTATCGAGTTTCCTAGTCGTAAATTAGAAATGAATGCCCTCCCTAAGCGTATTTACAACTGGGAAACTCAGAGATCATTTTGATACCCGGAGATAATTTAGATAGCGTTGTGAATGTTTATATGGCTACCAATGAATGGGACCCTACATTTTACATCTAAATGAAAGAGCCAATCGTTGATTGGTAAAGTCATTGTGTCACTGCAGCGGCAGTTAGAAACTCTGGTTCCAATAGAAACCTGGGGCTGGACCAGCAGATGCGCATGCACAGTCTTAAGCGCATTGGAGCTACGCATGCACTTTGGCTGGTGTAGCCAAAATAAGCTTTTCAAACGCTATTTGAGCATTAGAAACAACATTCATGGGGCAGTTCATTTCAGATTTTGTTGTTAATTTGAAATATGTAATTTAATCGCGATTTCAGCAAGATTTCAGGATTCCCCCATTCATTTAGATAGGACTTGGTCTTGTTTGAGTTGCCCGGAGGCGTTGCAAATATGGCAGCCGAGTGAATGGACTTTCCTTGAAAGGGACTTTTTTTTTACCCAGGTCCCTCTCTCAATGTAAATCTATGGGATTTTGGCTTGATTCAGCATATAAAGCCTGTATTAATTTCTTTCAGCTGTCGGACACAAAAGAAGATATTTTGAAGAATGTTGGTAACCAACCATTTTATGGTAGCCTTTGACTTCCATAGTCTTTCTATATAATAAGGAAGTCTGTGGTTACCGTCAACTGTCACCGACATTGTTTAAAATATCTTATTTTGTGTCCAACAGATGAAAAAAATTAATACAGGTTTGGAACAAATGAAGGGAGAGCAAATTATGAAGGAATTTAAATTTTTGGGTGAATTATTGCTTTAATCTTATATATGAGTAATAGTGAAGGTCACTTAGGCCAGAACTGCTAAACGTAAGTGAAGTGAAGTGACATACTGCCAAGTATGGTGACCCATACTCGGAATTCGTGCTCTGCATTTAACCCATCCAACGTGCACACACACAGCAGTGAACACACACACACCGTGAACACACACCCGGAGCAGTGGGCAGCCATTTATGATGCGGCGCCCGGGGAGCAGTTGGGGGTTCGGTGCCTTGCTCAAGGGCACCTCAGTCGTGGTATTGAGGGTGGAGAGAGCGCTGGACATTCACTCCCCCCACCTACAATCCCTCCCGGCCCGAGACTCGAACCCGTAGCCTTTGGATTACGAGTCCAACTCTCTAACATTAGGCCACGAATGTATGTCAATGGCTGTGTAGTGCATGACAATTAAATGATAAAACTGTAACTCTCAAAGGTTCACGACAAAGAACATGTTGTTCCTCAAGCAAATCTCTGTTCAATAACCTCTTTCTGAAGACAAATGCTGAGAGTTGTAGCCCACGCTAGAGGAAAGACAGAATGAAATCTGTTGTCCAAGTCCACTGGATACACCTTTTCCTGATCCCTCGTTGGCTTAGACAATTTGAGATCCCTTACATAATCTATTCCCCTTCACCTCTACTCCCGCATCTCATTCCAGCATCAGTGAAAAATACTGCTCTTCCAAAGAGTGTCTCTCCTTTGCTGGAATGCATTTTGCCACATACTCCAACACTCCAGAGACTCGGCTGCAGTCTGGTTTCCTTTATGAGGGGGTGAAAGAGTCTTCAGTTTTCCATGCGCCAACCTAAATTCCTGAAACTGCTGTATTGTTTGTGCAAATGTGTTTCTAATTTTTGCATTCTTAAATTTTAACCCTGTACTATGAGCTAATTTAGATTTAGAGGAATTAGCCATTTTTTTTTTTTAAATCTTTGGCCCATTTAAACAACAGAGAGGTCCTAGTTAAATTGGTAAGCCATTTTAAATGGTTAATATTTTAGATGTTAGTTTGAAGGGTATACAAATTATTTCCATGTGCCATCTTGTTTGCTGCATTTACTAGCATTATATGCAGAAAGAAAGCTGAGGATTTTAGTCAGCTTTGTTCCAGAAAGCAGTGCGCTGCCAAGACTGCATTCTAAGATACTTTGTTTTGGCCAAATTGTTTAGGCAGTATTGCATGTATCCTTCACAATGAAGCCAGTGCCACAATGCTTTGCGACTATGTCAGCAGAAATAATCATGTAAGATAGCAGATGAGTCAAGAGTCGTTTCATTAATAGATTGTTTGTTAGCATTTTTTTTTTTTTCATCACACTTTAGTTTGGGGACCAATTCTAACTAATAACAAACTATTAACTACAACTTTTTCCTCAATAAACTTCTTCTAATATTTTAATGAATAGTTAGTAAGGTAGTTGTTAAGTTAAGGTATGTGGTCGGATTAATGGATCTAAAATACTGTCATGCAGAATAAGGAATTAATATGTGCTTTATGAGTACTAATAAACAGCCAAAATGCTAATAATATGCATACTATAGTTAAAAGTGAGAATTGTGAGAATTTCAGCCTAATACATACATATATTTAATCAGGACAGGAGATATCTTAGTTTCTGAACCCGATTGCCATTTTTTATCACTGTTTTGGTTGTCCACTGTCACAAATCAGTTTTTGAAAGTACTTTTATTCCATGCGGTCCAAATTTTTTTAGTTTAGTTTCAGATTAATAACTGAATAATTTGAGATTTTTTATTTTTTATTTTAAATTAAGCCTATAATATATGATAAATTAAGTCCCATATTATGATAAAATTTGAAAAGTTATTTTAAAACAGATTATTTTGCTCAGTATTTGTGCATGCTATGCATGTTTATTAGAGGATTTTTGTTTATTATCTTAGCGACTAATGTCAAACTTTTGCAATTAATAGTGAATAGATTTTATATATATATATATATATATATATATATATACTGTATATATAAAGCGCAACACAGAACTCGAGGGTCTGGAGATGCGCTTTTGAGATGTGTGCTTTTACCGCCATGCCGTCAAAGGCCCTGTCCCAAATCGCACCCTAAACCCTAATGGTCTGCCTCTGAGTCCACACTTTCGTAATGTATTGTTGCTTTGACTGTCAGGTAGAAGTCTGCTGCAGAGGGAAAGCTAAAATAATGAATGGGACACCCTACAGCCTTGCAGTCTTAACTGTTAAAGAGTTGGATTCTCATGCTAAGCATGGCCAAAGTTTCAAAAAACTATTTGGACATATAACAGAGAATTTCTGTGCCAAAAATCTCACTTCTGGGTTCGTACAAGTTTCGGAGAGTTTTTTTCGATCGTGGTTCTTGCTGACGTAAATGATGGTGGAACTCCTTATATGGGCATTTCTCCCAGAAGATCGACCGGACCGAGAGCACTGCACGGGACTCCCTCGGGAAGAATGTCTCTAAAGAAGTTTGTTTTTGGTTGTGAGGGAAAGATAACCTTGTTCAGCTTCCCAAAAGAACCCACCGTTACGTGAACAGTGGATATAGTTTGTTTTTCCGGGGCAGCAATGGAGTTTCTCAAGTGTTTTGTTGATGAACGTTTTATAAACAAGACCCAGTTCGATGCTGAATTTGCACATCGTTTAATACTGAAAGATGGAGCAGCTATAAAAGATCCCGGTCATGATTCAGAACTGCAGACGGTAAGTGAAACGATATTAAATGTCTGTGTTTTGTTGGCGATAGGCGCTCAAGTGCTCGCCACTCTTTAGCTCCACCCACACGGCACGCCTCCAGGAGCTCGGCTTTTTCCAGAGAGAATAGTAAAGCTGTATCTTTCTTTTATTAATATGATACAACAAAATACTTTTTGGAAATATGAAGGATGCAGTACTACTCTATAGGTACTCAAGATTAACATGAGATTGGGTGAAACTGTGTGTGTTACGTCCCCTTTAAAAAAATCTCTTTTCAAGAACTACAACGAATGGCTCATTTGGACTACAAAATTGTTTTCCTGTATTTGTGACATCACAAATTTTAAATCCCGCCTACGGAAATTCGAATGGTTGGTGGGGAGAACTCTAGGTTGAGCACTGCACGTTTCAAAATCGAAACCCAGTGCAGGTGTTTTTATATCACTGTATTTCTGATGGAAACCAACTGTTTTCAGAAAATTTTGGATGTCATTTTCATTTCATCTTGCATATAATGTCTGATAAAGCAGCGTTTGTGAGTGGACAAAAAACATTACCACTTTAAAATGTCTTGCAGTAGTCTTGCTATTCTCGAGGTCTGAACTGATATGGCAATACTGACGAACTTGCTGCTTTGGCAAGGGGCGGGGCAGGACTGAAACCCCGTCTAAGCTGTTCGCCAATCACAACGCACTGGGACAGCTAACCAATCACAACACATTTCGTTTATCAGAAGGCGGGCCTTCATCAAACCCAAAACTAATCAAGACGTTTGTGCCAGGCTGGGGATAAAGGTATTGTAATAATGTAAATTATTTGAAAAATAATGTGATTTTCAAACCACCAAGCATGAGAGCATGTTCTAGTACACCCCCAAAACAAAATCAATACTTTGCAAAAGAGCATAATAGGACCCCTTTAACGGACACGTGCATGCGGCGTCCATTGTAAGTCCGCAAGACCGTAAGTACACAAGAAGTGTGCCATTTGGGACAGGGCCAAATAAAACAGTTGTCATACCAACTTGCTGCTGTAATCAAAACTCACAACACTTTCCCTGCCTCCAGGGTCTTCTGATTGGTCCACTGTTTTGGAACTGATACTGATGAGCGGCGCTGCGTGTAAAAGTTTAAATTCTTTAAAAGGGCTGTTCACAAGAATATGTACACTTTGATGTCCAATTATACCATACTTTTTAAAGCATTACATGCACAAATCCCTAATTGTAAGTATTTATGTTTCTTTCTTTTTCTTTCTTTCTTTCTTTCTTTGTCTTTTTTTTTTTACAAAAGATTTCTATTTTGAATAAATGCTGTTCTTTTAAACTTTTTATTCATCAAAGAATACTATAAAACCAACAACAACAACAAAAAAGTATCTCAGGATCCAAAAAAAGCAGCACAGCTGTTTCCAATATTGATATTAAATCATACTAGAATTATTTCTGAAGGATCATGTGACACTGAAGACTGGAGTAATGATGCTGTAAATTTAGCTTTGCATCATTGGAATTAATAACATTTTAAAATGAATTAAAATGAGACCCTATTTTGTTGGTGATTCATGAACATTCTTTCATTGCTATTTTCAAATGAGTCTTACTTCTCAGCAATCATAATTCATAGTAGTGTGCATGTGACAAGATGCTGCCTCTCAGTCCAGTCGAATTCATTGGCGGGCCCAGAGTGGGATCTCTCACAGTGGACCCAGCATTGATTACTGTTACCCAGCAGGGACCCCAGTGGTAGCAGCAGAAGAAGCAGCATGGAACAGAGCAGCTCTTACTGAGTCTAATCCAGTCTGCCTGCTGCTCCACTTCAGACGAGCCTACAGCAGCTTCTCTGACAGAACCACCAAACCACTGTCAAAATACACCAACAGTCTGACTGTTAGCTAGTCCTCAGTGAGAACCCACAGCATTGTGGCGAAGGATTATGTGGAGCATATGCTTTGAATATGCTAATTATTTTTTTTTTCACAGTGAGAAGACCATCTCTTGAAATATTACTACACATGCACTCATATCCTTGGATTAGCTTCATGATGGGGAACCGTGCAAAGAACCAAACACTCAAAATCATGCAGCTTGTCGGGGAGAGGTTCGCTATCATTTTTTAAGGCTTTTCTGATCACCTGGCAGGTGGTAAAATGGGCAGGAGAGATCCAAGCCATATCTAGAAACCAAAATATTACAGAGATGGGCTGTTTTATCTTGGTTTGGTCAATAAGAATTGGCAGTCGTGGCCTAATGGATAGAGAGTTGGACTTGTAACCCAAAGGTTGTGGGTTCGAGTCTCAGGTCCGGCAGGGATTGTAGGTGGGGGGAGTGAATAACCAACACTCTCTCCACCCTCAATACCACGACTGAGGTGAGACCCTTGAGCAAGGCACCGACCCCCAACTGCTCCCCGGGCGCCGCAGCATTGGCTGCCCACTGCTCCAGGTGTATGCTCACTACTGAGTGTACACTTGGATGGGTTAAATGCAGAGCACAAATTCTGAGTATGGGTCACCATACTTGGCCACACACCACAAGTCACTTTATTTATAGCACTGTATACAGAATCAAAGCAGCTTCACAGTAATAAACAGGAAAATAACAAAACCAATGATGCAGACTTTGTCAAATATGAGACAAACTGAAATTTTGCTGTAAATTATAGCTCTAAAAAGACAATAGTGTCACTATTTAGCCTCAGTTCGGTGTTGCTTCAGTTCAGTTCAATAACTGTGTAAAATGTTCATCAAATCAAGTTCAATTCAGCTATAAGCAGCTCTACTGAAGGCAGTAGTGTCGTTATTCAGCTCGAGTCAGTACAATATTGATTCATTTCAGTGTCGATAATGCAAAATTCATCAATTATGAAACAAATTAAATTCAGCTATAAAGCAGCTCTACGGAAGACAGAAGATTCAATAAAATTAAATAATAATTATTATTATTATCACTAGTATTTTCTCTAAAAAAAATTCAAATACGCCATTTTGTCACCAGATGTCTTTAAAAATCTGATCGAATTTGAGTAGATTAATGCACCATTAATGCATCACTCAACCATATAGCTCTGCTTTATGTGTCTCTGTGGTTAAAAATGAAAGTGCAGGATATATGTGTCCTACTTGAAAAGCAGGAGCTTGGGGAATATTTTGTTGACTAAATTAAATCAATAGACATATCAGCTCACAGTCTCTCTTAACAAACACTGGCAAACTGGCATGTAGGTCATCCCATGCAGTCTGATCTTTGCACCTACAGCCATTGAAGTTTCTCATTTGACTGGAAATAAAAAGCAGTACTTAACATGCTGATCCAGTATCAAATTTGCAGTTAATTTCTGAGAATGAAACAAATTGTAGATTATATTAAGATTATATGAGATTTTCTGAGTCTTGGAGCATTGCTGTTATGAAACATATTTTACAGAGCCGTTTATTATATAAAGAAGTTATGACTGTCTTAATATCTGAAAGACATAGACATACTTTTTTAGGCCTTAAAATAAAAAAGCATAAAAACTGTGTGCACAGATATCAGTGTTTTTGTTAGTAGACAAAATGAATCACGCTAATGTTTTTTATAGCTAAATAAATTACATAAATAATGAATGCAATGCTCTTCGGTCTTAATGATATGACACATCTGTGTCTAATGCCATGTTAACCCATAACATGATCACACATATCCTATATCCACATTTTTCTTCTGCATTATAAACCTGGTGGTCTTACCTTGATTATCTTCGTCCATATCTGCAGATGAATGCGAAATAATGAAATGATGGGATGAGAAGGCGCTCCGGACACAGATGTATGCTTTATAATGAGGGGTTTATACAAACAGCTTCTGTTTCATGCGGAATATTAAACGGCAGAAACTGATATTCTGTCTCAATCCTGGTTTAAGTCCGATGTATTTCTGGACGAATGGAGGATAGAGCCCTTCTCGGTTGATTCTCTGGCTTGGATCAATAACATCCAGCGGAGTAAGCGCTCTGCTCCAGACACACTCTGTGTTTCGCTCCGCCCCTTTCACGAGAATTGACCAATCCTACTAAGGCGAAGGCTTGCCGCATGAATATTAATTAGGCAATGCTGACGTTGCTTGGTAACCGCCTTGAAGCCGGTTCTTAATATTCATGGCCTCCCAAAAGTCAATTTCAAAGTGCTTTGCTGGCATATTTGTTTTACATATAATATTGACAAAACATCGCACAGACGCAAAGCAGAAAAGAAGATACGTAATACATTAAAAGAGATCAAAATCCTACCTTCACAATTATTCGCCCTACAAACGCCTTCCTTTCAGCCAATCAGGACAAAGATCGCGTAGCTTAATTAAATATTCACTTTACTAGAACTCGTTTATCTCTTCATTCATTGTATTGTAGCTCTGATACTGAGGGAAAACAGTAATGCTAGAGGATTTTAATGCACTATATATGTCGCATAGGCCGGTTATACACGTTTACATGTAATAATTATACATTTATTCTCAAGAAAACCAAAAAAGTGGCGCCTCTATTATTAATCATAATCATTATATTACATTATTACATTCGAACAAGATTTTTAAAGATTCTTTTTAATTTTGATACATTTTGGGAGCATACTAACCCACATGAAAAAATACTATAGTAATTTATAGTAAATATTATAGTGTTTTTGATTCATTTGTTGCTGTAATTCTATAGCTGCTGTGGTAATATGACAACTATAGTAGGCTAATATAAACAAATTACTTTACCCAATACTGTGCTAAGTTTTCTACAACTACAGGGAATATTACACTACAGTTTACTGTAGTAAAAACTAAAGTATACTCCAGTATTTATTACAGTTGATCAGTTCACTATAGTTAATACTACAGTATGCTGTAGCATTCATTACCAAAGTGTTGTAGATATTATAATATATACAGTATAATACACTTTACTATAGTACAATACTATAGTATTTTTTAATGTGGGATTAATGGCCTTAAACTAACAAAGATGGACTAAAAGCCATAAAGTAACAGCAATAAAAAGATAGTTGTATTTCAGCGCAGCTCTTTTATAGCTACGACCTAAAACTGACTGAGAAAACAGCACTCGAGGGGGGAGTGAATCGCATTGGAAAACATTCCTCATTACAGCCGCGAGGAGAATGATATTTTCTTACAGTGAGGAAAATAAAACTCAGGCGAGGCTTATATCTCATATAACGGGTGATGAAAAATGTCTGAAAGGGCTGATGGCGTGGACGTTCAGAACACTGCGCTTGAATGTTTCTCTGACACATGGATTCAATTACTGCATGCCGGCCTCTCAGACGAAACGAGCTGCTCTCTTTATACACATTACCAAACTCCTCAAGAATGAAGCTTATTTCTCGGTCTCATGGAATTCTCTTCTTTAATATTCACAAATCAACATGTGAAGTAGAAGTAGATATGATGAGAAGAAGAAGGACAGCTCCATTACACAGATTGCATTTTAATCTTCACCAATAGTTATGGATCAATATTTGTTTTCCTGAAACAACTCTTACATCCGTGCCCTGTGTTCAAGATGAAGTCTGGAGTGACTTCAAAGTCCATCCAGATGTTACATTTTGAACAAAATCATCACCGCCAGTTCCTATTTCCAAAAAACGAAGACTCTTCCAGTCTTGGGAGTGTGAAAAAATGCATGTTGGTGGACAGAGTGGGAGTTATAATGAATGTGTGTGTATGGGGACTTGAGGGAGCCTCAGGTTTTGGGGGAGTATTTCCTGTTCTGGGAGCAGATGTCTAACACAGTGCAGGAAACACTCTGTTTTCCCAGTTTTCCTTGGGTGGGACACTCTTTCAGCCAGAGTCAAGCACAAGGCCTGATTTGAATATATCAAAGCTGCAGACTGAAAATAGGTCATATGCGTAATCTTTGCTGCACAAATATGGTCAAAAGCACACATCCCGAACAACTGTCTGTTTCTCCCATTGGTCTTTTTGAGAGGCTTTAGGTGGAGTGATGCATGACTGATTGCAGCATACTAATTGCATTAGCTGCAATCTGCACGAGTTGCTCAACGCTCGTGTTATCCTTCGGTCTGGGTTCTTAGTGGAAGACACATGTCATATTTTGGTTAGAATCATTTGCATGTCTGTGATATTGAAAGACATGTTTTGTTCCAAATGTACATCATGATTACATTTAGTAATGGCATGTAAGCATGCATTACGCATATGGCGGGCTGAATATTTCCCAGCGTGCCCTGCACCAGAGACGGCCGCCCTCAGGCTGCACATGTCTGGCAGAATAGGGCTCCAGTTGTGGGAGATAACGGCACGCTGACCGAGTTCATGTGGCCTGATTGAGCAGTCAGACAAACACGTTTTCATCTGCTCCAGTGTCTTCTTTCGGGTCACCCCTCACCCCAGCACCTCAACACCCCCAACCATGCTGAATCTCTGCGTAACTTGTTCCTCGCTGTTTGTGCTACAGACATGAATGATGCCTCAAGTGGCTTATTGAGAAAAGGTGAGAAATGGGCAACCACATAGCATCACACTAACATCATGGTAAGTTTTTTATTGTCAAGCATTGACGATTATGTCATTTTTTTTTGTTCAATAACTAATGCAATATTCAGTTTGGGGCTGATTTTTAAACGTTTTTGAAACACGTTACTTATATTCAACAAGACTTCATTTATTTGATTAAAAGTTCTGTAAAAATGTTTCAATATTATTACAATTTAAAATATGTTTTTGTATTTTATTACATTTTAATATTATATTAATATCACATTTTAATAAATTTCAAAGCTGAATTTTCAGTATCATTACTCCAGTCTTTAGTGTCACATGACCTTTCAGAAATCATTCTAATACGCTGACTTGCTGCTCAAGAAACAGTTCTTATTATTATCAACAGATTTTGCTGCTTAATAATTTTCTGGAAGCCATGAGAGGTTTTGTTTTGTTTCTCAGGATTCATTGATAAATGGAAAGTTCAAAAGAACACCATTTCTTTGAGATATCAATTTATCATAAATATACCTAATATATTTTTTATAAATAATAATAAATATAAAAAAAATAGGTCACACTTTAATTTAAGGACCAATTCTTGCCATTAACAAACCATTAACTACGACTTTTGTTTCAATAAACTCCTAATTTGCTGTTTATTAATAGTTAGTGAGGTAGTTGTTAAGTTTAGGTATTGGGTAGAATTAGGGATGTAGAATATGGTCATGAAGAATATGTGCTATATAAGCACTAATAAACAGCCAATATATATATATATACACACACACACAAACACACACACACACACACACACACACACACACAGTATATATATATATCTGATCTCAGACTAATTCTCCAGAGAAGAACAGGCTAGGGGAAGAGCGTGCATCCTGTGGATTTATAGTTCCTGAAGGTTGGGGAAAGGGGCACAAGGGGGTCAGAGAAATGGGACATCCTGTATGGATAATACTGGTGGTCATACATACTGTTCCTTTCATTGCAGACTAAACTAGAGTATATTTACATGAAGCGCCTGTGGACACATAATTGGAGAGGTCTGTGACTGTGGGGGAGACTGTGTGGGATTTTACATTGTTGTTGTCCTGTTACTTTTATTGATCTATTACATGACACTGTTATAAAAACTGGCAGCTGTTGTCTGCTATTCACTGTAAAAATAAATAAATAAAAAATACTATGTTTACATGTACACCAATTATGTGATTTTTAAATCTAAATAATCAGAGTAAAATCTTAATCACAGTAAAATGCCCGTTTATGTATCAGCATGCACACATATTTCATCAGTATGACTCTTATACAATTATGAGCTTAATCGCATTAATTTAATCTAAGTATTATGTAAAGTTTAATCACAGTAGTGCGTATATCTCATTATAATCACTTTATCAGGCTGCATGTTATTACAACTTATTTACAACTTATTACAATATATTTCATTAAGGGATATAAAAAATAATATCTACTTGGACCCACTTTGTTGTATATATTAAAATGTGCTGATAATACTGTCTGCAAACAGGATGAATCAGAGTGAATCGTGAGTGGTCTGTCCATTAAACACAAAGGCTGCATCCAAGATCACATACCTCTCTACTATACGGTAGGCACAAAACAGTATGTGACAAAAGATGTAGGCTATGTCTGACTCACAGTAGTCATACAACAATCAGCAAAAAGTACCAGGATGACTCACTACTTCCGGCGTGATTCTGAAGTGTGTATATGAGGGACGGGAGAGGATTTATGAATGACAGTGACATGACAATGACAACATGGCAAATAGATTACATTCATACTATATAGAACTTACTCTTTTTACAGTCTCAAAATAATTACTTATTCAAAATAAGTGCCCACTCAATTTTGGACATTTACATTTATTCATTTAGCTGACGCTTTTATCCAAAGCGACTTACAATTGCTATATATGTCAGAGGTCGCACGCCTCTGGAGCAACTAGGGGTTAAGTGTCTTGCTCAGGGACACATTGGTGTCTCACAGTGGATTCGAACCCAGGTCTCTCACACCAAAGGCATGTATCTTATCCACTGCGCCATCACCGATTTTTTTTTTATTAGTAATGTACCAAAAGTGGAAACAAACTATTTCAATAAAACATAATTATATGTGTAGTGTCACGGGACGCTGTGAAAAGCACCGTGGAAAGATGAGTCTGGGTCCAAGTGCAGGTAAGGCTCTTTAATCAAAACAAAAAGGCCAACATGGCACAAAAAACAAAACAACTACCCTTCTCAAACATACACATGAAATTACAAATAACAATTAATCTAACCAGACAGAGTAGTAGGAGTGTGGTGCATAAATAGTCCATGGAAATTGGGAACAGCTGTGGGTGTAATGAGTGGGACAGGTGTGTGTGATGTGACAGGTGTATGTATTTACATGATGAGTCCGGGAGGAAGGGAGATGGTGACCTCTGGTGGCGACAGGGAGAAGCGCAGGGCCCGGACTCGTGACATGACCCCTCCTTCAAGGAACGGCTTCCAGACGTTCCACAGAACCCCCCAAAAGTCCAGAGGGAGGTGGAACAGGGGGAGGGATGGCGGGCCAGGCCCGTGTAGTGGAAGGGAACCTGGGCTCTGAGGCAGCGCCGGCGGGATGGGGACCCAGGGCAGAACCAGTGGCCACCACAGTGGTGTCTGTGGAGCTGCCACCCTGGAGCGGGCAATGGTGGGCTCCACCGCTTCGGGGGGCACATCAGGGTGGGGAACATTAGCGGACACCGCCGCCATCTCGGGAACTTCGTGAGCGAGCACAGCTGTCTCGGGAGGAACGTGAGCGAGCACAGCTTTCTCGGGAGCTTCGTGAGCGAGCAAAGCTGTCTCGGGAGGAAAGTGAGCGAGCACAGCTGTCTCGGGAGCTTCGTGAGCGAGCACCGCTCTCTCGGGGGCTTCGTGGGGGAGCACAGCTGTCTCCGGAGGAACGTGAGCGAGCACAGCTGTCTCGGGAGCCTCGTGAGCGAGCACAGCTGTCTCGGGAGGAACGTGAGCGAGCACAGCTGCCTCGGGAGGAATGTGAGCGAGCACCGCCGCTTCGGAAGCCTTGTGGGCGTGCACCGCCGCCTCGGAAGCCTTGTGGGCGTGCACCGCCGCCTCGGAAGCCTTGTGGGCGTGCACCGCCGCCTCGGAAGCCTTGTGGGCGTGCACCGCCGCTTCGGAAGCCCTGTGAGCGGGCACCGCCGCCTCGGAAGCCCTGTGAGTGTGCACCGCCGCCTCGAGAGGATCGTGAGTGGGCACCGCCGATTCGGAAGCCTTGTGAGCGGGCACCGGCGCCTCGGAAGCCTTGGGAGCGTGCACCGCCCCTTCAGGAGGATCGTGAGCAGGCACCGCCGCTTCGGAAGCCTTGTGAGCGTGCACCGCCGCCTCGGAAGCCCTGTGAGTGTGCACCGCCGCCTCGAGAGGATCGTGAGCGGGCACCGCCGCTTCGGAAGCCTTGTGAGCGGGCACCGCCGCTTCGGAAGCCTTGTGAGCGGGCACCGCCGCTTCGGAAGCCTTGTGAGCGGGCACCGGCGCCTCGGAAGCCTTGTGAGCATGCACCTCCCCTTCAGGAGGATCGTGAGCAGGCACCGCCGCTTCGGAAGCCTTGTGAGCGTGCACTGTCGCCTCGGAAGCCTTGTGAGCGTGCACCGCCGCCTTGAGAGCCTTGAGAGCGGGCACCGCCGCCCTGGAAAGACCACGAGCAGACCACGCTGCTCGCACCGACATCAGCGAGGGTTCCCGCACACTGCACATTAGACCAGGACGCTCTGGAAGCGGGCGCGAGGCACTGGGCACAGCCACCGCCGTCCCCCGGATCGCCGCCTCGGAAGAACTGTGAACGGGCTCCGCCGCTAACCCCAACCTGAAGGCTGAGCCGCTCACCTGCAGAGCCAGGTTAATGTAGTCCTCCAGCGACTCCCCGGGGTCCCAGTATGGTACCAGGGACTTGAAGGGCTCAGCCAGGCCTCCCCAGAAGAAGACCATGAGGCAGGTCTTCTCCGTCGCCGACTGACGAGCTCCTCTAATGAAGTCCCTGGCATAATCCTCCATGCTCCGGTCTCCCTGGCGGATGTGGAGGCACCTCCCTGCTGGACCCATCTTGCTGGTTAGATTCGGTCACGGGACGCTGTGAAAAGCACCGTGGAAAGATGAGTCTGGGTCCAAGTGCAGGTAAGGCTCTTTAATCAAAACAAAAAGGCCAACATGGCACAAAAAACAAAACAACTACCCTTCTCAAACATACACATGAAATTACAAATAACAATTAATCTAACCAGACAGAGTAGTAGGAGTGTGGTGCATAAATAGTCCATGGAAATTGGGAACAGCTGTGGGTGTAATGAGTGGGACAGGTGTGTGTGATGTGACAGGTGTATGTATTTACATGATGAGTCCGGGAGGAAGGGAGATGGTGACCTCTGGTGGCGACAGGGAGAAGCTCAGGGCCCGGACTCGTGACATGTAGTGTGTCTTTTGGGGACTTTTCCTTTTATTGTAAATTCATAGGACTATTTTAGCACTATGCTTGTTTTTACATTAATGTAATTCTAAAGGCGAATAAAAATGCTGATCCTGGATCATGTCCAACTATCTCATGCATTGGTTGAAATACAGCAAATGGGGAAAAAAAAAATATCCAAAAACTGCTAATGAATTATCATATTTAACCTCTAAAGATAAAATGAAAAAAAATCGTACAGCAATTGCCTCTGGTGCAATAAATGTGTCATGGCCATGTTATATGCGCACACCATCAAAGCTTCAAACAGACAATTTAGAAAGCATCACTTGCTCCATTTAGACGTTTCCTGCAGGCTATCGTTTGATTCAGTGTCACAATTCCTTTTCAATATAAAGGTCAGTTATAACACATCCATACACAGCAATTGTATATGGATACATATGTGTAGCCCTTGTATACAAAGGAAGTACCTGCATGTTACTAAAAATACTCAGAAAGATGGTCAAAATATGCAAAAATCAAATGCATTTGCTCGATTTGTCTTCTCTGTTGTAAACAGTCCGTTTTAGTTAACCCCATTGAGCAAATCCTCATCTGTAAATCCTCTTTTTTTTCCAAGTGTGCAGGGAAAATCCTGTATGTGTGGAGGGGGGTTGACATGCAAAGAATTAGGCAGTTGCCTTGGCAACAGTATTTTATTCTAGCCTGCTATCAAAAACAAATGCTGCTGAATTTACTGGATGAGGAAAGCTCAGAGTCGAGTCTTAAATATATTAAAACCTGTTTTTTTCTGTTACCCCAATGGCTTAAAATTTTTAGCTTAGTCAACTTAAATTAACATTTAGTAACTAAAAATGTAAAGTCAAATTATTTTAAGTTGAAACAACATTTTCTTTTTTTTTTACAGTGTAGGGTCCTTTACTTGGCTACTGTATATGGTTTTTTAGAAATTAAAGTTGTTTAAGAGTATTTTTTTCTTGTGCTTAGGTCAAGGTTCGCATGATGGATTCAGCAATTGCTGTAACTGCATCATGTGGTTAAAAAAATCTGGTTTCTTCACTGACATGCGTTTAAAATAAAGCACTTTTTAAAGATGAGAGGGAAGGCAAGCAGATTGCCCGCTCCTGGTCTAATGCACCTCATGTTATATTTAGTGTCGTGGATTCAGCGAAATGCAGATAGTATTGTAGTATTTAGTTCATAGTTATTATTTATTCAGCAAGTGCAAGTTTCATACGATTGTGTTACAGAGATATGGATGGAGTCTTTGTCTTGTGTGAATGGATGGACATCATTATAAACAGAGGTAAAAAAATTACTTACTGCACATTTAAATTCAGAATATGCTGATCTGAGACGATCTCTGTTGTAAGAGCAAAATTGTTTTTAAAAGTACAGTCAAATAAATACATGAAATAATATCAGATATTCATCATTCCAAGCTTAAACAAATTAATAATATATAATTACCCTGTCCTTCAATTTAGAAGATATTTACTAATATCAATTTACTAAAGATATTTTTTGTGTGTATCTTTTCCTCCTTGTTTGTTACATTTTTCTCGTTAATGTTCCCTGAAATGTGTCTTTCCTGTTTTTATAGTAAAAAGATTTGATTTCACATAAATAAATATTGAAATGGTTATAAAAAGGACGGATGAGATGGTGCCCTCTAGTGTCGAAAAAATTAAACTACGGTCTTTTTTTTTTGGATGCGATAACATTTTTCATCACAATTCCAAAGTGTATTTTGTGCACAGGAACTTGAGAAACACCGACTTTTTGTGATAACTGATATAAACTTTTATTAAACTTCGAGCATTCATTTAATAATGTAAAAAGCATCATCTGAGTCACAGGGCAAGGCAAAAAAAATTATAATTTATTGTCAAATTTTAAATCACAGTACATTCACAATCCTCCCAAAATGCATGTGCCATATAATGCACAGATTGAATAATAACAAAAACAGATACAAATAAATCCATTTATATACAAATCCCTGTAACAGTTGCCACTGTGTTAGTGAGTAGATGATGGAGGTGAACGGTGGAGTCGGTCCCACTGTGGGCTGTCATGCGGTGACTAAACAAGACTAAAAAAAACTATATTTTTATCTAAATTTCTCTTGATATGCAAAACTAAAATGTGAGGAAAAAACACATTTTAACACTGTTTTTATCATGCATTCCTTCTGTGTTAAATGTACACTGGAGCACATCATCCCAAATGTGTATTTTGAGTTTGAGGGTCCTGTACCATCCAACAACTGCGCACGAGGTATTTACCTTTCTAAAATAAAGAAAATAACATGAAACTGTGAGAGATGCTTCATCATATGTTCCTAGTCATCTCCTCCGATGAAGCCGATGTCCATTTTGCACAAATAATTCCTACTGGTATCCCAGTCAGCATGTTTTTGTCTGTATGTCTCCGAGCTTTAGATAATTCATGAGCTTCATTAATGAAGTCTGTGGAAACCATAGAGTTGAGAGCCATTACTGGGCTTCGGTTCAACGAGGTGAAATATCAAAGCAGCAGCGATTCAGTGTCAATCAATGTATCTCAATGTGAACCTGAAAGAGGGACAAAGATGAGATTATAGCATAAACTATGAGAACTGAACACTATGAATAGTTCAAAAATATTTAAGTACAAAAGAAGTAAGCCCCTACAGTATGTAGAATAAATATATTGGGTCATTCCACGTCAACTCAACCAGAGGTCCCCAAACAGGTATGTCCTATACAATTGTTTTAATAGAGGGAAACAAGATGTATTTCTAATTTCAGCATTACTTATTCTTCACACATCCCCTTTAATTACATAAAATAAGTATCACTTTTGGTTTTCACCCCATGAAAATAGGTAATATTCAACAATCTGAATATGGAGGTTCATTGAGATCCCATATCTCTGGGACTGGCCTTGAAAAGGAAGACTCCAAAAGAAAAGTTTAGCAAGAACTAGAATCTAAAATCATACTGCAATATCTTTAATACTTCTTAGGTATGCAAACTTTGGAGAAAAAAACTTGAAAAGTGCTGTTTCCCCATTGAAATAGAGGGGATTACTCCATAAATATTCTTCCATGACATTTAATATTTTGGCTTTATATTAGCAAAATCATAAATTGGGGGAAGTTTCTGAAATTTGTTTGATTTGACACGGAATGACCCCGTTTCTTTTTTAACAGTCTGTCGAAATTGTAACTGTTAACAAACAAGTTACAAACAAGATAAATATGTTCTGTTTAACTTGAATAAATGACCAAATTATGGTAAAACAATTAGGTCTAAATCACTAGTGACACACAGAATGATGAGCACAAGGTAGACACAGAGACAGACAATCAGATGGATAGATAGATAGATAGATAGATAGATAGATAGATAGATAGATAGACAGATAGATAGATAGATAGACAGACAGACAGACAGACAATCAGATAGACAGATAGACAGACAGAAAGACAATCAGATAGACAGACAGAAAGACAATCAGATAGACAGATAGACAATCAGATAGACAGATAGACAGACAGAAAGACAATCAGATAGACAGAAAGACAGACAGACAGACAATCAGATAGACAGACAGACAGACAATCAGATAGACAGACAGACAGACAGACAATCAGATAGACAATCAGATAGACAGACATACAATCAGATAGACAGACAGACAGACAGACAGATAGATAAACAGGTAGACACAGAGACAGACAATCAGACAGATAGATAGATAGATAGATAGATAGATAGATAGATAGATAGATAGATAGATAGATAGATAGATAGATAGATAGATAGATAGATAGATAGATAGAGAAACAGGTAGACACAGAGACAGACAGACAGACAATCGGATAGACAAATAGACAGACAGACAATCAGATAGACAGATAGACAGACAGACAGACAGATAGACAGACAGACAGACAGACAATCAGATAGACAGACAGATAGACAGACAATCAGATAGACAGATAGACAGACAGACAGACAGAAAGACAATCAGATAGACAGACAGACAATCAGATAGATAGACAGACAGACAGACAGACAGACAATCAGATAGACAGATAGATAGATATACAGCTAGATAGATAGTCAGCTAGACAGATAGATAGACAGAAAGACAATCAGATAGACAGACAGACAATCAGAAAGACAGACAGACAGACAGATAGATAGATAGACAGCTAGACAGATAGACAGCTAGATAGATAGTCAGCTAGACAGATAGATAGACAGCTAGACGCTAGATAGATAGATAGATAGATAGATAGATAGATAGATAGATAGATAGATAGATAGATAGATAGATAGATAGATAGACAATCAGATAGACAGACAGACAGACAATCAGATAGACAGACAGACAGATAGATAGACAGCTAGACGCTAGATAGATAGATAGATAGATAGATAGATAGATAGATAGATAGATAGATAGTCAGCTAGACAGATAGATAGACAGAAAGACAATCAGATAGACAGACAGACAGACAATCAGATAGACAGACAGACAGATAGATAGACAGCTAGACGCTAGATAGATAGATAGATAGATAGATAGTCAGCTAGACAGATAGATAGACAGAAAGACAATCAGATAGACAGACAGACAGACAATCAGATAGACAGACAGACAGACAATCAGATAGACAGACAGACAGACAATCAGATAGACAGACAGATAGATAGACAGCTAGACGCTAGATAGATAGATAGATAGATAGATAGATAGATAGATAGTCAGCTAGACAGATAGATAGACAGAAAGACAATCAGATAGACAGACAGACAGACAATCAGATAGACAGACAGACAGACAATCAGATAGACAGATAGATAGACAGACAGCTAGATAGCTAGATGCTAGATAGATAGATAGATAGATAGATAGATAGATAGATAGATAGATAGATAGATAGATAGAGTCAGCTAGACAATCAGATAGATAGACAGACAGACAGCCAATCAGATAGATAGACAGACAGACAGACAGACAGACAGACAGATAGATAGTCAGCTAGACAGATAGATAGACAGCTAGACGCTAGATAGATAGATAGATAGATAGATAGATAGATAGATAGATAGATAGATAGATAGATAGATAGATAGACAGACAGACTCTCACCTGCAGTCGCACGTTAAACATCATGGAGGCGATGACATAGAGGTAAGGGAATCTGATTCTGAGTCTCCAGGCGAGATCAAAGAAGATGAGCAGAGTTCGGCTGAGTCCTTTAGACAACACCCCGTACGAGCCGGACACACGCAGCACTAACTGCGACAGTCCCGCCATAAGAGACCGCTTCACTGACCTCTCTCACAGATGACACATGAGCCCGTGTTACTGCTAACACTCATCTCGTCTCAGACGAACTCATTCTCCACCCTGCTATTATTCTGACTAGGAAAGATGGACTCATGGCCGGATGTCATCAACTTCTACCTCCGGTCAACGCCAAAATAAGTGCACTACTTCCTAAACTTAGGAAAACTGATGGATAAGAAAGCAGATCAGCTTAACTTTATTTTATTTCCCTCACATGAATATTACATAATTAAGTGAGGAAACGCTAATAAATTAAAACAAGTGGGAGGCACTTATAAGCGAACCGGCTCATAAGAGTCATTAATTCGGGAATCAAACAACAACGGTCACGCCCTTGCCCTGTTTTGATTCACTAAAAGGAACCGACTCAAAAGAATCATTCAAGAATCTGACTTCACACTGATTCCTTTGAACGCTGTGGGTCCAGCTGAAGTGCATAAAACAATGATAACATGTTTAATTCTGTAAATTTGAGCTGTGCATATGTGACACTCAATAAAAGGGAAATATTTTGTATTTTTTTATGTACAATTTTAATTGAGCAGTTTTATTTTTTTTCAGAATTTTTAAAATGTGAAATTAGACATTCAGAAAAAGAAAGAAAAAAGAGACTAGGCCAAATAACTTCAAGCTTCTGTTTTTTCTCAGGAAAACAGGTTACCAGAATAGCAATTCTAGAATAGCAATTTTGTCTTCATTTTGAACAATATGTGTATTGTTTAGTAATTTCAAACCAATTTTCCTTTTTAATATACTGTATGGCCTGTCTTATCATAAGGAATATTATTTAATTAATCTGCTACTTCTATTGGCTAAAGTTTGTATATATAAATGTAAATATTGGAAAATAAGCCTTTGTTTTTAGCTTTAAAGTCAGAGGTTCAAGAAACCCTAAACATGCCTAAACATGAAAAACAAAAAGCTGTAAAATGTGTTCGTATTTGTAAACATTGCCATGTTTTATTTAACTTTATCTTTTTATTTAGTTTTATTCATCCTAATGTGTTTGTACCCCTGGCTGTATTTGTAATTCTTTAAGACAAACTAAATAAATAAAACACAACTATATAAGTGCAGGGAGGGATGGGCGCTAGCTGGCGGACTTTTATTCTGTACTAGGGAACCGAGCGGAAGTGCGCTTGTAAATCTGTTGGAGACGTTTCCTGTCTTGGGTGGTGGCTTCAAACTTTCTTACTCGACTTCATTCCTCTGTGTGGGAATGAGAGAAGGAAGAAAATTAGCTGTTTAAAAGCGTCATACTGTGCAGCCGAATAAGCGTTGTTGTGAACGGCGTCGTTTGTTTGACTAATCTTGATACATTTCTCGCGGAGGGAAAGTAAATATCGAGTTAAAGTCATGCAGGCCATCAAGTGTGTGGTCGTCGGGGACGGGTGAGTAACTTTACTGTCTCTCCACGGTCTGTGACTCTCTGTACTGACACTCTTTCACCCTAAACACGACGGGGCTCACTTTCTTTCACTGGCTGGGTCTCAAGGCCCTGTGAACCGCAACATTAAGCAGCTTTTTGGCCTCTTGGACGCGCGTGAGCTCCAGCGAGCGCATTCTCACTCCGGCGTGACGTCACGAGCACTGTCCGAGGCACTGGGTGCGTTTGACGTCACAACTAGGCTCTGATGGTCAAATGAACTACTAACTAGAAGAAACACTCATGTGATGCCAAAAGAGTGGCTTATAGGTAGCTCCCTAGGTGTTAAGACATCAGCTCCGTTATAGGGCCCTAACGATGTTACAACTGATCCTCAAACAAACAGTTTAGCATAACTTATATGGAAACTAAAGCCCATATATTTATGTCTTTATTGTAAATAAGTAGGGATATGCATTCAAAACGTGCCGTGGTACTGCCATGGTTTTGTGGATATGGTGCCATAATACAATGGTAGGGCACTCGTAAGTTTCTTGGAGTACTTTGTATTGAAGTTGTTTAGCCAAATTAATGATTGCATCACCTAATTTGATCTGATTCACCTAAATATGAGTTTCTCATTGACTTGCCAAGCGTCTCTACACAGTCTTAACCCTGCTAAAAAACAATAGAAACCATCAACAGAAGTTCCAATGGTTTCCTTTTAAAATACCATTATGAACCATTAGCTTTTTCAAGTAAAGCCATTACAAAATTCCTTTTTGTAGTGTGTTTTGGGCATTTTCCCAATAGTGTTAATCATCCCACCAATAGAATCCATCACATACCAGTAGATGCCATTATAGTTTCCATTAAAACCAATGCAATTCCCATTATAACCATTAAATCCATTACATTTTCTATTGTGTTTTGGGCTGGGTTCTGTTGTTTTTTTCCCAGCAGGGTAAGTGCTGCCTTCAACATATTCATTAGATTTCTGTAGAAATCAGCACTGTGATCAAGAAACACCCACACATCAAACACAGAATGTGAATTTATGATTGTTTTAGCAGACTTCAAGCTTCAGTAGGTGTAGAGTAAGTAAGGTCATCGCTGGACTTTGATCTGCACTTTTATAATGGACTGAATCCGTCAGGCGTTGCTCAATCTTTCATAGCATCATTTGCTGATTCATGAGTTTGTACTCTGTATTTGATCAACCAGACAATTAAAATATTTTTAGGGCTGTCAGTAGATTAACTCTATTTGATACCTATAAATTATTAACATAATCAAAACTTTGCTAGAAATAACCAGTTGTAAGGCCTTTTAGGCAAACGATCTACATTCAAGTTATAATACATGTGCTTTAGCTGTGAAATCTGTAAAAACAAATATATAAAGTAAACAAGAATAACTTATATTTTTGTAGTATTTCAAGATTAATATTTACTGGACTAATGCAACATTTGCTTGATTTTCCTTGCATTTTTCAGAAAAACCATGTTAAATTTGAGTATTAGATGTGATGCATCAGGCTTTTGTGCCTCTAAACATTAAATACTCTTTCTAAGACATGTTATTGGGAGATACAGAGTGAAAACTGATATTTATATTATATTTATATTAGTAGCCTGCTATACTGTTACAAAGATCAGAATTTCATTTTTCTTTTTGGATAAATATCAGCAGCTGCTCCAAATTTCATATGTAGTTTGGACCTCTGAATAGACTTGTTTTATAACAATAAAATGATCAATTTATCATTCCAACATATTATATATTCCATGATACTAAACGCATGCAGGTTTTTAAAGATTTAGTTTCATATTTTTGTAACAGTTCAAAAAACTGTTCCGTTTAAAAAAAACAAAAACACAAGGAAAAATAAAAATAGATTTTCTGTTATTTCATTTGTCATGTGACAGGGTTAAAATATTTTTTCACAATATTTTTTCATAGCTATATTAATGGACACTTCATTTTAAGAAAAGAAAATGAAACCATATATTTTTGGATGACATTTACCTGCTGATGAAATTTAAAACTGCTTTCAGGAAGTAAACGGCACAAAATGTTACGTCACTTTCTGGAAATCTCAGGCCTTAATGCTAGTCATATGAGAACTGTTTTGACAGCTACTTCACCAGACCAATTTTTCAGTGTTTCTTGTTACTAATGCTATCTTGTAGCAGGCCATGTGTTTATCGTGATGTGTTTATCATCTTCATTCCAGAGCTGTGGGTAAAACATGCCTGCTGATCAGCTACACAACCAATGCCTTTCCTGGAGAATACATCCCCACAGTGTGAGTACCTCTGCTTCACGTCAGGGTCCTGATCACTCACTTGAGTTTGTTCCGATAATGCAGCTGTCAATACTGATATTTTTTTTATTATGCAAGTTATTATTGTAGATTAGCTTAAAGCTTCCTCTAAGAAAAGTTGTTAAATGCGCACATTTACTGCATTCGAAACTTCCTTTGGACTGTGATTTTCACAAAGCTGAAGCAGTCTCTTGTTTTATTTCAATTCTGCATTTGTTTACAGTCAGCATTTCACAGTCAGTTTAACCTGGTGGTCACTGATTAACATTCAGAACTGCATTGCCTTTCAATTGCCAGATTTGATAATTACTCTGCAAATGTGATGGTGGATGGGAAACCAGTGAACCTGGGTCTCTGGGATACAGCAGGACAGGAGGATTATGACAGACTTCGTCCCCTGTCGTACCCTCAAACGGTAAGAACAGCAGCCAGCCTTTTTAGAAACCAATGAAGTGTTTTAAGTGTCAAACAATGTGTTTCTGTACCAACCATTTTTTTAAATGAAAACACACAAATTAAAATAACTTCAACAGATACCTTTGCATTCACACTGTATCTTTCCATGAAAGTGGACATAAATCTTGTTTTTCCACTTGTAAGTGAAGGTCTCAGCTATCCTTCTATTGTTTTTTTTTGTAGCTCATTCTAGGCTGGCACTAAAATTGTTATGGCGGGTTTACTGTACTTACCTTTTGAATGATCACTGAGGTTGCAATAAATGAATGATGATGACTGTGTGGCTTTTACAATAGCTTTGTATTGGGAATACATACAGCCATAAATGTTTGGACTATGAACTAATAGGGACTATATATAGTGACTAATCGTGAGGGATTGCATTATAACAATTAGTCATGGATTAATTTTTTCCTGTCTGTTTTTCTGAATACAATCATATTTTATCATATATATATATATATAGTCATTTTTGGTGGTGCAAAGTGGATGTAAATAGTAGAAATGCACTCCATTGGAAAATCATAAATGCTTTTGTTCCACAGGACGTGTTTCTCATCTGCTTCTCCCTTGTGAGCCCTGCCTCTTTCGAGAATGTTCGTGCAAAGGTAAGTACTTTTCAAAGTAGAATGTAGAACCAAGCTAGCAGACATTATTAGACCTTTATCTTGAAATAATTATTTCAGATTTAGCACAGTGCATGCAGTACTGAAACGACATTTCTTACTTGTGCTGGTTGTTTTAATCATTTTGAAATGTGTTGTGTGTTCAGTGGTATCCAGAAGTGAGACACCACTGTCCAAACACTCCAATCATCCTGGTAGGAACCAAGCTTGATCTGCGAGATGACAAGGACACCATTGAGAAACTGAAGGAGAAGAAGCTCACACCCATCACCTACCCTCAAGGCCTGGCCATGGCCAAAGAGATCGGTTGGTGGAACCATCACTAAAAAAAATCTCATGAAAACATGTCCATTAATAAATAAGCTATTTAATAATAGTAACAAATCTCTCAATTTAAAACTGCATTTTAAATCAGATGTTTTTTGTTATCCAATCAAGTTGCCATTAATATACCTTTAGAATTATGCATTTAATATTTGTTTTCAAATTATTATTTTTTATATAATTGTCTGACTCCATGTAGTTTTCCATACATTTGTGCCCAACCTAAAAATCAGAAGAAAAACAAATTATACTTTGAATAACAAAAGTGAACCCTGTTTTTAGGACTAATTTTAGGTTTTACTTTAATTACTGTGTTTATTTTCAGTGGACCTGATTATTTTCAGAATTTTATTAGTAATTTTTGTTCAGAAATATTGAACAGTACAAGTGAATGCTTTTGAGTTTGTTACTTTTATATAGATTAATGAGTTAAGCCCAAAGTATACTTACGGTTTTCAAAGTAGGAAGTGAAACTAAAGAGAAGGAACGACCACAAAATACTGGATAGTGCACAAACAACAGATGCCCGTATTGACAAGCACCTGTGTGAGAGGGTTATGAGAGGGCTTCAGTTTAAAAGTCCTTAAATTGTTTTTTTCAGTCATAACTTCTGGAGAAAAATAGCGCGGACATTGGACAGCGATAACTTTTTAGAGTGCACGTCTTTACAAAAACAAAGTATACACTTCACAAGTTTACACTATACAAGTGCACAGAGTTAAAAATGTTCCACTTTACTGTCATGAAAACACTTAAAGAGTGTCCTCATTACGAAGCTTTCTGATTGGAATTCAGTATTTTCTCACACAAATCATGCTTATGTTAAAAATGGTATATCTTTCAAAAAGCTCTTGTCTTTTTATTTCGCAGGGGCTGTCAAGTATCTGGAGTGCTCAGCGCTCACGCAGCGTGGCCTTAAGACGGTGTTTGACGAGGCCATCCGGGCCGTGCTCTGCCCTCCCCCTGTCAAGAAGAGGAAGAGGAAATGCCTGCTGCTCTAGAGTTCTGAGGAAAGATTGCTGTGATCCAAACTGTATTTCTGAGGGGAGAAGTGAGAAATGAGACCATGTTTTAATTTTTCATTTCCTCCATTGTAATTACCAGTACAACTTTATACCTTCACAAAACTTTTATCAATATTATCGATAGTTGTAGTGAAAAATCGATCCCCGACACATCTCCCTTAGACAGACACATACTATTGGACGACCTGCGGCCTTTGACTAATGGATATTAACTGTTAGATGGTTAACAATGTCCTGAAGTTCGTTCCTTCCATTGAGAACCCGTAATGTTTGTTTACAGTCTTTGTTTGAAAGAAATGAAGATCTTGCCAAATAGCACTACATTAGGATGGGGCGGCCCTGCAATACACCACATTTGTTGCTTTTTACCCCCTAAAGGTCCGCACCCATTTGGCAAACCACAGCTAACTGTTGGCTACTGTGAAGCAAATGTGATGTCTTGTGGTTTAACACACATTTTTTGAAAGCGATACAGTGAAGTCAGCATACCTCTCACACTTGAAACTTGAGGTTCTGTTAATGGAAGGATGAGGGGTCCGAACAGATTTTTATACTTCTTCATTATGAAGTTATGTGCACACTATTTGCCATTTGTTTTGAGGGGGGTTTTACTGTAATTTAAGGCCACACTAATTATGCACGAAAACATGTCCAAGCCACATTTCACTCCTAAATTTTAAAAGAAAACGTATTTTGCATTAAAAGAATGAAGCCTGTTTTTAGGACCATTTTCATCTATTAAATCTCCCTTATTACAATAGATGTATGTTTTTTTTTTTTTTTGTATTGAAGTAATAACATCTCAATTCAAAAAATATATATAATGATCCTAAAAATAGGCTTTATTTTGTTTAATCAAAGTATAATCTCCATCTTTCTTTGAAGGTGAAACATGGCCAGGAAATTCATGTTTTGTTGGTCCCAGTATGTCAAGAGGTCTCACAATACCTGTATTGATACCTCCAAATATTTCCAGTCCCCAAATATCAGCGTCCTGCTTAGATGTTCAACAACGGCTTTTTAAAATATCTAATGGATCACATGGGACATTTAGTGTCAACCTTAATTTAGCAGTGTATGAACACCTTGATGCTCTTTGGGCATTTATAATACACCCTCTACAGCCATATATATTTTTTTGTTAACACATTTTTAGAAACTTTCTTTTTGACACTTTTTATATTTTCTAATGTTACAAAAAGCAAGAGACTACTGTCAGAGTGTACACTACAGGAATTAGTTCATGTGAAGTAAATCTTCTCGATGCAGTTTATTCCCCTTATCGTTAATCACTAACATTTTACTTACTGTACTAATAACATGTAACTGTCAAATGTGTTTATTTCTTGAAATCGATTGCTTGTCTTATTGATTCGGACAGCACATCATGTACAAGGTATTCTGACATTTAACACGATTGCATACATACTTGAACTGTCCCGAGGCACAAATACAGAATGTGCATCATTTGTGATCACCCTATCGAGCGATGTCTATTTGCAGTTATAGCCAGATTGTAACCCTGTTTTTAGGGGTGTTCATGATGTCACTTGTTTTACAGAGATAATAAAATACAATAAATTTAGATTAAACCCTAAAACGTTGTTTTGTTTCAATTATACCCCTTGTGAAGCCCCGCCCCTTTCAGAGCTGCATTCATTGTCTTCTGTCTTCCTGTTTGTATTTTCACTTGACCAGCTAATTACTGGTTAAAGGAACACTCCACGTTTTTTTGAAAATAGGCTCATTTTCCAACTCCGTAAGAGTTAAGTTGAGTTTTACCGTTTTTGAATTCATTCAGCCGATCTCCGGATCTGGCGGTAGCACTTTTAGCTTAGCTTAGCATAGATCATTGAATCTGATTAGACCATTAGCATATTGCTCAAAAATGACCGAAGAGTTTCGATATTTTTCATATTTAAAGCTTGACTCTTCTGTAGTTACATCGTGTACTAAGACTGACGGAAAATGAAAAGCTGTGATTTTCTAGGCCGATATGGCTAGGAACTATACTCTCATTCTGGCATAATAATCAGGGCACTTTGCTGCCCAACCATGGGTGCAGCAGGCACAATGATATTACGCAGCGCCTGAAAGTACTTTCAGGGACTACTTTTCATATTTGAGCAATATGCTAATGGTCTAATCAGATTCAATGATCTATGCTAAGCTAAAAGTGCTACCGCAGACCAAGAGATTGGCTGAATGGATTCGAAAACTAAAACTCAACTGTTTAACTCTAGGGGAGTTGGAAAATGAGCCTATTTTTTTTTTAAAAGTGGAGTGTTCTTTTAAGTCTAGAAGGGATACAGCTACAGCTACTGGGCATGCGCACATCAATATAGCCTGACTTTTATTACACTGAAGAATGATAATTACTGTATTTACGTTATTGTAAGGGATAGGTGTAGACATTAAAACAATCTAATAGGTAGAAAATTTAATTTATTGTTGGTTATTGTCAACGCCGATGCTAGAGCGCTACCGCAAAAAATGGAGGTTCAAAGACAAAATACTTGGCGCACAAGGTTTATACGTTGGCTATGAAAAAGAGGAAGGCTTTTATGGTTAAAAAAACATGTACAACCCATTTAACCTAAATGTGACACTGCTTAATAAAACTTCATATTCAATTTAAAAAATGTGTAGGATTTTAGCCTTCAGCAGTTGATTAGATTGTACGATTGGGGCAGGACCCCCAAAAGTATGTGATTTGAAATTTACTGTGGTAACTGCCACTCGGTTCTGGATACAATTGTTTTTACGCCAAACACTTACGCTGTAAAGGCCATATGACTGGCAGCAACATAAGAACAAACCGTCTCAAACCATTAATTAGTGGCCATCATGAGTGGTGAGGCTAAAGACAGCGAGGAAAAACTACATTTGACACTCAAGTGAAGTTTGGCAAACTTTTATTAACTATATAGTGCACAGTTGATTGTTGTTTGTAACCAAAAGAATATGGCAATAAATACATTACACAGTTCAGTTCTGTACAATTTAAGTCAAGTGAGTGATGCTGTTAGTTTCCGTCCACGTATTGTAATAATGTCCCTGATGTTATCTGTACGCTACAAACAGATATAAAAAAGATCACATTTCAGACCTTGTCCTCGCAATTACAATTCAAATCAATTCAACCATACAGCAGTCTTACCATTCCACTAACTCTGCTCCGATTATACCATGAATGTGATACTTCATCTGGAATTTGACCTGTGAAGTTGTGCGGCGTCCCTCCAATTTAGTCTTGAGGATTTCACCGTATTTGGATTTCTTAACCATGCCGAGAACAGCTTTGCGTCCTGTTAGAAAAAAAGACCATATATTAAACCATACCAAATGGAAACCCACTGCATGTGTCTAATGTTAAAAACCTACCCTTAATGAAGTACTTAATGAATTTGCCAGAGTTTGGGACTGAAAGCCACCAGCTGCCTGCATCCCTCACAGTGAGGACGCCTGATTTCACCAGCTGCCTGCATCCAAAGCATCTTCAAATAAGCACCAGAGACAGTGAAAAACATGAACATTTGTGTCCTTATCCTTACGTTATCTCGGAGTCTGTAAAGAGAAACTCTTTAAGCATTTTCTCCTTGTTGACATTTCAAATCGGAGCAACTAGGAATTAGTTTGGCCAGACATTTCTCTACAGTTTCCAGCGTTCCTCTGCCAGCTTCCCCCTGCAGGACTTTAGCTCTGTAATCTTCTGCAAACACCAAAGCGACGGCCTCGGAGTCGAACCCCAGCTGGAACATCAACAGCTCGCCGTTTTCCCTCAACTCATTCTGACGAGGAAAAGAGAAGACCAGAGCCTCTGAATGCGTTAAGGTTATTATTAAATGATCTGCCACACTTTGCCAAGATGAATATTTATAGGTAGGCCTAAAACAATCTGATCTTACCACCTGCTTGTCCACTGCGGTTTTGTCATTGTGTAAACTGTAGAGCTGGTGTTTTAAGACCACTGGTGGGAGGCTGTCGTTGAAGAGCTTGTGTGAAAACAGTGTCACGAGGTACTGCAAGCTTGACCTGATATCAGCTGCTCCCATCTGCTGAACAAACACTATACAGCATGGGTATTGGCTCTAGCTCTGATGGGGGTCCGAGCCTGCGTCACAATGTGCACACTACCCATCCTAAATGGATGCACATTGGGACGCAAGGCAATTGTAGCAGTTACATATTGTATAGGCCTGGTTTCACAGACAGGGCTTAGGTTAAGCCAGGTTTAGGCATTAGCTCAATTAGGACATTTAAGTAGCTTTTATAAATATGCCTTAGAAAAAAATAAATAAATACTGGTGTGCATGAGACAAAACAAAGGCACTGCCATATTTTAAGATCAGTTAGTGCAAGTTTCTTTCAGTTGAAACAGCTCAGACTTACATTTTAGTCTGGGATTAGGCCTAAGCCTTGTTTGTGAAACCGGGGGATAGTGTAGTATTTTAAGCCTGTACTGTTTAGCATGTGTATAGTAATATATATTACTATATTTACATGCTTTATGGTCTTAGCAAAGCCGTTAAAATAATCATTACTGATGTACAGACTGATATACGTTCGTGCACTTTAATTTGCACAATGTGGTTAAGACATCAATTAATTTAGTATTTTTGTTTAATCCATATTTTTATTTTCACAAAACGAGGTGGGATGAAACAATATTGGCCGAATGATACAGAGTACATAATCAGAGAATGCAAATCATAGCATGCATATATTATTATTATTTTTGTAAATGTAAATGTGATAATTTGGTTTTGGATTAATTTTAGCAGAAATATTAATCTTAAATCTTGAGATAACAGAAGTAGTATTTTAAGGAGGACTTTTTAAATGGTACGTCTACTACGCTGTCTCAATCTAATACATGTTAAGTGTGTGTTTTTTTTAAGGCAACTGTTTTTAAGGGGTTTAAACGCAACATAAGGTCTTACCTTGGCTGTCTTCGGTAACACTGTCGGCTGCACATCTGCGTCTCCTCGTCAAACAGAAGGTGTCTGCGATCATCAGGGCTCTTTTTCTGTTCATTTCTTGCTGGTTTTAAGCTCTGCCACTTCTTCATTTAACTGTTTTCCTCATGTAAGTTACCTAGCTTGTATGCTAGCTGAGAACAGCACAAAATGTTTATGTATTTAAAATTTTCTTGCCGAAGTGACACATAAACACAGTTTTTGTTTTCAGAAATATATATATATATTTTTTATAAGTTCTACTCTTTTTAACTTTTAAATGTTTGTTCACAGTTCATCAACAACACAACGGCTGCCTGCTTGTCCTCTGTAGGGTCACACAGGGACAAAAGGGCCACCCAGGCTTGTAGCAAATGTTGGGCCCCTGTCACAGAACTGAGGGGTGGACCACCTTTCCCCCTCACCTGTCCCACCAGGCCTGACTGTCTAAATGCCATATTTTAAATTCACATTTTAAATACTGAACAGACTGCTTTATTTTTATGATTCATAACTTTTTATTTGCAAGAGTCTACATAGTAACAGATAGATTAACAAAATAAACAATACCTGCACACTACAGTGTTGTTCTCAGTATCGATTTGTGATAATATAGCAAGAACTATTGGAACACACCCATTTTAATTATTTCATTTAACTATTTGAAAATGAGTAAAAAACAAGGTTTTCTGTTAATGCTATTAACAATGACGAGTAAATAATTCATTAAAACATCAGCATGTACCATTTATATATATATATATATATATATATATATTCAGTTAAGTAATCATTGCATTATTTTTTTTTTCATTAGGCTAATAATATTAACAATACATTAGAGAAAACATTATTCTTTTAAAGGGATAGTTCGCCCCAAAAAAATAAAAATTCTTTCATTATTTACATTATTTATTTTCAAACCTGTATAAGTTTCTGTTGAACACAAAAGAAGATATTTTGAAGAATGTGGGTAACTAAACCGTTGCTGGTCCCCACTGACTTCCATAGTATGGAAAAAATACTATGGAAGTCAATGGGGATCATCAACATCAACCTTTTTGCTCAAACTATCCCTTTAAATCAACGAAGCTGTCAATCACTTCAGCTTTATACACTGTAAAATAAAAAAATTAAAAAGTTGGGCAAACTTAAAAGTTTAAGGTAACCAGCTTCAGCTTTATACAACAAGTTGAGAAAACTCAAAAATCTGCTGAAGCTGGTTGCCTTAAACTTTTAAGTTGGCTCAACTTTTTTTCTTTTTTTGTACAGTTTACAAAAATGACTCAGTTATACCAATTAGGGAGTATTCCAGTTATTATTTATCTATTATTTTCGTTGTTGGCACCATAATTGGGATTGTTCATTCATTCAAAAGCCAACATTGATATAATTATAAATAATACAATATAAAATAAAGCTCCACCCGCTTCCAGATTGAGAAAACACCCCGGATGCATGGCCAGTTCATCACAGGGCCACCACACACACACACACGCACACACACACACACAAAATCAAACAATCAAACAATCCTACTCACCTGTCCTGCATGTTTTTGGATTGCGGGGGAAACCGGAGACCTGGAGGAAACTTATTGTGGGTTTATTATTTGTAATTAGTGAAACTCTAATTCATCACAAATATAATGTATATGTCAGGCTGGTATGAAAACAAAATATGATAGAGATGCCTTGTCCTTTAGTGTTGTTGTCTCTCTGTACACCATCAAACATAATGAAAACCCTAGTGGAAGAGTCTGCTAATGTGCAGTGATTGTTTTCATGTATGGCCTCCGGTGCCTTTGTGAACCATAGAATGGCCTCCTGTTTGACTGTCCCAGCAAGTAATTAATGCTCTGTTGTGATGTCTAACAATAAACTGAATGCTGAGGCCTCACAAAATCTCATCTGTAGTCTTAGTAACAGACACAAAATATAGGATCAAATTTAACAGACAGATGGTTTGGATATGAGCTGGGTTGTATTCAAAGAGCTGCGACCCTTTAAAAGAGCCAAACGATCCTTGTTTCCCTCAAAAACTATAAACCGTCAGCTGAAGTTTCTCTTGGGAGTTTGCTAGCAAAGGTAAACCTTTATCAGTTTTATATCCTTAAAAAAGATATATGCATGTAAAAGAAGGTGTAATTGCTTATTTTTATTGATTGTTTGTTTGTAGGAACTGAAATGGTTCTTCCACACAGGATTTCATTGTTGCTCCTCCTCTGTTCATCTCCACTAGGTAAACTGTTTCTCCAGTTGTAGTAAATACACTTGTAATCTCATGTAATTGAAATGCTATGTGATTATTATAATGATTATTTTCATGCTGATAAAAAAGCCTTCCCAAGAGGATGAGCTTGATTTTTTATAGATGTATACAATCAAGAGTCCACTGGTGAAAATGCAACATTTTTCAATATAAATGTTGGTAACACTTTGCTTTTAAGGACCAATTCTCACTAATAGTAGCATGCATATTATTAAGATTGGCTATGTATTAGTAGCTAACTTATAAGGCACATATTAAAGCCTTATTCCGCATGACCATATTTTAGATCCCCTAATCTGATGACCTTACTATTAATATGCAGCAAATTAGGAGTTTATTGAGGCAAAAGTCCAAGTTAATAGTTAGTAGTGAGAACCGTTCCCAAAACTAAAGTGTTCATGAGTCTTGGTGTTTCTTTGTAATTGCCTGTGTGAAATTTACTTAATTTGTATCATAACTGACTTTTTCATGTAGTTAATAACATGTTCATTTGGTTCTGAAGTGTTTGCTAGCGGTAACTCCACCGTGGCTCCCTGTGATCGTCGCTGTTTGGCAAATGCTCGGGTTCAGAAAGAACTGTTCAGTGCACCACAGAGTGATAACTGTACCATCATAGTGAACATCACTTCAATACATTATGAGACACTGTCTTTCGTAAGTGCCACTTGTGTCTTATTGATCATGTTAAAGAAAACACAAATATATTTACACATAACTGTGTGTCAATTTTCCACCATGTGTTAGGATACAAAGGACATGAAAATGACCAGCCGTATCAAGGTAAACATGGTGAGTAGACAGTTTTTAAGTGTCACTACCATCCTCCTCAAAAACCTTTTGGTCTGGTACAGTAATCGTCCCATGTACACATTCAGTTATCTGAATACTAATAAATATTCTATAGTGTCAAATTAATATCACATGAGCTAGAGTGCTGTTGTACTGAATTTTAGAACAGCAGAAGCTGTGCTGATATCCAGTACAACATTATTATCAAGAGTGTGATATTTCTTATTTTCAGCAGTTCTATAAACAAGGATAATATTGAGTAACTGACTGTGCATTTATCCCACTTATTACACAGCTACTTACAATGAAACAAAAATACTTCATTTAAATTATTTTGTGTTAAGAAACTTGAGTGTGTAGAGATATGAGGCATGATAGCACAGCAACAAATTATATTAAATTGAAACAACTATTCTTTTTTTTTTTACAGTGTGTAATTTAGTGTCATAGTGTTACATGTAAATACCATGCAATAATTCAGAATTTCATAGAACTGTTTTATTGCAAAACAAAATGAGAAGCTGTGCTAACACTTTAGTAAAGATACCAATTCTCACTGTTAACTAGTTGCTTATTAGCCTGCCTATTATTAACATATCGACTGTTTATTAGTATTTATAAAGCACATATTCTGCATTACCATATTCTACATCTCGAATCCTACCCAATACCTAAACTTAACAGCTGCTTTACTAACTATTAATAAATATCAAATTAGGAGCTTATTGAGGCTAAAGCCGTAGTTAATGCTTTGTTAATAGCTAGAGTTGTGACCTTAAAATAAAGTGTGACCGAAGCGGTTTCTTTCACTAAAATGTAAAATGTATTTTAATAATCATCACAAATAGAAAGTAAAGAATGCATTTCTTCTATTTTCTGAGCCGCAGGAATGGAAGGATCCTGATCTTGGATGGATGCAAGAGAAATCTAGATTTCCAACAATTGTTATGCCAGTTGATAAAATCTGGATTCCTCGGATAGTTTTGGACAACGCGTGAGTCTCAAGATTGATGCTGAGTTATGGCATATATTATTTATTTATTTTGATGCTGTTAATGTCGTAATTTCCCTCTATTTGCACTCAGAATAGAAACGACCATGGAGCCGTACACTAATGATGTCCAGGTGAGGCGGGATGGGACTGTGAACCATGCGGTTGTTTTGTTCACAACGGTGAGCTGTCAAATCAACCTCTTCAACTACCCCTTTGTGATGGGGACGTGCCCTGTGGCCATCAATGGATGGAGCCAGAAAAGTAAGGCTGAAATCACAAGAATATTTGTTAAACAGATTATGACCATTTGTTTTTAACCAGGGGAATATTTTTTCGACTTGTATTATGCAAACGTTGTAAGTGCCTGTTTTCCACAGTTTGCGCTAAGCACAGAGCTATGTGTAAATACAGTCTATAATAGCCTAGTTTACTTGGAAATGAGACGTGTTTGCACTGAAAAGAATGACTATGACTTCATTTAAATATCTCATGGCCCGATTAAGGTGAATTACAGCAACTGTTTAGTGAATTGGCCCTGTGGAAGTTATATTTGAATAACTTGAATATGTCCTCTTGTTCGTTTGATCCAGCTTGCGCGCTCACACTCCAGATCGCTGATAATGTGACTTTGGTTGGCGGCAGTCGAGGAGAGTGGCAGACTACCAGAGTGATCAAAATTGTGGATTCATCAAGTCGTGTTTATCTCCTAGTAAATCAATTATTCATTCAATCCTAAACTTCTGATTAAGAGCATTGAGAGCCTGTTACACTCTAAAAATGCTGGGTTAAATAGGGGAAAGGGAAGTGGTGTGTGGCCAAGTATGGTGACCCATACTCGGAATTTGTGATCTGCATTTACACAATAGTGAACATACACCTGGAGCAGTGGGCAGCCAATGCTGCGGCGCCCAGTGCCTTGCTCAAGGGTCTCACCTCAGTCGTGGTATTGAAGGTGGAGAGAGTGTTTGTTATTCACTCCCCCATCTACAATCCCTGCCAGACCTGGGACTCGAACCCACAACCTTCGGGTTATAAGTCCAACTCTCTATCCATTAGGCCATGACTGCCCAAATACAACCCAGCGATGGGTAAAATATGGACGAACCCAGTGATTATGGAAATAAATATGGACGAACCCAGAACCCATCGCTGGGCTGTATTTAACCCAGCATTTTTTAGTGTGTACCTTAAAACATAGGCTAAATGGTCCATTGTACAACCATATACACAGGCCTCAAGTAAGTGATGACTTTAATGTCATGGTTCTCAACCCGGGGACCAGGGCCCACTTACATTAATATATGAATTTTATTAGATAAAAATAATCGAATTATTAAAATGCTAATAAAAACAAAGCATTAGGATGTGAACTGAATTTAGTTATTTTTTAATACAATTTATCCCTTAAACCAACTATTGTTTTTACTGAAGAACAGTCACACTTTATTTTAAGATCCAATTCTCACTATTAACTAACTATTAACACTGACTTTTGCCTCAATAAACTCCTAATTTTCTGCTTTTTAATAGTTATTAAGGTAGTTGTTTAGGATTAAGGGGTCTGGAATATGGTCATATTAATGCAGATTATGTGCTTTTTAAGTATATAAACAGCCAATATGCTATTAATATGTATGCTAATCAACTAAAACCAAATAATTCGTTTACAAATTAGGATTTATTCTTACTTAGCCACACATTAGTTGACTCAAAACAACTGTGTCACATCTGCCGACATTTTTTGCTTTCGCCCTATTTTGTCAGAGATCTTACAGGTTTCTGCACCATATAAACATAAACAATTACAAAAGACTGAATTCGGTAACTTACCGCCTGAGACATGCAGCAACTCCATCTGAATCTCCCTCCCTGACCGTGTAAATGATGTTTACACAGGAACTAGTCTGAAAAATCAGCGATTGATTCTAGTCTAAGAAAACAGACAGTGATTTTAATATCTTGTCATGTGATTTAGGTAGGCCTAACATTTTAGAACAGGGAACACATATTCATTATTAATTATGACTTTTCCCCTCAATAAACTCCTAATAATTAATAGTTAGTAAGGTAGTTGTTTAGTTTAGGTGTGGGGTAGGATTAAGGGATCTAAAATATGGTCATGCAGAATAAGGCATTAATATGTGCTTTATAAGTATTAATATACAGCCAAGATGCTACATGCATGCTAATAAGCAACTAGTTAATAGCGAGAATAGGTCCTTAAATAATTTGTGAATTAAGGAAATGAACCATAATTGTTTATTAATAAATCGCTTTTGCCTTTGAACAGGTCGCTCTGCATATTAACCCCTTCAGTGCTTTTGTGACCCTGATCCTGCCCAGCGGACTGGTACTGCTGGCTGACCTGGTGAGCTTTGCACTGCCATTCGAAGGAGGAGAACGCAACTCTTTTAAGGTCACTTTGGTCCTGAGCTTCACCATGTTCCTCCTCATCCTCAACGATCACCTGCCTAATGGTGGCTACTGTAGCCCCCTCCTCCGTAAGTGAATAAAAAAAGAGAGGGAGAAACATCTGCGCTGTTTTGAACAAAACTTGGTGGTATGCAGGTGCAGTTTTACTGTGCTGATTCTGACAGTGCTTTTACTGTACTTTTGACAGTGTTTAGTCCTAACAGCATGCTTTAAAAAAGACAGGCTTTTAATATAGAAAATAAGTAGTCAAAATCACTAGCGTCACATTATCATGCACAATAATAAGTAGATGGCATTTTCTCTGTTTTCTCCTCTAAAGATTACCACTTCAGCTTCTGTCTGGTGTGTTTGGTCATGAGTATGCTGGCCTCCATAGTGCTAACACGTCTGTCTGTAGACGACAGCTTCTTGGTGTGCAGACGCTCCGCCAAAGTTCATCCATCAAACAGCACCAAAACAAATGACGGCCTGGATCAGGAGAAAGGTATGAGATGATGAGAAACACAGGTTAATTAGCTTTTAAAGCCTTTACTTCAAGTATGAAACAAACAATAACAACAAAAAAGTGCAAATGTGTAAGGTAATATGTTTTTCAATAGTAATAGTCTTTCTCATATCCTGGCCTAAAGTTAACATCTAAATGCCATTCACAATGCATTTAAAAAAATAAAAATGGTGACCAGTACTTAATTGTATCCATCAGCCACCCATATACTGTATACAACTACTCAAATAGGGAAATTGACACAAATGTACTTGATTGACAAAATTATGTTTCGGTAAAATGCTTAAAATCAGGATTAAAACCTTCATCAGTGGCATCATAAATTGTGCTTCTTTAGCTCAAATTATACAAAAGTGGTGCAACTGTTTGGTGAATTCAACCATTCTTTTTTTCAATTTATTTTTGTGCTAGTGGTGCAGAAATGACACACTTCAGTTTTATTTAGATCAACATTAAAATGACATAAATAATTTGGTCTGCATCAACAGATACAGGTGTGATTACAACAAAGTCTGGTGATCTGGCTTCAGAGACGGCTTCACTCCAGAAAATAGGGACATTTTTGGAGACCATGGATGAAAAAGAAAAGGAGGCTCAGAGAAAAGTGGCATTTGCTTACCTCTTAGACAAATTCTGCTTTGGCTTTTTTATAATCATCTACATACTTTATGCCATAATTATGCTTATTATCACCCGAACAGACATTTGTAAGGTTGATAATCTAGACTTCTGGGATGAATCCCACCAAGAAGATGCCGACTATGACTACTCATACTCAGACTCATAAACATACCAATAGTCCCTTTCACTGCACTGTTGTTTCTCAGATCAGCGCTGTTTTTTTTTTCTTTCTTCTAATTTGTGCATATAATCTGTAGCAAACTTTGCAAAGTAATGACTGAATAATGTACAGGACATAACATACTGATTTATTCATGTTCATAAGAATATCAACAAAATCAATCCAAAACAAAATACAAAATAGCTTAACTTGTAATTCTCACTGCATGTCTTATTAAATGTGCAATCTTTCTGCATGCTATTGAGATTGAGCAATTTTATTTGTATTAAACCACTATATTCTCAAAGGTATTTTTGTAGCATTAATTATAACAACAAATAGAAATGTTATTTTAATCAAACCTGAAAATGTTGTCATTCTTAATATATGTTGTGGATCATTTATCAGTGCACATACTTCTAAATAAATAAAATTTATTCTAAAAAATAAAAAAAGGGTTATGTTTACTTGCATGGTAAACATCATTAAGCATCAGAGCATACATGTCCTTTCCATGGGTGTGGAGGCACTCTTTTTATACTCAAAACATAGTCTTTATCCTATTTGCCAGCCTCATTGTGGATATGCATTCAGAATTTTTTCTTTTTTTTTCTTTTCAGGTATTTCAGGTTTTTGCTGGTTGCTGGTCTGTGTGGTTGTGATATATTATTTACACAGTTAATGTATATTCAGTCGCACTTTATTTTAAGGTCCAATTCTCACTATTAACAAACCATAAACTACAAAGTTTGTGTCAGGATCACAAGCTGGAGTGCTCATGAGCTCCTCCAGAGGGCACTCCACCTCACACTGTTGTCACTCCCTCAAAACCCATAATCCTTTGCCTGGACTCTTGATCATTGATTGCTTTCACCTGTGTCTTGTTACCTCATCAGTTTCCCTATTTAAAGTCTATTTTGATCCTTGCCTTGCCTTCCTGTTTATCCAGTTTTGTTTAAGTTCTCTGCCTTGTTGTATTTGTTTGGACTGACTGCCCTGTGGATGACTTTATGCCTGTTAATAGACTACGGATTCTGGACTACCCTCCAATGAAGAGGTGCACTTGGATCCTAGCCTTTGTGTCTCTGAGCTGATCATGACAGATTGCATCAATAAACTCCTAAATTGCTGCTTATAAATAGTAAGGTATATTTTAAGTGAGGTTCTTGCAGTTGCTATATGTTCACTAACAGTTTAGGATATATAAATGAGTTTTTTTAACCTTGTGAGATAACCCAGTGTAGCTGCTAAATTGTAATCCATTCTGGATTAGTTCCTAAGATTTTTACTACTTGTGGCTACTAGAGATCCAAAGTGCACCACTGCTGAATCTACAAAGTCACAGAATAATAATAATGATGGAGATAACATTTATTTATATAGCTAATTCATAGATAGCGAGGCTATGACTGATAGAGGTCAATGGGCAAATTTGTCCTGGACACTGGGCTTGCACCCCAGTTTTAAATTATGAGTAGGATAGATGAAGCAGTACGATACTGTACTTTGTGGGATCAAACACACATTTCAATAGTGTCAGACTAGATACCTGGCAATAAACACGTTTACGATTTAGAAATGTTTAAATCAATTTTAAGAAATAAGTGCACAATTATTGCCTTTGTTAACATCAGGAACATCTAAAACCTCAGGGGGAAAGAGTTTGCGGATGTGGATTCTGAATGTTCTGCATATATATCCTTTATGAACCTGTTTGTGCATGTAGATTGGTGTTTTGTTTGGCTGTGAGGCAAATGAAATGCCTGGAGTTAGTTGACACTGAGCTGGAAACAGCTTTTGTACTTATAGCCTTATATGGAGGCTTATCAGAATCTCAAAAACTGAAGTTTATGCAATTTAATATGTGGGATGAAATTTAATATGTCCTGCTTTTGTTTTTTGTTTGTCCTATTGTACATAACCCCAAAGGTTCATTGCCTTTAAAAAGCCAAGTGATGTTTGTTCATATAATCCATAAACGGTGACAACTGAAGGTGAAATTTTGCTCATGTTGACTTGCAAAGGTAAGTTTATCAGTTTTTTTTAAATGTTTCTTAAGCTACTGTGGATATGGCTACTTAAATGATGCATGTAAAAGAGATTTGACTATAAGAGAATATAAGAGATGTTTTTTGTGTGTGTTTGTAGGAACTGAAATGGTTCTTCGACACAGGATTTCATTGTCGTTCCTCATCCTTTCAAATCTGATTGGTAAACACTTCCTCTAGCTGCAGTGAATACCATTTCTACTGTAATTTTTACAGTTGAAATCATTAGTTAAAATTTTGGTCACACTTAAGAATAGGTAACACTTATTAACTATGACTTTTCCCTCAATAAATTCTTAATTTGCTGCTTATTAATAATTAGTAAGGTAGTTGTTAAGTTTAGGTATTGGGTAAAATTAGGGATGTAGAATAAGCTCATGTAGAATAAGGCATTAATATGTGCTGAATTAACACTAATACATGGCTAATACTCTAGTAATATGCATTCTAATAAGCAACTAATAGATGTAACCTGGATTCTCAAATGTTTTTTTAGATTTTTGCCTTAATTAAAAGTAATGTTTCTAACTTTTTTTTTTCTGGTCCAACAGTTTTGGTAGATTCATGTGATGGTCGATGTCTGGCAAATTCTATAATTGCCAAGAAACTGATAAGCGCACCGCATGGTGAAAACTGTTCGGTCACAGTAAACATCACTTCAATGCAATACGAGACTCTGTCGTTAGTAAGTATCAGAATTGTTTTTTTTTTTTATTCCATTCTTTCTGTCTTTTTCTATTCATGCTTGGAAAAACTAATTTATAATATTTCTGAAATAATAATATGTCTACATTTGTATTTCAATTTAACATTTTGAACTAGTATTCTAATTTAAATAAATGCAACTTTGGATTGTTTTTTATATTTACAATGAACCAAAAAAGAGGCTATAAATCTATTAAAAACTGAATAAATACTACTGAATACTGAACATAAACTCTCCCAGATGCATAACATTATTGTGGCAGAGGAAAACACAGAATAATCCAAATATATATATATTTTTTTTTTAACAATATTTAATGATTTTTTCTGCGTTACAGTTTTTTTTAAGTGAAGTTTAGCAAGTTGCTTTTTAGCTTTCATAAACATGATAGTGGTACTTCAGCTTGAATTGATGTAATGGAAGGAAATACAATTAATCGTTCAGTCTTTAATGAAAGATACTTTATACAAGAGTATGTTGTGTACAACTGTTATATTTATGTTCCAAAGTCAGATTTGTAAGTAGATGGTATTCTATAAAATCAAATACTTCAAAAATTACTGACTCACTTTTGTTCCATGTGACAAGGTATAGTTTGCACTTATTTTTATGCAATTAAATGCATTTAAAGTAAATGTTAAAATTTTCAGTGTTATAATTTTCACATTGCCAATACTCTGTCACCATTCTGTCATCATCCATATTTAGGATACAAAGAACATGCAAATGAGCAGCCGTGTCAAGGTAAACATGGTGAGCAGAAACATTTTTGATTTTGAAAAAAATAAATAAATACTCTCATAAGGCTCAGAGATTTAGTTTTACAATGGCCAAAAATGTCAGTGAATGTGTTTTTTTGAATTATATTTTCCTCCATAGAAGTGGAACGATCCTGGACTAATGTGGGATAAAAATACATCTAATGCTACAGCAATTATGTTGCCAGTTGACAAAATCTGGACCCCTGGGCTAATTTTGGTCAATGCGTAAGTGAACTTACAAGAGATTTTTGTGGTATGGCATGAATTTTTCTGTTTAGTACATGCAAACACAGTCTATTGTACTATTTTAAGGTTCTACATCAAATTGGATTTTCATTGAATTGCAACATTTTTTACATTTTCCTTTGTGACTCATACTACTTGAAACACACTAGTCATCTTTCGATACAAGAAACAAATATAGGCACACTAATTAATAATACAATTAATACATGTTCACTAATAAGCACAAGATTATATATTAAACTAAGTGCAAGAAGTCAGAGTGTTACAATTGCCCCCTTGGTGGTGTGTTTGCTTTAGTTGGGCTCTTGACCCTTGACTCTTCAATGTGAGTTTTTCTTTGGCTGTTATAACTGTGTTTGTGAAGCACATTTGATATGAGAAGTAAAGCCAAGAGAAATTATTAAGAAGTTTTGATTGACTGCTGATGGTCACCATCAATTAATGACCCGATTCACTGATCTCAATTAGTATCAACCAATATGGGTGATTTGTCATTAATTTCATATTATTTATGATAGTAATATTACTCTACAAGATAAGTTGATAAACTATTGTGAAGGAATTTAAAAACATTTTATGCACAAAGCCTTTAGAGCTATAGCACCATTTAGACACACAGACATCAAGAATCAGCACATGAACCTCAACAATGGTGACTATTAATAATAAAAAAATTATTCATGCCTGAAAGTTCTTACCATTTACTTTATTTGCTTTTATTTTGTTGTTGTTTTGGTTGTGACTTTTCAGTAGGCTGTTTTGTGATGTTCAGAGTTGAACCGATTATTTTATTTGTTAATTTTTTTTTATCATTTTTGATTGTCACCAATTTTGAGATTCATACGCTGATTGTTGATGTCTGTGTGTGTTTAGTTCTGCCGTAGTTTAATACATTTATTTGTGCATATTGTGCTTAGAACCATTTTACAACATTTGATTGCTGGAGTATCAGCGGAGCAAGTTAAGTGTATTAACATATCACATATTTAATAACAGATTAAACATTAGGTAAGATCAGTGAATTAGACTAGATCACGATGGTTTTGACATCACTAACATCAGCATCATCTGATCATAGATTATTTAGGCTTTTCTTGCTTTAAAAACTGTACTTAATAAACACAGTTAATAAATAAAACGTTAACAAGTTGAGGTTCAAGAGCCCAACTAAAGCAAACACTGATCGCCAATATGGTGACTTCAAATGAAAGCACAACACCTAAAAGAGCTTTTGTTTTATTTCAGTTGATTTAATCTTTGGCTTTGGCTGTAAGTTTTGTTTCGCTGCTCTTGTTTCTCTTTCCTTCGGTGACTCTACTTGTTAACAGCAGGTGTTCATCACTAAAGCTCAATCCTCATTTAATTAGTCACTTCATTATCTCATTAACTTCAGTGTTACTTCAACACTCTGTAGTGTGGACATATAAGTGCTCTTTAAAACCGAGGATTTTGCTGTGGGATTAAATGGGTTAAATGTGTGAGATGAAAAAAAAAAATACACAAACGTAATTTTAACAGAAATACACCATAAATTAAAAAAACAGTAGATTACTGGCAACCACAGCTGCCGGTATTTCACCGTAAAATCAAGAAAAATACTGTAAAATCTAACAGTCAATTTCCTGTTGTGTTTTGTGGGTCACCATTGTGCTGGAGAGTAGAGCCTGTGTTTAAGTCAAGGACGGACAGAGAAACACTGATGTTATGCTGCGTCTTGCTTTATTTAAAGGCAGTAACTGTATAGTTACTGATGTAGTGAGAATGTTTTCACTAATTTTAATCACAAGTGTGTGTGTGTGCTGCTGTTATCTGCAAGAGATTTGAGTTGAACTGATGCTTTTAATGACTTTGCATGAATCAGTAGGTTTGTCTTCATGTACTTAAGCAAAATAGTTCTCAATACCCTTATGCTCACTTTACTTAAACATTATAAATATTAGTTTATAAACAAATTGCGGTTGGACAATTTAAGTGCAGTCAGTTTCTGCAAATAAAATGAGTTAACTGAAAAGTTTGTATATTAACATTGTATCAGTTAATGAAATAAGGTTTTTCACTGTAAATTTAAACAGTTCTGTAAATCCTAAAATGTTGCTGTCATATTTTTCACGGTAAAATTCTGGCAACCACAGCTGCTGGTATTTTACCGTAAATTAATTTTTTTTTTTTTACAGTGCATCTCATTGTTCTACTGAAGCTCATTTGGCTGGTGTACCTTTTCTGTGCTCATTTGGCGAGCCTGGCGCTGAGACAAAGCTGAAGTGCGCGTCTGTAAAGTCTCCCGTTTGATGTGGATGCAAAAAAATACACCGGTTCCGCGTCTTAATAAATACATTTCTTGTCAAGAAAAAAGGACAAAAACTGCAGTTTTGAGCAGGATGGCCAAAGGGGTGGCCAAGCTTAGATCATTGGTGGCCATGGCCACCCCTGACCACCCCCTGGCTCCGCCCCTGTATGTACGCATCGCCCGTAGATGTACCTTCTCACACACACTATGATTGGTCAATTATGTACAATACTTGCATGCTATTGGTCAAAGTTTTGATCATTACCTTCAGCAAGCATTAAAACAGGAAAACAAAGCCAAAAGTAATCATGGACGTGTCCGGGAAAAACGGCACGTATGGTCACCCTACCCTCTGTCCCACACACATGTAAATAACATGCTGTATACAAGTAGTTTACATGATAAAAAGTACAAGTAACAAATGCCTCTAGTTTTAGTAATTTAAACCTCTGTCTCTCTCTCTATGGAGAGTTTGTTTGAGGGTTTTGTAGGCCTATTGTTTCAGACGATGTGTGAAAAGCAACTAATACAACATGTGTTACCTGGCTGAGGCGTTATTAGCGAGGTAAAGTCTTATAAATGTAAGGTTTTTTTTTTTATTATTATTATTAGCCTATTGAAAATGTTTGTAATAGCTATATAAACAAAATGTATTGGCATTAATTTAATATCCCCTATGAAATTTAAATAAACATGACAGATACAATCAATCTTTATAATTAGCTATTTACAGTGCAACATCTGCATATCAAGAGTTAATTTGCAAAAACAGATAACTATGTTTTTAACAATTCTCAGAAATCATGTTTCTTGTGCATTCCAATTCATCTCAATCAAACTGCAGTTGGGTTATTTTGACTAGGTTAAAGATAACTAAAAAACAGCTGATTAGCACAACAAAACACAATAAAAACATAATAACATAATTAAAAACAAAAAAAAACGGAGGTATCTGTTTTTGCAAATAAACTCTTCGTATCATGCTGCAGTGCTTATTGTATCCTTATAATAATGGATACAGCACTGATGTGGGCATCCTGGCGATAACACATGAAATGAAAAAGAGAAAAAGAAAAAGCTTTGAAGTCGCCAGTAAAGACAAAAACATTGAGGATGAATTTAGACATTAAAGTTTTTACATTGTAATGTAATGTAGGTCATCGCGTATTGTAATGTAGATCAAAAACCCTTAATTGCTACATGTACTGTGTTAGACTTCACTTAGACTATGTCGCTTTGGATAAAAGCGTCTGCAAAATGATTACATGTAAATAAAAATAATAATTTATTCGAGACCTATACAGCGCATGCTCGTAAAACATCCACTTGATCCAGTACGTCATCGTGCTACAGGATGCAGCGAGGACCTGTTGGAAAAAGGCACCTAGAAAGACAAAAGAAATCGAGTTTGAAGGGTGACGCCGCCCACTGAGTGATGTACCGACAACCGTAACCCTGAAAATGAAATGTGGAGGAAGGAAATAAATAAAGAAATGAATGAATGAATGAATAAATAAATTAAGAAATTAACGAATAAATAAATGAACGAATAAATAAACGAACAAATAAATAAATATTTATATTTATTTCTGGATTTATTAATGTACTTCATTATTTCATTATGTATTTAACGATTTATTTATATATTTCAGCATTTATTTAATTATTTAATTTGGACTAATTTGGCCCTCCATAGCTTTAAGCACTATGCATCATTACATTTTTACTTTCACCAAGTAAAGCCGGCAAATTTGGTGTTTACATGTAATAATCGTAATATGAGTCTACCTTATGGTACGAACCCAGAGTCTCCGCATCAGTAAAGACGTGTTGCATTTCGGAGCAAAGCAAAAAAAAAAAAAACAAAAAAAAAACACATTGTCGAACACATTGTTGAATGTCTCCGACAGCACCTGTAGTCCCATTTAGCAACTTGTTAGCAACCGTCTTTTTAAGAAACGAAACAGCTTGTGTGGTGTAACTGGTGTGTCTTATGTCGTAGAATAAAACGTGAAAGTATCTTGAGCCTGTGTGAGCCACGGATCGTATTTAAGGGATTTAACCAAAATCCCGTTTAAAAAATCCCATTGACTCTGGGACGATGGAACCGGAAGTGCTAACATGCTAACTCGCTTCCGGGTTTTCGCCTACAAAGTGACATCATAGTTCCACCACTCCTTTATCAACTTTCTCTGAAAATTAGTTGGCAACACTGGGATGGCTCCCTCTGGTGGTTGTCGACCAATTTGGGTGACATGTCATATTCTCTCTCTTCATGCATTCAGAATAGATATAACCGTGCAGCCGTACAAAAGTGATGTACTGGTGACGATGAATGGAAATGTGGACCATGCTGTTATCTTGTTCATAGCAGTGAGTTGTGAAATCAACCTTTTCACCTACCCCTTTGTGATTGGGAGTTGTCCTGTGGTCATCAATGGATGGAGCCAAGACAGTAAGATGATATTTTTGACTGAATAGTAGGCCGATACTGATCATTTGTTCATAACCATGCAAAATTTTAAATGATTTATAGAGACAACTTGGAAAGATATTTGAATAACTGCTAAATTGATAAACATTCTTTCATTTGTGTTGTTCTAGGTTGTGGGCTTATACTATTATACCCTGATAACATAACTATGAGTGGAAGTGAACAGAGTGGAGAGTGGCTGACTCAGAATGTGGAAATACAAGATACTAATCACACCTTTCTCTCGGTATGACATAAAGACCTTAAGTCACATGTTTTTGGTTTTATAGTACATGCACACAATGCAACATTTTATGAATGACAGCTATATTCAAAACTGGAAGTGAATTAATATTCTGTTTGTGTACAGACTACAAAAGTCTCTTTCTGTAGTTGATACTACACCATATACTATGTACTCTGTCATCTAGTGCAGTGGTACTGGAGTACTGGAGTTGGTCTTCTTTGTCTGACAAACCCATTTCAGGTCTTAGACCATATGCTAATGAGCTGACAACCTTAATTAGGGGTGTTTGATTATGAGTTTGAGACATGCAAAATTTGCAGTGTTAAGGGGGCCTCCAGGAACATGGTTGGGAATCATAAGTATATGCATTTATCTCAAATGGAACATAATCAGCGATTTAATAAACACCCAATGTTATGTTTGGCTAACATGTTTTACATGTTGTGAAATATTAGAGTTCATGTTTTACTTACTGCCGAGTAGCAACAATAAATGCAGATTTTATGGTTTCTATGACCAAATATCAAGTGAAATTTGATTCCTTGACATGAAGTTCATGTAAATGTACAACTTTCTCCACCTCTGTTAATATAACTATTTTTGTTATATTTCTGTTAATATTTGTTGATATAAGGCTGCATACGTGGTATTAAATGTATAATAAAATATGTAAAATAATATTATGGCCTAACATTTTTCAATCCACTTAAATCCAGACAGATCAAATCATTCTGTTTCATTTGGAAATGTGTCACATTAGGAAAGTCAAATGCACTGTTTCATCTTTCCTTTGATATTACAAATGATTAAACATAAGTAGGACTTTTAAATGTCATGTATTCTTATTCATAATGTGAGATTTGAACATTTCTAGATGCTGTCATTCATTAAAAAGGACCAAATTCAATATACACATCTTGTTAGGAATTCATCTGCAGAGTAAAGACAGAATTCATCTGTAGAGTATATTTAATTTAAATATTAAATTAATACTTGTTTTTTCTTCTGTCATCTGTTAAAAGGTCACTTTATCAATCAATCCGTTCAGTGCCGTTGTGACCCTGATCCTGCCTAGTATATTAATAATGCTGGCTGACCTGGTGAGCTTTGCTCTGCCAGTTCAAGGAGGGGAACGCAACAACTTGAAGGTCACCTTGGTCTTGAGCTTCACCATGTTCCTAGTCATCCTCAACGATCATCTGTCCAGTGGTACAAGCTGTAGCCCTCTCATCCGTAAGTGAAAGAACATAACAGGCCCCTTGCACCTCTGTCAATAACCCTGGGCAATAGTTATAATGTGATGCAGTACAATAGAAATTACCTGTGCAAGTTTGCAGATGTGAATACTTGGTCTCAGTGAAAACATGTTGAACGTATTTGTGGCATAAAATGAAAGTTGCAACTAACAATACTTCAGTTTTTGTGATCATATATTATAGTGAAATTTATCAAACAAGAATGTGGTTTATCAGACTTATCACCACTTAAACCATTTACAAAACCTGGTCTAAACAATGCAATGCAGAGCACTTGGGTACTGGGCACATAAGTCCTGTGAAACCTAATAACTGACAGATGAGCTCAAAACATTGCAGAAGCAAGCAAAAATAGTATAGCTGTTGAATTTTTTTTCTTGCTTTTCACTATTGGATCAGGTTTAGAGTATGGTTACTGTAGGGAGTATGTTTGTTTCAATATCAAAGGCATTAATCTTTTAGTTTTATTCACATTTCATTGGGACATTTCATTTGTTTCTGAGAAATCGTTCACAAGTCAGCTGAAATGTAATGTTCCTGAACTGTGGGGTTAGGTTTAGTCTCGATTAGGTTTAGTTGGAATTGTTCTTTCGTAAAAGCCTAGATGCGTTCACTCAGATGATAGGTCCTAGCGATGTTGTATATTGAGAAGAGGAGGGGCCCCAGCACTGAACCCTGAGGTACCCAGCTAATGGAACACCAATGTGACAAAATGTGAACTTTGCGACAGAAAGTTTGTTTCTTCAAACAACGGTGTATTAAAGTGTACAATTCATTCCATGTACAATTACACTCTGCACAAGTAAATTAAGGTTTACTATTGCTAAATTAAGGTTAAATTAAATTAATTATTTCTCCAAAGATTACCACTTCTGCTTCTGTCTGGTCAGTCTGGTTCTGAGCATGGTGACGTCTATAGTGCTGACACGTCTGACATTAGATGACAGCATCCTGCCTTGTAAAATCTCAAAGAGCGTCAAAACACAAAATGCCAGCCTGGGTCATGATAAAGGTAAGACAATTATAAATACTACAGAGAGTTAATGACTTATTAGTGTGTTCATGCATATGTTCTCCATTATCAGATGCTGTTGAGATCGCAACAACAAAGTCTACTGATCTGACTTCAGAGGTGGCTTCCATCCAAAAAATAGTGACCTTTTTGGAAAATATGGAACAGAAAGAACAAGTGGCAAACAGCAACGAGGCTTTTGTAGACCGCTTGGACAAAATCTGTTTCTGTTTCTTTTTGTGCATTGACATAATTTACATCATCACTGTTGTTGTCATTGTCACTAGAACAGGTATTTGCAAACCCAAAAATATGATTATATGGGATAAGGAAGATTATAATGTTATATTTGACAACAACACACATGATGATTATTATTATTATTTTTTTATTTATTAAAGAGCATATTAGGATTTAATTTTTGCACATTGGTGATTTGGATCTACAACTTTTCTGTATGTGAAACCATGAAACCCGAATTTGATTTTATATGAAGATATAAGTCAATAACATAAGTCAAGGAGGAGCTTGTTCATCTAATCCATTCAGTCATATTCCAAGGGGTCTTTAGCTTCCAATGACGTGGCTCTATAGCATCCCTCCTCTTCTCCACCTTAGGCCTACATTCATGTTTTTATCATGCAGGGATGGGGAGGTGGGAGGAGAGGAAAGAGAATCTAATATCTCAATTTAGGTACTAACTTAAATCATAGACAGAATGCCAAATCAGTTGACCTATTTTTTTATTTTTTTTTGTCCTATAATTATATGATCTAGCAAAGTTCTGAAAATTATGAAATCATCTTTATAAAGGATATATAAAAATTTATATATGTTTATAAGATTTTTTTAAACAATATAATTCTATATTTTAATTTACACATTTATTAGATGAATTTCATTAACTGTGTCATTATTAACCTTCTTTAAGTTTAATATTTCTATATTTATATAGAAACAATACTTCTTATAATACTACTAATAATAATTCTAACATTTCTATAATTTTTTATGTTGGCCATGAAAAATGTCTATTTGTTAATGGGGGATTTGTGGAAATAATAATGCATTTAGATTTATAGTGTGACAGAAGTGTTCGGAGCAACCAAACCGTCTAAACTAAAGTGTCAAGAATCCTACATCCATCATCAAACTGTCTGTCCTTTGCCTTTTGGGGGAAGTCGTGGCCTAATGGTTAGAGAGTCGGACTTGTAATCCAAAGGTTGCGGGTTCGAGTCTCCGGCCGGCAGGAATTGTAGGTGGGGGGAGTGAATGTCCAGCGCTCTCTCCACCCTCAATACCACGACTGAGGTGCCCTTGAGCAAGGCACCGAACCCCCAACTGCTCCCCGGGCGCTGCAGCATAAATGGGTGCCCACTGCTCCGGGTGTGTGTTCACGGTGTGTGTGTGTTCACTGCTGTGTGTGTGCACGTTGGATGGGTTAAATGCAGAGCACGAATTCCGAGTATGGGTCACCATACTTGGCTGAATGTCACTTCACCTTTGTATGGTGATGTTTTGTGATGGGATTTAAAATGAATTATTCTGTATGTTTAATAGAAGCAATAGTCTGATACAACTCTCATACCCTGAAAGAATTGTAAATAAACTCATCCAATGTTTATCTGCTTCTGTGTGGGTTAATAGCATGCTTGTTTTAAAAAGTATACTAATAGCAGTTGGATAAATTTCTTTTTTTATGGAAAAGCATGCGTCACGGTTTGGTTTCTGCTTAGTTTCCTGTTTGCCCTTATTTGGTTTTGTTCCGGTTTTCTTCATCAGTTCCTTGTTAGTTCATTCATTCTCATCACCTGTGTTTAATTAATTATCTTGTTTCCTCGTTTGGTTGGTCCCTTTATAAGTCCTCAGTTCTCCCTCAGTCTTTGTCTTGGATTAATGTTAAATAATGGCATTGTGTGTTAAAGCGTAATAAAAATATTCCTTTTCGTCTATTCCTCGTCGTGCGCATTCTTCTACGACCACATCCCATAACAGCATGACTATAGTACTTAAAATGTCCACATCCATAAAAAGCACTTACTATAGTGTAGCTCATGTTCAAAAAGAACATGTTTCACTTTCTGTTCTGCATTTCAACTCTTCTCTAGCTACTAGCTTATTCCTGGCTCTTAAAACAGATTGCCCCATTTCTATGTTGTTTTAATCGGATAAAAGAATTTGCTAAGTGAATATATGTACACGAAATGCATAATAATAGATACACATTAGTGTGATTAATAAATTATTAATGTATTTTGATTCAGTTGTAAGTTTTGAATTCTGTCTTGTTAGAGCATACAGGTCCTGGCCGCAGATGGCAGCAGACATGTACAAGCGCAAAACTGTGTCGATCAAGAAAAGGAATAATTCCTGGAGAGAGCAATAAATGAAAAATCCCATTAGTCTCAGGAAAATGACACTATGACAAATCCCACAAACACAGTCTCAAAGGATATTCCTTTTGGTTCAAATGGATTTTGAATGTCCGTCAATGGATGAAGATTTTATTTAATTTTTTTACTCCCCAGAGACAGTGTAGTTACAACACCTACCAGCAAAACCTTGTTGTGCATCCAGGCCTAAACCACTAGATGACTGCCTGGATCAAGACAGGCAAATATAAATAAATTAAAAGTGTTTAGCACTTTAGTTAAGGACGAATTCTCACCATTAACTAGTATGCATATTATTAGCATATTGGCTGTTTATTAGTTCTTATAAAGCACATTTTAATGCCTTATTTTGTATAACCATATTTTAGATCCTTTAATCCTACCCCATACCTAAACTTAACAACTACCTTACTAACTATTAATAAGAAGCAAATTAGGAGTTTATTGAGGCAAAAGTCATAGTTAATAGTTAGTTGAATTGGATTTAGAACCTTAAAATAAAGTGTGACCAAAAGCTTAACTTATATAAATATGGATATAAATCTTGTTCTATTTGATCATAGAGATATTTAATTTATATTGGTGTTATCACAAAGTTAGACAGTGCTTAGTAATGAATTTTTCTTGAGTTTTTTTTGTTTCGTAATTCTAGACTGTTTTCTTATAAAAGCCTAGATGCATTCACTCAAGAGGTACAACAGTTTAATGTTAGTGTAGCAGTAGTAAGAAAAACTTTGTGAAGAGATGATAGGTCTTAGCGTTGTTAGAGGAGGGGACACAGCACTGAACTCTGAGGTACCCCAGGTACCCAATATACCATTTATCATTTTCTTTTCACTGTAAAATTATATTTCTGTGTTTGACAGTGTTGCTTGGCATGAACTAATGGATTTCAAATTAAATTCTCAATAAAGACACTGTAGTGGACAGCACATTCCAGGGCCCAGTTCATGGCGGGGCCCCTCTCTGACTACTATAGTGGACAAACGTTTGCTACATTTTGATTGGATCTTGGCAGACTAACATAAGCAAACTGTCCAACACCATCAGATAAAGATGCCAGGACAATGGCCAGACACCTCTGAGAGGGCAAGAAGAAGACCTTTGGTACAAAGCCCAGGAAGGACAGGACTTCTCATTGGTCAAAACGCAGTTTCTGCCCTTCACCCACCAACAGACTGATTTCTAAGGTTTTGGCCTGTAACCGCCATAAAAATTCCTCATATAATTCCTTATATAATAATGCCTTATTCTACATGACCTTATTCTACATCCCTAATCCTAGCCAATACCTAAACTTAACAACTACCTCACTAACTATTTATAAGCAGCAAATTAGGAATTTATTGAGGGAAAAGTCGTAGTTAATAGTGAATAAGTGTTCCCTATTCTAAAGTGTTACCCAACATCTTACACAAACTCAGCTCTTAATGGACAAATGAATGGATGCATGACAGTTCAATCATTTTCCATCATGTTTGGACTTAATGTGTTCGTAACTTTGCCAAAGGTATTCTGGTTGTGGTTTGGTAAGTGAATGATGCATTGTTAAATCTTTAGTGACACTTTTCTGAATGTGTGTTTGGGCTATGCAAATAAGTTCCACAGGAGGAAAGAAGGGTGGGCCACACCGCGTCCCCCCACTCTGATGGAAACAGCCAATCACAGCCTGGAAATGGAGAAGCACCAGATTGCAATCTCCTCCTCATCGGAAAGAGATAAAGGTACCTTCTCTAAAGACACTCCTTGTACTGAGTCTCCGGCCTGCAAGGGTGAGACACTAACAGATAAACCATTTCTGAGTCTGAGCCCTTCATGGGTGAGACGATAGCAGATCAACCTCCATTCTGAGTCTGAGTCTCAGGCTTTTAGGCAGCCTCAGTTACGACCACGTTCTGAGCCTCCAGTCTGCAAGGAAAGAGATAATCTACATTCAGACTTCAGAGTCTTCATCCAGCGATACAACAACAGATGCAGCACGTCCTCAGTCTCCATCCTAGAGAGACAAAGCGGATCGACCAAATTCTGGGTCTCTAGCCCGGAGAGGCAGAAGACACACAGACATTTGCAACAAGGTTAAGCTCCGACGAGCAAACCTTCACTCCAAGATACCTCTGCTTGCGTGTTCCAGGCAACCTTCTGCACCTACTCCAGGGCCACATCTGCGTGTTCCAGATTTTAGGACCCTTTGGTGCTCCAGGAGATCAGCATCCTTCAGCGCTTCGTGTTCAAGGCTGTCGAAACAGATTCCTGCTCCTTTCCCACTGCATTGTTACCAGCACAACCAGTGGATGAAGTCACTGCCACCGGACTGCTCACTCAACCACAGAGAACGTAACTATCGCCTATCCAAACCTCTTCCAGAGACCTTGGCATTGTTGTGTATCAGTATATGATTTTTCTAATTGATGTTAGATTTTATATAGCTGATTGCAGTTTATAGCAAATCTTTCATGTATTTGTTTGATGCATAATAAAGCTCTTCACATTATTTCTTTCAGAGTAGCAACAGTTTATCTGGTGTAAGGTCCACCCATCCGGCCCAAAGAAGGTTTCCGATGGTGGATGAAGGTTTCCTGCGTGTTCGGTCTTTCCGGTGTGCAAAGTTCTTCAATTTAAGTTAAACTCTAATCTGACTCCATTTTATTATTTAATCTGACTCCATGTTATTATGACCTCGTATTTAGCTTGAAATACAAATTGATTGCTTGTCTATTTCTAATTTGTATTCTTCTGATATTTGATTATTCTAGTTAACTCTTGACTTTATATTTACTCGTTCATTCGGTTGCTCATGTCTTTAACAAGGATGCAACGTAATCTACTAGAGTCAATAATTACAGAGTAAAACAGAATAAGGTCAAATGTAACAATTTATTATCAGTCAGGTAAATACTGTATGTATTATCTCAATTCCACAGCAATTCAAAGAGATCAAATCATATCAATACAAAACATCGAATTCTCAAAGATAAATCTATGAGTAAGGAATGCAAACCTGACTTTATAGAAATACATAGTGTGAGTATTGACACACCACACTACGGGCTTCTGGCTACAGAAATCGCCGATCCTTTTGCTACATTCTCCTTAAGTACCTCAGACCAAGACCAACACCCCCCGAGGTGGAGACAGGAACTAACAATTGTAATTTGCAATTTAATCAAGTCGAGTTAGCACCTTTTGGACAGAAGGTAATTTGCATGAAAACCACTGGGAACTGACCCACCCTCTACACAGTATGCAAAATATCTCTGAACTCTTAGGATCTGTATTACCTTTTAGTTTACTTCTTATAAGAATGAGACCATTGTACCAGTCGCCCTGAGACAATTCAAATGATACCAAACATGACTGTAAATAACACTTGCATTAATGCAGAACATTACATTTCTGCTATTGACCATTCTGAGTGAGCTGAGTGAAGGGAGAGATGGGTGATGGGAAGGAAGGGATGAAAAGGAGTTTATGCATATTTCAGAGAGGCGTTTTCCCGCATTTTCTCTCAGTGGGATGTGGAGACAGATGTCTGTATGTTAATGCACTGTGTGTGTGTTGTCCATCTCAGAAGTTCAAAGTGTCTGAGGTTCTGTAATCCTTACACTGGTAATACTTTAGAATACTATTTCTTACTTACTGCATAGCTTATAGGACTGCATAGGACTTATCGAAGAACTAACAGGTTATTATTCATTAACACTTAACTCACTACTCTTAACTACTAAGGAAGCTGCGTTAACTAATCAGTATGTAATACAATTTTATGATTGTGTTAAGTAACAGTTAGCAATCAATAACTAATGTATTCTGTCATACTTCCTGAAGAACTATACTATTAATTATCTACTAGTTAAGGTTCAAGAAAAATAACCATGAAATAACTACTACTGAACAGTTATACGCAAATAATCACTATAATAATCAGGGTGTGGCCCAAATCAAGTACTTGAGTAAAAGTAAAGATACCCGAATAAAATATTACTCCAGTAAAATTATAAGGCCTATTCATTTTCAAAATTACTTAAGTAAAAGGACAAGTACAAAGTACTACTACAGTAGCAACTTTGTTACAGTCCAATACTACTAGTATTAGCCTATAATGGAAATTAAATATGTATTTTGTTTGATGCACACCCAAAAGGACTCATTACTATAATTGTACATAACGAGGGGGTGAGAATCAGAAGGGCGTAAGAGACATATACGTATGTATATATGTATATATATATCAAAGAAAGCTCTTGATGAGCACTATCTACTGACAAAAATATACTGTCATCCATGAGTGTACAAACTTTTATTATAAATGATTGAAATCAGTGCACAAATTCAGATTAACTGATGGTAAATTTTTGTTTTGGCCCTCCTGTAAAGTTGGTGAAATGTCACTTACGCCGTTCTGGTTCTCAGCCCTTATGCTTTTGCCTGTATCTTAAATAATTGCATTGTGCGCATGTTCTGTAGGAAATCTGCTTCGGAAAGGAACCCCAACTCCACTGTCTTGCCATAACTAGCCAACTTAAAGGTTTCACTATATTTTCACTTTAGAAGGCCTACTGTTTCAGGTTCGAAATAAGTCCTGCAGAAATATTTGATAATTATTTATTAATTACTAATGAGTTCCCTAAATTTTCACTTTAGAATACGGTTTCAGGTTCTAAGTCATTCTTGCGGAATTATCTAATAATTCTTTATTAATTACTAATGGGTTTCTAATATTTTCACTTTAGAATAGGCCTACTGTTTCAGGTTCAAAATAAGTCCTGTAGAATTATTTGATAATTCTTTATTAATTGCTAATGGGTTACCTGTATTTTCATTTTCCCTCAGTCCTTGCATTACAGGAATTTAATTAATGGTAATGTGGTATATGGCGAGGAGGCACACAGAGTACTGTATATAAAATATAAAAACTAAGGTAAGTTATTGCAAGGCACTGGAGTGGTGGTTGGGTTCCTATCGCAAGCTGATTTCTTACAAAACACTCACAAAACAATTCACTACACAGGGAAAACCTCTATAAAATGTATTGCATTTTCATACTACTACTGCTGCTAATATCATTTATATGAGAGGGTCACAACTCAATTTAATTGTGTATGACTGTTCATTAGTAGTTACTTCATTATATTTCTTGAATGTTAACTAGCAGATAATTAATAGTAGTACTTAAGGAGGTATGAAAGAATACATCTCTTATTGATTAGCTAACTGTTACTTACAATCATAAAATTGTATTACATACTGATTAGTTAACACACCTTCCTTAGTAGTTAAGAGTAGTGAGTTAAGTGTTAATGAATAATTACCTATTAGTTCTTCAATAGTTCCTTATTAGTTATGCAGTAAGTAAGAAACAGTATTCTAAAGTGTTACCGTTTATCTTTCCAGATAACGTAGCTCTGACATAGCAACACCCAACATAATCATCTTATGCACTTTATTCCTTTTTCATTTATGCTACTCATTTTGTAGTTGTTGATTACTCTTGTTTATCTTTTGTTAATAAAATGTATTTTATTACACTTGTGTCTTCCTTGTGTTGATAATGCAGTAAAGGTTTTCTACATGTTAGATATCCCACCAATCTTTCTTATGTGATGTACTCCTAACCACAAGTGACACGTAATCCACATGATCATAACATCATCTGTACCCATCACTACACAATGTTGGCAAAACAAAATTCACTTACTATAAAGTTTACTGTTAGATGAGAATAGTTGACATGAAATACATTTGGAAAGCTGACTTGTGGTGTGACATGCCACATTCAATTTAGAATATAGCTATATATATATATACTTCTTTTATAGACAATATGAACGCAGATTTTATGACCTTTAAAGGAAGAATAGGTTATCCAAAAAATGAAGATTTGCTGAAAACGTACTCATTCTCAAGCCATCCAAGATGAGTGTGTTACTTCATGAGAACATATTTGGAGAAATGCAGCATTACATCAGCAATGGATGCAGTGAATGGGTGCCGTCAGAGTTTAAACATTTGTTAAAAACATCACAATAATCCACAAGTAATCCACACGACTCCAGTCCATCAGTTAACATCATGTGAAGTGAAAAGCTGCGTGTTTGTTGATCCATCAAGACGTTATTAACTTAAAATCGTTAAATGTTTCCAGTTAAACTATACAGAGTCCGTAGTCCATAATATCACTTCCTCCACTGAAAAGAGTCCTCTTGTTTGAATCAGGAGAAAAATATGCATAGATTATGCATCATTTACAAACAATTAAATGAATGGTGGGTTGTGATGAGAAATTGACATTTTATTGATAAATTACTTAAAAAAAACAAAAACTGTGATCTAAGATAAACACTTTTTTTCATATTCATTTTAAAGAAAAGTCTTTCTGTTGATTAAAAAAAGCTTATGTATGTTACGTTTCTATATGTTACAGCAGGGAATAATCTGTAATTGTTACATGTCTGTTTCTGTTTAGTTCTCTTTTGCCCTTATTTGGTTCTTCCTGTTCTTGTTTCCTGTCATTAGTTAATCATCGTTCATCCTCATCACCTGTGTTATATTAATTATCTTGTTTCCTCGTTTGGTCGATCCCTTCATAAATCCTGAGTTCTCCCCTTGTCTTTTGTCTCGAGTTAAGTTAATGTAAAGTGTGTTGATGCTATTTAATAAAGAATACTCCTTTTCGTTTACTCCTTCGGCGTGCGCTTTACTACAATCACTACACGCATAACAGTGATATTTAAAAGGCAAATATAGGGAGAACTGTCTTAAGGCTGTTTGCATTGCCTTTCACTAGAGGAAAATATAAGCGGTATATGATATCAAGAAAAATGAGATCAAACTAGGAAAATGTTGAAAATAAAGCTAAATACTTTGGGAACAACAATGACAACAATAAATAAAATATTTACAGTGAAATGGGGGAAAAAAAGCTTTTAAATGATTGTAGGTTAATGGCTGTATGACTGTACACGTTGCATCATGGGTGTAATATGCGAAATGTCATAAAAACAGGTTGGTGACGCATTTTGTCTGATAAAAATGAGGAAATTGCAGCAATGGTGGCACATACACGTGGATTCATCCAAACTTTGACTGAATTGAAAAGCTAGGCACGACTGATGTTTGAATACTTAACTCTTTCTTGAAAATTCATTTAGAAACAGAGGGTCAGACAGAAGATGGCGAGACAAGGATGTAAACAGGAAGTAAAAAAGTAACTTCAAACAAGGCTTTACTAAAATAAAGAAATATTTAAATCATAAAAGTCCTGATAATAATGATATGGATGAAACAACAACAGTAATAAAAGTTTAATGGCTCCACACAGGCCCACGCAGAATCTAGAGAATTCAACAGAAAGTTGATAGATATTCAGTTATGCAGATATTCACACAGTTCAGCACATAATCATGCAGCTGCTCTTACACTTTAGCATTTTTTTTTAAGTGTGCTTTTTACAGAAACAATTTACTTTAAAAATGTACTTAAGTGCAAACTGAATGTAATATTTTTAGATACTTAATTGTGTTATTTACAATAAAATGAGTATGTTTGGTAGTTTAAGTTTGTATTAAATGCAATTAGTTGAACTTAAGAGTGCTTTTTTGATCTATATAAGTAGGACTCAGCTGCATCTTTGAAATCACAATCAAGTTTCAATTTTAGTGCATTTAAACTATATTTACTTTAATTGTAATATCAAGCCTCACATAGCTAAGTAGAAGCCAGCTAGAAGATTACTGAAACATACTGATTTAAAATGTACTTCACAGTAAAACCTTTTTTTTTTAAAAGGTTTTAAAAAACAGTCATGAAAGTGAACTCTCTTTAAAAACAATTAAATTCCATTTTATTTAATTAATATTAGATTATCTGCATGTACAGTAAATACAAAATAAAAATGACTAATTTGACTAGCTTCACAGTAAAAAATAAAAGTGGTTTCAACTTAAAATAATTTGTTACCCGGCTGCCTTAAAATTTTAAGTTTAGTCGACACAAATATTTAAGTTGTACAACTTAACATTTCAAGTTGACTAAACTTATTTGAGTTGACTAAATTTAAAATTTTAAGGCAGCCTGGTAACAAATTATTTTAAGTTGGCTCAGCATTGTTTTTTTTTGTTTTTTTTACAGTGTTGATGCTTTCAGCTAAAAATAAAAGTGTAGTAATCTCATCTTGATGTAACATATTTTTATCTTTAAACAGAGTCCATGTAGAATTTTCCCAAAAGCAGTGCTGCACAAACTGAAAGAAAAAAAAAAACAACCTGTTTAAGTCTTTTATCAATGACTTGATAAAATGATCACTGTACAAATTGGAAATGTATTGATAAGTCGATTCTGTAGAAGGTTACATAATTCAGTATTGCAGGGCTTAGAAAAGCATTTATGCTCTGAATAGACTTTCACCAAACACATCAACAACTCAAGCCACCAGTAAAGCGTAGATGTTTTTGGGCACACCCTGCCGGAAATGCCCATCTAAGCATGACCTAGAAATCTGGCCTTGATATTTTTGAAGTGATTTGATTTGACTTCTTGTAAATCCACTCCAGTGTTTGCACTATTTGTAACTATTTGTTGGTAACTATTTGTTTACTGCATGTCTTTGAAGCAACATGTAGTCCACCACAAGTTTCCTTTCGAGGAAAATAAAGTATACTACTACTAATAATTCAACATCATAAGCTCCAGCTGAAAAGCACAACACAATAGCATCTGATCTCTTATGCTTCCACAGCTGCCTTTCACTTTCCCCACAAAACACACCCTGCCTGCCTCTGATCACACTGTACACATGCCTTTGTCATGATTTCTCTTCAGACTCCATCACGTGTAGCACACCATCCATTAATGAATTATTAACTGAATGCAAGCACATTCATGCAAAACACTGTGATTGCAAGAACTGCTTTATGACTTCCAAATAAACTCATTAATAAGGGTTTTCAAGGAGAGATCTTAAATGCTTTAGTAGCTCTTCCTTGTTAAGAACTTATTAAAAATTAAAAATTAAATAATCCATGGAGAGCATAAAGATGCCATTTAGCACAGTCCTGCAGAGTTTAGCTCCAACCCTATAAACACACCTGAACCAGCGAATAAAGGTCTTGCTTAGTATACTTGAAACTCCAAGGCAGGTGTGTTGAGGCAAGTTGAAAGTAAACTCTGCAGGACACCGGTCCTCCAGGACCAAGTGTGGTGACCCCTGATATATCATTCCTCTGGTTATAGGCAAGGCACTCCATAATATCTGGAGAAAGCTATTCCCATTCATCTCGGTGGCAGGTTCACACATAACCATCTGAAAATACACGTGCGCATTGAGCCATAAATGAGCTGTAAATGGCATGAAACTGCTTATGTTATATAAGAGGAATCAGTCACTGGGGACTCCAAAGTCACTTGCAAAACTCCAAAAAAATACCTATAGCTATAGCCTACACCTACATTTCAAAGCAGTTTCCACCTGAAATGAACCTTAAAACACAAACAACCTTTATTCCTTTTCTTTTCACACAAATAGGCTAAATAATTACAAGGGCATATTATCGAATAATAAAAACATATTTTCACTCAGTACCTTGTACAATGCTGTTATGACTGAGTATGACTTAGTCACCTTAGTATGACTATGACTATGACTATCTCACTTTGCTTTTGTTACCTGTGAAACCTTTTACAAATGCAAAACCTTGAACCTTTAAGCACCATTCACTGGACATTTTATTTCCAAATTGCATATGTAAACCGACCAACATAAGATGACAAGATGTAGGCACATTCATGTTCATGTTTCAGAAGAAATTTAACACTTTTTAGTATATAACCTCTGACACGGAGAAGAGAGAAATCTCCTCACATGACCGCTACAGAACATCTGAACATAACGAAATAAATGCATATGAGGGATCTTCTTCCGTCTGTTCCGCAAAATGTAAACAAATGTGGCCTTTATTTCTACAAGCGTAAATATTGTGAAAATATCAATATTAATTGTGTCTAAGCAAAGGCATTCCTACTGGAACTAACGGGGGTTTGGCGGGTGTTCATTTCATACTCTGTGACAGCTTATTAAATGAATTAATTCTGGATTGTATTTAATGTATAAGGTACATTTATAACTAACTGGTAATGTCATAGTGGTATCGTGTAGTCAGTGCAATCGAATCTATACCTGTGGAACCGACAGCACTGTTCATCTAATAAAGATCTTCATAGCTAGCAAAAGATAGCCTTTTCAGAATTGCTTTCACCTGACTGTAGATCCAAAGCCACGTCTTCATCGCTCTTGATGTTCTTAAACTTTCTGTTATCTGAGAGAGAACCGCTTCAGACGACACTGAACGAATCATTCAAACTGATTCACGAACCGATTCACTGGTTTGCCAACAGGTTTTTTCGAGCCTTCGAACAGAATTGACTCAAAAGAATGAATCATGCGCGAATGGGCATCGTTCATTGCCCAGAGAAAAGTAGACGGCACGTTTGGAATAAACTGAAGCATTTTTAACTTTATTATTACGTATTGCAATAAGATAAAGTAACGAGAGGAGCGTCGCCCACAGTAACTAAGTAAAAGTATCGTTTTTTCACTAAAAATATACTTGAGTAAGAGTAAAAGTACCCATTTTTAAATATACTCTAAAAGTATTAGTTACCCAAAAAATTTACTCAAGTAAATGTAACGAAGTAAATGTAACTCGTTACTACCCACCTCTGCTCACTGGACATTTCATGTTAAACGTGCCATGAAACATGCAAGAAACCAACAATGTTTTTTCCAAAAACTGGATCCACTGGACTTTTTTAATTTTTTATGGCTTTTATATTGTCAGAACAGTGAGATTATGATATCTGCCTGCCAACCTCAATTCAACCTGCCATAACTTGACACTTATCTTGAGGTCATATGAACTATCATAGATGACATCTACGATATAGGCATTGGCTAAAATCCACTAAACGCCAGTTATTATCTAATAGTTTCTGTAAGCACGTTGCCCAAAAGGATTATGGTGGTAACCACTGGCTTTCTCTTTGCAAAGATCAGTCATAATTCACTTTGCCGACCAATTCTCAACTAACTATGTCTTGTACCTCAATAAACTCCTAATTTACTGCTTATTAATTAATAGTAAGGTAGTTGTTACAGTAAGTTTACGTATGGGGTCGGATTAAGGGATCTAAAATATGGTCATGCAGAATAAGGCATTATGTGCTTTATAAGTACTAATAAACAGCCAATATGCTAATAATATGCATGCTGATAAAAAAATTGTTAATAGTGAGTATCGGTCCCTAAACTAAAGTGTTACCCAAAGATCAAACCAGCAACCAGTAACCTGCCCTGGGTCTTCACCACTACACATCACCATAAGGAGAGAGCAAACTCATTCCATCATAGGTGCCGATTTATGTTTCTGCTGGTGGGTGCCCAACTTATGTAATGGACTGCAAAATATATTACCAAGAATCGGGTAGTGAGATATTCTTAAGTCATAAATACTGACATTAACACACAGGGAGAATAACGGACACCTCACAGATGCAAACGGGGTAAATTATGGTTTGTGTTTTGTGATTCACAAAGCTTGCAAAACTCAGGAATGGACAAAGCTCTGGTGTTTTGAGCGGCGAGTGGATTCTTACTCTGATTGGCAATTGCGTTCAAGAGATCAACAGATATGTCTGTGATTGGCTACATTGCTCAACACTGCAAACCTTTGAAACATTTTGACGCTCTCCAAAGCGTAAACACAAATATGCACTAGATATAGTTTGCCAGATCTGTTTCGCCAATATCCCATGGGTGCACATCCATTCGGCGCCTATGCATTCCATCACTACTAAACATGATGCAATCAAAATTACTACATTTGAAAATGTATATTGAAATTGTCACAGCCGTGACCTCAATGACCCTGACTGAAGTACCCTCTCAATCATGGTGTGTCTTCTAGGAAATGTATACAAGCAATAGCGCTGTCCTGTAATTGTTCTGGAATAAATTGTTTGCACACTTAACATCAATAAAAAATCATAGTAAATGCACCTGTAAATTTGTGCAAACAATTTTAGTATTCATTAAGTGTGTTAGGTTACTGCGTTTACAAAGTACAACGCTTAACAAACTACACACGGTCAATGAATAGCACACTAACATATCCCAGGCTTCCAACATTTCAAAAAGTCAAGGTTGATTCATAACAAATTCACGTCGGTCTCGTAAATTTTTTTATTTCAACTCCAACTGTGTCAACGCTGAACTCCAAGATAAGGACGTGCTACAGATAACTAAGTAGATTTACTTATCCAAAATTTGACACACCCATAGAAATCTTGTAAAAGTGACTAGAGATAATCCATATCAAGTCTGATCTCTAAACGTGATAAGATATCAAAATGATCAGATATAAATGATCTACAGTAATTCCTATAAACCCTGTGCATTATATGAACTCACTAATGAGTGATAAGTCAGCAGACTAGGCAGCAACGGCTGCACAATTTTGGAATAAAGAGTGATTAGCAGTCAAGTTATTTTATTTATGCTTTTCACAATCCGTGTTGATTCAAAGCAGCGTTTTCAGAAATTAATGTCTTAAAGTCCTCAACCCAAGGGAACCCTTGATAGGAGCCCACCCTCCTGTGGTGTTCACAAGCTCTATAATTGGTAAATATATAGTTAGTCAATGATGTGTTAAATGAATAAAATAAGTTGATTTGATATTTTTGTGCTTATTGTATAAACTCTCAATGCAGAGGCATAAAATAATTATGTAATAATTCTAAAGCAACTGAATTTTGAGATTTTGATGGGCAACAACAAATGTAAAGCTGTTAAACCAGTCCAGACTGTAGGACTAAAAGTGGATCTATAGATCTCTACTGGCCATTGATAAAAGGTAAGTATGATGCATTAGGGTTATTGCCTTTATGACGCAAGTTAGTAATTCTTTTGCAAAAACGAGAGTCGATTATTACAGAGTGAAGAAAAATGGACTAGGAGTGTGTTCAAGGTCATATAAACAACCTGTGTTGTAAAAGAGTAAAATGAGCTAGACAATGAGATAACTTCTGGGAATGTCTCTGTTTGTCAAAGAGGTATTCAGAGATTGCTGAAAGGATTTAATGCTCGTATTCTAAGAATCCCGACTGACCCGTGGGTCAAAGGTGGCTAACAAAGTCTGAGGCTCACGTATAAGAAGGCCTTCATTCTGCCTAGGTGTGATTTTTACGCTTGTCAGGACACGGAAGGGTTGTAAGTATTACGTTTTCATTACTTGTATCCGCTATCTGATAACTGAAGCCTGCTTAGAGCTTTCAGCTGTCATAATGTTTATTGGAATTAAGACATGTTACATGTTACAAAACAACAATTAATCAAATATATATATATATATATATATATTTGATGTGGTGATTACTTTATTAATCTTATTAATTGCAAACCAAATTTGGCTTTGAACATACCCACAAAAGATCATTTAAAGCTATTATTGTGTTAAATGAGAAAAGTATAAAGTAGACATTAAATAGTAGGTTTAAAAAGAAACATTTTATTTCATTCAACATAAAATGTATTACACATAAACGTTTAGGTTACAACAGCCTAACATTAATGATGGAACATAAAAGAAGATGATTTGAGAAACATCTCTGTATTTATTGTCATTGGTAACCAAATCAGTTTTGTTACCAACCGTCTTCAAAATAACTTCTTTTATGTTCCACAAAATAAAGTAATTCATACTGGTTTGAAATGACATGAGGGTGAGTATATCATGACAGAATTTAAATTTTGGAGTGAACAATCCCTTTAATGTTTTTTTTTCCCCCATCTGTACTGAAATGACACTGCTAATAAGAAACTAAATTTTAGGAGTCATTCATTCATTCGATTCGTTTAAACGGCTCTCTTTGTGAATAGTCTTTTGAATCATTGTTCACGATTCGTTCACTTGATTCATTTACAAACTAAACATCGCTGTGTTGCTTGGAGATGCATATTTATATATCATATTACAATACCAGGTCACACTTTATATTAGGTGGCCTTAACTACTATGTACTTACATCAAAAAATAAGTACAATGTACTTATTGTGTTCGTATTGAATTGAAAAACACTTGGTATGGATAGGTTTAAGGGTGGGTTAAGGTGTAAGGGATGGGTCAATAGTGTAATTACAGAAATTAACTACAGATGTAACTAAAATATAAGTACAATGTATGTACACAATAAGTCCATTGTATCAAATGATTGATTTAAATGTAAGTACATAGTAGTTAAGGCCACCTAAATTAAAGTGGCACCCAATACAAAATAATACATACTGTCCTTAACTTTTATTTAATGCTAACACTATGCAATAAAACAGCCTATAGAAATCCTGTGATTTCGTATGGTGTAAAATGGGACCTGTTTTTAATACAGTAGCATCTTTGCATGTGCAGGTTGCTTTTATTGAGCATGTTACTTTTTGAACATATAAAATGGACTCTTTCACATGACTGGACCATTTGGGCAAGAAAGAGGTTTAAGAACGTGTCTAAGGTTGGTGTCAGTGCAAGATAACAGAGCTGTTGGAAAACGCTGAACTTCATTTTTTCTTTACTGTAGGAAAATTCAGTGCAATAACCATCATTGTGTTATCAACCTATTGACACTATGGAAAATCAGTACATGGTCTAGGTTTTCCAAATTTTGAGGGTCACTGTTTATGGTCTCATATAACTGTTAAAGCTTAATTGGTGTCCGTCCCATGACTATGTTATCAGCTTTTCATTCGAAGATCCCACTATAACAGTTATCTACCTATTTAAGCAGATATGACATTTATAAATCAGATATAATAGATAAAAGGCAATCATGCATTTGCATGCTATAGTGTGTAAGGCGATTAAAGAGCTATTGTAATTTGATTAGACAACAGTTTTGATACCACGATAGCAGTTGTTTTAGCATAAGCTGTTGATATCAACTAACATTTTTTATTTTGGCGTTGGGTGTGGTGATGAGTGATCCGGGTGATATATAAAGCACATTCATTTGACCTCCATCCAGCAGAGTTGAGAGCCATTCAGAACTCAAGTGAGAATGCCTTTGAAACATCAATTCAATTTCTACATTTGAATTGAGCTTGGAAGCAAAATTCTGATTGCAATTTACTTAAATTGCTTTAAGTACACTGTGAAAGTAATTTTTTATAAATTTATTGTTTTTTTAATGTGTCTTTATGACGTTTGACATGCTAAATACAATCACATTTGATGAAAACTCATCCAAGCTCATTGGTTACACTTTATTTTACAGTATTGTGTACCGTGTACTTACCAAAGAAAGAACTGGTAGTACAAGGTAACTACATGGATTAATATTAGGTTTCGTGGTAGGTTCAGGGTTATTATTACCCAGTTATTGCAATTGTTATAAAAAGTACAGGACTGTAAAAAAAAAGAGAAATGCTACCAGCTAATCTGTTATTACTCGTGCATAAGAACGGTTTAACATAAACATTTGCCATGTTGGATGATTTTTGTCTTTTATGACTAGTCCCACAATGTTCTGGAATGTTCCAAAAAGCACTGGAAAATTACAGAATGTTACAGAAGCTTCTAGCGTGTGACGTAAATGTTCTTAAATTCACCTTACGTAAATATTTACCGAAATAATGATGCTACTTGATAATAAATAGTACAATAATAATTAGCACCACAGAATTACAGAAGAAACATAACACATTTAAGTGAAGCAAATTTTCGTTATAATTTATTTTAATTTAGTTTATATTCATGTTTGCTCATGAAGGGTACCAAAAGAGCTGATGTTATATCCAGAATCACATCAAACTCAACAGTACAGAAATCCATCTGAATTAACTGGCTATGGAATTAATATTTATATAAATCCACTAAAAGTTGAAAATCAGTTTTAATCAGTCTATCTTTTTTAGACTTTTCATGTAACATTTACTTCATGTTTGTCAGCTTTGAGGTTGTCTACTAAAAGCTGATAAATATAATTTAGGTTTAAAATATATACTCTTTCCTATTCTGCAAAAGTGTCCAAATACATCAACACAAGAAAGAAAACTCTCCTTGACAAATCATTTAGGATCATTAAGTATTAATATTTAGCCAAAATATTCATACAATGTAAAAAAAAGAAAGAAAAAAAAAGACCTGAGAGACCTCAAAAATCTGCTGAAGCTGGTTGCCTTAAAATTTGAAGTTGGCTCAACTTACAGTGTAGTGCATACTTTATCCAGTCAAATAGCAGAAATTAATGTTTTGCTTATACTGGTTATCAGATCTCAGTTATCAAAGCATATATTTATTTGTTTAGCCTCAGTTGTAATATTGTCAATACGGGTTTATATCTAGTGTCCACTCTGATGAAAACAGCCTTATTTAGTTGTCATCTCATAATAATCTTGTACGTGTTTGGTGTGGTCACATGACCCATACAGAACGCAGGGACAATAAGGGCGATATGCTCACGGCAGAGAACCAGCATGTCAACACATAGCCCACTTTATGGTTGCTGATTTTCAAGGAAGGTTTAAGATGCTGTTGTCTTTTGTTTTGCAAAAAGTAGTGAGGGTCAGCTAAGACTAGAATGTTTTTTGGTCATGACGTCTACCAAAACATGCAAATATTGGTAAAAAGCATTAAAATGAATGCAGCAATTTAGGTTACAATGGCTTCCAGAGACATTTGCATAAAAACAAATATAGAGCAAACTGAGAAACAGATCGCTCTAGGCCTAGTGTCTGCATTATCATGTTAAATTAAGCTGGCAATGGTGTCCAATAGCATTGCATCTTTATAGATTTGACAGATGAATATGAAGAAATCACATTGTCTAGAGTTGACCAAAAAAACAAGTGACAGTGGCACATGACAAGACCAAGACAGCAGATGCTTTATTTAGCTGCATTTTCACAATTACTTACTATAAACCCACATTTAAGTGGCTTCTCGTGATGTCTGTTTGTTCATATATTCTCATTACAGCCTGCATGCTTTGACCTATTTCTGAATTTTATATTGCAGCTATCAAACAAAAGCGGTGCTTTGTCATATTTTACTGTGGACAGATGCCATTACACATTTGGTCAAACTCCGCTTATTGACTGCAACGCAAACAACATGGTAGTGTTCATAATAGACCTGGCAAAATACTGCCTTAATAATAGGCTTATGTCATTGTCATAACAGTTCAAAGACGAGTCAAATATGGACTCCTTTTCAAAGTTTGACTCATGATTGTGTGGTGACTACATTATGAGAGCAAATTTCAGCAGATAACAAACAATTTAGGGTGACACTTTAGTTTAAAGGCCAGTTCTCATTAACCAGTTGCTTATTTACTTCTAAATCACATATCAATGCCTTATTCTGCCTCATCCCTTAATCTTACCCCATCCCTAAACTTAAATGCTACCTAACTATTACTCACTAAATAAGCAGAAAATTAGGAGTTTATTGAGGCAAAAGTCCTAGTTAATGGTTAGTTATTAGTGAGAATTTGTCCCCAAACTACAAATAAAAATATAAACATAAAATGTCATGATTTATAATGATTCTAATAATAAAAGAGATTCAATGATTGTAAATGTTAAAGTGCATTACTATGTTGATAGTGTCGAATATCGCTATTCTGTGGACAAAACTATATCAAGCACTGCCGCTATTCTCACTTTTAGTATTTTTAATACAAGTAATGTTTAAAGGTAAATAAACCTTTGATAACTGCGAAAGCAGCACATTTTATGTGGAGCAACATCGACACCTGTAGAAAATCATGGTGTGCATCATTTCACGACAGACTAAAGGAGACTTTACAATGTTTTATAATTGTAATTAATATTAAGACGTATTCTTCACCTTAGTACAGTACTCAAAATATTTTGATGCGTCTTAACGTTTCACACAAATCATTTTTCTAACAGATACTCACATTATCAGTAGATAAGGAAACACAAAGTTTGACGAAGCTAGCAAAAAAGAAAAGCTGTCAATGGAAACATGAAGAGGAAGGAAGAATTCCCCATAAAAAAATATAATAATCAGATGAAAAAATAGCTCAACCAGACAAGTTAATAAAATTAAGCCAGCCACAGTCAAATTATGGTCCCTCTGGTTTGTCTACTACCTGTATGAAAATAAAGAATGGTTAAAACAATATAAATTTATTATATAGGCTATTGTGTTCCTCTAGAACCTTTTTGAAGAGCTTAAGGCCAAAGTAATTAGTTGCCATGTTCTTCAGTTTGGTTGCACCAACAACTTTGCATATATCCATACAGGTTTGCCCACTGCAGCACAACTCCCATGATCACACACACACACACACACATACACACACACACACAGACAGACAGACACAGACACACACACACACACACACACACACACACACATGTTGGTTTTTGTGGTTTATGGGGACTCTCCATAGGCGTAATGGTTTTTATACTGAACAAACTGTGTGTGCTATTGCCCTACACCAACCCTACACCTAAACTTAGCCCTCACAGGAGACTTTGTGCATTTTCAGATTTTCAAAAAAACACCATTTAGTATGTTTTTTAAGCCTTTTGAGTTACGGGGACATAGGCAGTGTCCTCATAAACCACCTTCATGTTGTAATACCTCTGTCACACACACACACACACACACACACACACACACACATCAGGAAGGTTACAGCTCAGATGGCTTATGCAGCAAAATAAGGTATTTGAGAGAATTTAAAAACTCACCAACCACTTTATGTTGAAGGAAAAAAGTGAACTGAACACAAAGGAAGCCCAAAACAATGGACACACGATCAGACCAATCCAGAAAATCAGTGAATCGGAGTTTCAAACCACATTTTTACTAGTTCCCTGTAAGGAAATAGACCAAATAGATAGGTATTAAAGAAATAGTTCAGTCATGAAATGAAATTCTCTCATTATTCGTTGATTAACATATGTATGATGTTAACACAAAAGGAGAAATTTTGAAGAATCTCAACACAGCTCTTTTACATATGAACACATTTGACAAGCTCAAAAAAGACAAAAGTACTCCATAATATTCATGATCATCAGGTTCAAATATGCAGAAATTGATAATAAGATTTGAGACGTGCAGCAGAAGGCATTTTACTGTTTTATTGTGTGTAGTAATATGCATCACAGCTTCTGTTTTTCACACATGTGACTTGGTCCTTGACAGATGGTCTTGAAGATCCTTCACAATTCTCCTTTAGTGTACCATAGAACAAAGAAAATCAATATGGGTCTGGAACAACGTGAGGGTTAGCAGATTTCACGTTTGTATGAACTAGTCTTTTAATATTTGAACAGTGTGACTCAAAACAGGAAATTTCACTCTTTCAAATAATTACACAACTGAATGGCATTCACGGTGACAAAACATGATCATTAAACTTTGATCGAGCTGCGATAAAAGTTAGCTATAGCTAAATATTAAAGTTGTACATTACCTCAGTATCATTAGTCACAATCATAAACTTGATTTTTATTATAGGGTTGCTTTCCGTAGTTGCAAATATATTCACATTACAAGCCCACCAACAGTCGTCCCGTCACATTCTTATATATGAAAAAACACAGAAACATTCAGAAATGCATCTCTTAGAGAAAACCTGATTATTATACATTATTGAAGTCAAGGAGAAACAGTCTTTTTACTGATATAATCTGGTGAAAAATGGATTTAAATGAGGAAACACATAGAAAAAGACTTGAATTTTATTCAGGTAAAAAGACAGGTAAGGAAGAGTACTTGAAACACGCGTGTCACTGCCCATGTCAACATGACGGAGCAAGTTTTGATTAATGCTTACGGACATTTTAAATTCGTAATAAGAACATAATATGCGTTAAGAAAGATTTCATGTTGACGTCATGCTCACCTTTACTGTCCAGAAGTCACATGACAGAAGTAAAATTATGGTGACCATGTTGGCAATAAAACTTCGGCTCAGAAACTCACAAAAGAGGTAGATCAGGGTGGCACTTGTGCGGAAGAAGAGATGAAAGAAACAGGCTAGAGGATGTCTGAGAAGAACAAAATATTATTTATATAGTAATCTTATAAAATGAATGAAGAATGATTTAAAAAAGAAGAAGAAGAAGACAGAAGTAATGGTCAAACTCGCTATTAACACACCATGAACTATGACTTTTGCCTCAATAAACTCCTACTAATTTGCTGTTTATTAATAATTAGTAGGTAGTTGTTAAGTTTAAGTATTGGGTAGGATTAGGGATGTAGAATATGGTCATGCAGTGTCAGGGTTCTGTCGTGTGTGTCATGTGTTCCTGCCTCTTGTGTCCATATTTGGTTTGTTTCCTGTCCTTGTCATATGTAATTAGTTAATTCTTGTCCAGCCGTGTTCGTCTCATTATCTATGATTTACCTGTTTATTTATAGTCCTGTCTGTTCAGTTTGACTTCATCTGGTCTACTCGTTACTCCCCGGATGTGTCTGGATGTCTGTGTCTTGCCCTGCCTTTATGTCTCCAGTAAAGGACTATTATTTGAGTTTACACCCTCGTCTGCATGTTCCTTGTTCCTCCCTCGTGTGTGCACCGTGACATGCAGTATATGTGCTTTACAAGCACTAATAAAAATAGTCAATGTTAGGCGTGCTAATAAGCAAATAATATTAAGAACTAAGTCCCTATACTACTAAAGTGTTACAGAAGAAACATATAGTCTCAAGATTGCTCGGTGTAATCAACATTTCAGCAGTTATAAAATATCAAAGTCTGTGTGTTTTCCCAACTCTAAAAACTCACTTGATTTCTTCTCACTTAATGCATTCTCATCCTCATGGAATAATGGCACTTCACCAAGAGAATCCTTCAAAACAAATACAGCATCAGTTCAAGTTTAACACTACGACATTCAAAGTGATTCAGAGTTTTATGTGTATAACGCAACCGTTCATTTTTTAGTTATTATTCCTTCATCCAACAAGTCATGCAGACAGATGCACTTAAACACTCTACATATTGTCACTGAGAGCTCTTTCATAACTCACCTGTCTGCTCATGTTGGTGCAGGTAGTCTTGTTTCCTGCTGACGTGTATGTAAACACATGTGTCCACTATATGAGAATCAAACTTTATTAATATTTAATTGGAGCTGTCCTCCTTTAGGGGGCTCATGGTGGCTCTAATAATGATTCCTAAATGCGCATGCAAATCTCAGGACGTTATTACCTTTTTTAGATGAGTTATGCTACAAAATACAACTATTTATTTAAACTTATTTAAAAAATAAACTTTATTTCTGGCAGACTCCAGCTCAGATACAAGCAAAAGTGACAACAAGATCAAAACAAAAAGAGACATACAGCTGTGATATCAGCTGTGAGAGTCAACATTCCCATTTGTAGTGCTGAGTAGCCTAATTGCAAAAGTCAGGAGAGAGGGTTTATAATATATAAGGCAGTAGCCTATCAGAGTAGTAGTAGCCTACCTTGGAGAACTGTTTAATAGTAGTAGATGAATGTGCTAATCCTTCAAGATTGTTTTTGTATTTTTGTATCATGGCACACCCCATTACCCGATGACTCTCTAAAAAATAACCAATCAGAAACTATTTGCCTGTAAATAATTTAGTGCATTTTGGGTTTGCTGACATTGAATTGGATGTCATGTCTTTAGGGCGAAGTTTTGGAGAGATGGCGTGTTGCTAAAGTGATGGGGCTAGTCTAATTCAGTGGCTAAGTTAGCAAAATGGTGGAAATTGCTTACAGCGCCTTTCGATAACACCGTATATGGGTAGTTGACGTATCAATGTGTCCTATGGTGTGACAGCCAAAATGTAAAAAAAAAAAACCAACATCTCTAAAATTGAAGATAAACATCTCTCATGCTATTTGTAACTCTAAGAATGAAGATATAGTTTTCTCATGTTATTTGTATGTTACATTTTTGCTGTCACACCATAGGACACAGTCCAATTTTTATTTGTCAACAACCCATATATTGAAGTAACAAGGTATTTTGTGAACATTGCAGCTCTTCATTTAGAAGGAACATGAGAGAGAGACAGAGAGAGGGAGGTAATGTAATAATGCACTTTCTCTCCTATACCATGCTTTCGTGGAACCCTCCGCTAGACATATGCAACAGAGCATCAGAGTTTGCCTATTAAACATTTTACAGTAGTCTTAATGTGTGCCTTTATTGTCACTGTAGTAGATGTTTGACTGACAAAATAGCTCTTGTGAATTTGTCACTAAGTTAGCACTCATGTGACGGTCGCACCGTTAGTGACTGACCAAAGGTCGCTCTATCTTTCTTCCTACCCATTCCTTTCACCATGGCTCTTCGACACAACGTATTGCTTTTCCTTTGCATTTTACCTTTTGTTAATGCACTCTACAAGCAATGGATTCCAGACACCAATTTTGAAAATGCTACTAACTGGGATAAAGGATCTGTACCCTGCGGTAACGACCAAGTCGTGTTTTTAGCTCAAAGGAAAGTATCAGTGTATGTAGAAACGGCTCACACTATCACTGGAATGAGCTTGCCGGTGGATGGAGAACTGATTCTGGCATCTGGCGCTGGGTTTACTGTAAGAGAGGGTGGAGATCCTGGTTGTGGATCTGGGGTCACGGCACACTTTAAAGACCCTGAATCTCGGAAATGGTTCGACCCATCGCTGTGGGTGGCTGCGACCACAATCGACGACTTACACAGAGGCACATATCAGTTTTCAGTCCACGAGGAGAGTGTCCCATGTCAATATGACGACGTGGTATTTCGAGAGGCCACCTCATTCCATGTGGACATTTCATCTGATCATGACGTGCCTGTGAAGAGTGTGTCTGTACTTGGGAAGAAGTTCACCAGCAGCTCTGAGTTTTCACAGTACCTGTCATCCAATTCCGGCAAGCTGCAGTTCCATGGCTCCTCATCCCTTAAAGTTGGCATTTCAGGCTGTGACGATATCACGGGGTGCATTTGTGACAACTCTGGAAATCGAGACCAGATCTGTTCAAATGTGAAATGCGATTCGTTGGAGTGCAAGAAACCCCTGCACCCGGTGGGACACTGCTGCGATGTTTGTGGTGCCGTCGTGAACGTTCAGTTCTCTTCGAGCTTCAACTTTGAGTCGTATCGCCTGCGGCTGCAGCACCTCTTTCTCAGCCAGCATAAATATGAATCTATACAGATGGCCTTGTCGAAAGTATCAAAAGAGCAGAGGCTGCTGCGAGTGATTCCTTTCGGAGCCACTCAGGAGATTCAGGTGGTGCTTCTGGACCAGAAAACAGGTCAGGAAGCTGGGAAGCTGGCAGAAGCTCTCGCTCGAGATGTCATACAGGATGTGTACAACCACGGCTTGAACATCGGCATCACCAGCGCGGAGTTCCAGGCATCATCTGGGGCGAGCAGCAGCGAGGCGGCTGGAAACAGTGCAGGGGTCGTGGTGGGTGCAGTGCTGGGCTCCCTGCTTGGAGTGGGTCTACTTGCAGCCGTTGTTATGCTCTACTGTCGTGGCATCATTAAGATACCCAGAATGCCCAGCATCCCCTCACTCAGCAAGTGGAAGAACAGTAGCGAGATTGGGGAGCTCGGTGGCCCCTTGGACCATGGCTTTGACAACCCCATATTTGACAAACCAACTATGATGCCTGAGGAACCAGGGCTGTACGGGACAGAGATGATGAACTCGATAACCCTAACTCAGTCAGGAGTGCATTTCGTAAATCCTGTTTATGATGAAACTGATTTCAATACATGAAAGGTGTTGTATCAGCTGATCTGATGGGGGATGTGATGACAAAATAATATGAAGAAAAATTTAACAATTTATAACAATCCTTGATTAAATAATCTCAAAATGACACACACACACACACACACACACAAAGTTATTAGAATGCTTGTGGTAAAAAAAATAAAAAAATATGCTGCTCACATGCTGAATTTCATACCACATAATCATATTTCTCTTAATAAAAAAATCCAAGCATGGTTATCTGAGATTTTTGGCAGTATTATTGTTACATTCTACTATTTTTAATTCTAATTTATAAATAATACTATGTGCAATAACCAGTCTTCCCCACGTGAAGTTTGTTGTCACAACATTTAGCTTCCAGATATCACAGAAATCTCTCCACGGTGACAAACAAGTACAATAATTGAATCTCAGATTTGAAGGTTATAACTTCAAAGTGTAATTCTGGATTCTTGCCATGTTGTTAAATTGCAAGTCTGACTGTGTTTACGACAAGTACTTAATTATTCACCTTTAAAAATAAAGATTCTTCAGTGGTACTTTGCATGCTCAGCAATAAAGAACATATTTGGGCTTCTTGAGTTGCTAAAAGTCTCTATATGTATTTTTGATAAGATTCTTGATGTTACATTGCAGATTCTTTAGTTCTGCCTTATTATTATTATTATTATTATTATTATTTTTAAATGAGTGGTTTCCAGGTCTTGGGGACTCACAGCACTGCACAATAGTACTTCTCTTTGATTGGACAGTTTATGAAGAGCTCTCCTAATAAGCTGATGATCTAAATCTGTTCTGTTAAATAAGGTAAGCATAAAATAAAATGTGCAGCTTAGTGGGGAAATGGGCAGGACCATGACTGAAAATCTCTCACCAGTACGGGACTACCCTGTTTAGATTTTAGTGTAGTGTAGTTCCGAAAGGTGACGTCTATGTTACATATATGGCTCTAATCCGGTCAGCAGAAATTCTGTATTCAGTATTGTATAGATCTAGAGGTTGTGGACGTTGTGTTGATCTCATTGCAGCCTCGGGAAAAATCCAAACTCCTGTCTTGACATTGTACATGTTAAATGTTATAGCCTTCCCTCATGACCTTCCTATCTGTGGTTCAGAGTAAGGTGGAGCTGTCAACTTGAGGTTGTGCACGTCACTTTGTGTTTTCCGGACAGTTAGTTCTATTTAGCATAATAAGCGTAATTTCCTAAGGGAACACTGTTCATAATATCACTGTTAGTTTCTACAGCCATCGCATTTACAGCCTTTCCTTCTCTGAAGGCTTTGAACAGAACTGTAAGAGAGCACATGTATAATAAAAGTTTGCTGACCCCTATTTATTGCAGTTTGCTCAAAGAGAGGCAGGACAAAAGTATATGCACCACTTTAATACTTACCAAAATGTATTGACCAGCCATGTTAAATGTCAACACATTAAACAAAACAAATGATCAGACAAACGAAAACAATTTTTGCAAAAATTTCAAGATTATGAATTTAATAGTTATATACCAACAACATTATGAATAAAGTTGATGTATGCATTATAAAACATGGCTGTAAATGTAGTTTGTGTTTAGAAATATTGAAGGAAGACATCATGTAAAAACTCAAGCACAGATAGGCTTTCAAAAACCTGCTGTACTGCAGACCTGTGCATGAACCATACTGTTTACTGACAATATACCTCAGTTCAACAAGAAACTACTGTTGTGATAAACGAAATGTCTCAGCGGTAATGAGGTCTACGCTTCGTAAGTTAAAGCTCCAGAATCAACAAAGGGTTCTCTGTGTACACCAACTCAACCATGCGTCACACAGCTCATCCAATTACTTGTGTTTCAAAAAAACGCGTTATGGCCAGATACATGTAAACATTATGTGTAACAATGTGAGGGTGCTTTTAACCTACATACAGTCCCCACAACAGCAACACTGACATCAGATTCTGTTAATCCATTTACTGTACATTTCACCATTTACAGCTCACAATTCAGCTATCCAACAACTAAACAAATCTGTGTATTAACAAGAATAACAACGGTACAATTACTACCATGTGTAGCACATGCTGAGCTTTGTATGTCTAAAAAGGAATACGAGTTATGTCTTAAATGACATTTTGTCTAGAAATGTGCAGGCACAGAAAACACAGGCACTGAGATATATGCCCCATGGGGGCAGAAATATTATGAGATTAAGAGTGCGTGTAATGAGATGTGACCTCATTTCCACTCTTTGCATTTGCCACATGACACGTGATAACCATTACATTTGAACTGAATTACCATTTTTATGCATATTGCGTTGTTTGTGTCAGTTAAAGAGGTAATGTAGCCAGCTGTTAAGAGAGGTCATATTTAATCTATTTCAACACTGGTCCTCTATAAACCTTCCTATAATTTTTTTTTCAAGAGATGTATGACTCTCTTGTCATACAACAGGTTGTTTTCATTTCATTGACCCAATTAAACACACCTGAACAGATTTAGACTTCTGTTTCTTTAGCATATCTGGTGCATTGGCCAAATGTTGATGAAGTAACTGTCTTCAAATCTGGTGCATTGGCCAAATGTTGATGAAGTAACTGTCTTCAAAGAAAAGTGGAACAATGGTTCTGTAAACTATTGCTTTTTCAACATTCACTGAGGTAAAACAGACATCACTTTTGAAAAAACCATCATATGCTGGTTGGGTATGTTTTGAAGTATGGCAACTAGTTTGTTGTTGACAAGTATGGCAACCAGCTCAGGACTAGCTTAAACCAGCTCATGAACAACTAAGGACCAGTTTAAACCAGCTCAAACCAGTTGCCATACTTTAAAACATACTTAACCAGCATTTGCTGTTTTTTTTTCTTTTCAAAAGGGATTAAGGGCAGAACTTCACAACTCAGTGTCTTCTATGCAGCCTGGGTCCTCAATGGTCTCCAATCGGCGCTGACAGGTGTCTATGATCTTTTTGCGGGGCCCCAAGGGGATGTGAATGCTCTTGAGGTCATTATCTGAGCACAGCAGCAGGGCATCCAGGTCAATCTTTTCTCTTTTGAAGATAGGAATGAACTCGTTCATGCTTTGCGTGGCTAGGAACACTTCCAGAGCGCTGGTGTCAGGCTCATCATCGTCATCCAGCCCTAACTCCACCTCATCCCATGGCAGCTCCTGCATGTTCCTCTCTTGCAGGCTACGGGCGCTTCCGATGCTATCTTCGTCCAGACTGGGCACACGATGCATCCGGCTGTGGAGGCGCACGTTATCGACCCGTTGGCTGCCTGCTAGACTGCCTTCGTCTCTTCTCCCGATGCCAAAAAGTCCACCGCTCACATAGTTGCGGCGGAAAACCATGGTGCCCAGGCCGGGACGGTTGAAGAGCGAGTCATGGCCGGAGTCGGTGCTGATCTCTGAGTAGTCCACATCATGACCGTGCAAGTCGGGTTCGCTGATGGCACGTGAGACGGCATCCTCGTTGTCACTAGGGAACATGTCACGTATGTTACGACGAGACCGGTCCTTAGGGTTGATGTACGTTCCCTGTTTGAGAAACATGACGTCATTGCCTAGTTGTAGGCCAGATAAAGAGCGGACACTCTTCCTGCCATCTTCGTAAATCTTGAATGTTCCGTCACCTTGCTTTTTCTTCTCAAGCTTCTTCTGGATCTTAGTTTTGCCCCTGGCTGTGGTGTGGAGAGTAGCCTAGAGCGACAAAATAGTACAAGTATAGATTTAGTGAATGTGGCTTCTAACTGAACACCAGCGCAAACTGTCTTTTGGCGTTAAAATAGTACTGTCAGGATTTGCTAAAGATGCACAATGAAGAATTAGCGCTGAAAAGGTGGATCCGGTTATTTTTGCGCCTGACCTTATTGAATATGCATTTGTAGGAGATTCCCTTTCAGACGCTGAATTTATGGGGGGAGAGTAGTAAACAAGATTTACTAACGTTTGCGCTCGTCAAATTAATGGTATTTGCGCCGTTTTTTAACACCCAAAAAAGCGTGTCTTAAACTATTTTGCGCTTGAAATGGCTGCAACTATTGTTGCTAGGAGGAGGCACCGCAGAGAACAGAGCACGCGTGATAGAAGGGAGAGGATTTTTTCCACACGTATTAATTTATTTGGAAAGAACACATTTTCCGAACATATCGTTTGCCAAGCCATGTTATTTTTTAGTTTGCTTCAGGAAATAAAAGACGACTTGGGAACCCTCAACTAGGAGTCACGCAATACCAGCTCTATCAAAACTTCTTGCAACCCTTAATTGTTTGACCTCTGGTTCTTTTCAGCGTACTGTGGCTTCTTTATTTGCGACTATGCTAATTTGTGCTGCGCTTGGTATATTGCATTGGTCGATATGTAAATGAGATGTTGCGTCTGTTTTTGTGCGTTGTTAGTAAATCACCCACAGAAATTTCCACACCCATCGTCACGTTTTGGAATTGCGCTAATTTGCCCTGTTAATTTGCCCCAAATATTTAAGCATTGCAGAGCAGTCTGACCTGGGAGTATGGCACATTAGTGGCAGTGTTGAAGTGGTGTAGCTTGCGACTCAAGGTACTGCTGGCGTAGCTGGAGAAGCTCATGGCATCAGAGACCGATGCTTCCGTTGTCTCTCTCTGAAATCTACGCTCCATGCGCCGTCGGTGCTTCTGCTGCATTTTAATGCACTCCTTGATGCGGCGTTCAGCATCACGGAAAGCCCGGTCCTTCAGTTTGCTTACTAGCTTGGGGTTGAGGGCTGTCTGCTTGGCAGCGATGGAGTCCAGATAGCGCACGCAATTCATGTGGTTCTTGGTGGCAGCCATGTCCAGTGGTGTGTGGTAGTCGTTGTCCAGGCACCACACGTTGGCACCAAAGGACACCAGGAAGGACAGGCAGTTGAGATGGCCATTGGAGGCAGCCAGGTGGAGTGGCGTGTTCCCCCATATGTCACACTTATCTGGGTTCCCCCTGAAAGTAGAGCCGTGATAGATCCATATCAGGTGTGGCATTTAGTGGTGACCTCTGTGAAACCACAACTCAGACCCTGTAGCCTATATATAACATATAACTGACACTTTTAGGTGTAAAGTGAAACTGTCATTATCTCTTGTTTTATATCCCAAGAATAGCTGAGACCACACTGGCAATCCCATGATTTTTTGATTATGTTTTCAGCACTGGCTTATCATCCGTGAAGGCCAGTTAATAATGCATAAGTCTATGAAACTAAAACAACCTGCTCTACACATGTGATATCGAAAATCATGAAATGTCATAAGAAGGACAAACAGGTGTGTTATATAATTCATATGATCTCTTATTTTTCTTACTTATATAAGTTTTATTTTGTAAGCCAGTAATCCAGGTTTAGCGCTCCTAATGCCGATCCAAACCCCTGGATCAGTAATTTGATCGCCTGCTTGAATAAGAGGGAGCTTGTTGGGTGTCTTCTTACTAGCAAGAATGATAGAGTTGCATAGGTGATGTCACACTAAATTCCTGTGTTCAGACTGTAACCACGGGCCTGATCAACAGAGAAACTATTCTAAAACTATAAGAAATGTTCTAATCTATGACTGCTAGAAACTAAATACAGTACATAGCGACTGTTCATAATATAACTATTCAATATGCATTCTAGAAAATGCATTTTAAATAGTTTGTTGAAGTGTTGTGTTGAGATATTTGCAAACACATATAGATACAACTGTATAAAAAGCTAATTTGCATCCAATTCTTTATTAGATATGATCACATCTCCATTAGAGCTCATTCTTTATGTTACTTGCTCTACAACACTCTTTGCAATGACTTAGTACAGTGGGATGCATTACGATATGATTATGTGATCGCTTGAAACTAAACTCAAGGCTGAAACTTTGTTCTGCTTTACTTTTGTACAGTATAGCCCCACCTACAGGTACCTAAAACGTCACTGAAAAATGCTGGTTTTAGTTTAACTGTTGATTTGCATTTTGAAAATATCATTTTAAAAAGTGCACAAGACAGTATATAATATAATGAAAATTAAAAAATGTGGTATATTAACATATGACAACATATGTCATATTATATAATATATATGATTTGTGCTGCCCTAATTTGCACTTTACAGTTAAGCTGTATATTTATGTTTTCTGCATCTAGCGCTAGTTTAGCCTACTTAATATTTGATGGGTGACAGGTGAAGCCTTGCAGTGATGCATTATGGATGAGAAAAGCTGCAAGGTTTTCACAGTTAGCAAAGGGAGCTGTGTGCACCATTGGGTCAAGCCAGAATTTGGAGTATGACCCGCTAACCTGCCTGACCTTGATTTTTGGCATGCCTACACTTATATATAAAATATAATAGCATTCAAATGCATTGCCCTATAAAATGATCTTATCCAACACAATCAGATAAAATGTACTGCAGCTGGTCTAGAATTAGTGGGGTAAAAATTACAGTTCATAACTCGTGGTCTACATGAGTAATAAACTGTCATTCTTACCCCACTAATACTGTCAGATAATAAGACATATGTCTGTCAGAACATTGTAAAATTTCTGGAAGAGGAGTATAATATTTTATGTTATCTTCTAAAATGACTGCTATATGATAACCTCCACCCATAAATGTCGATTTCTTACCTTTGTTGCTATTTTTACCATCATTTTACTGTCCCTATTTATTAACAACTTCTAATAGTATGATTCATGACAGGTCAGAGCCGTGGGCATTATTGTGGGAAATCATGCTTCAGGGATCAGTCAGTGCCATGCTGTGCATTGAATTAATCACTAGAGAAATGAAACACCCAAATTAAGGGATTAATTACTGGATCCCTATGTGTACATGAGCATAAGTTGGCTCTAACCACAGAAATGCGATGCTTGCTTTGCTTTATGTGGAGGAGATTATGCGATAGCCAGTGGCTTTCAATGGTTAAACAGTCCGATTATGCATTCAGGACTGCTGAACAGTAAGAGAACTTCTGACAATTAAGAGCTTTTATAAAGGGCCTCTAGGTCCGCCGAGGAAACCAGGTCAGCTCTTTTGTGTGTTCGCTTTTATCTGTCTTCTGTCATCGGCATTAACAGAGTGGCCGTAGATCACATAATGTGGAATTGTTGATGTGTTGTTAGTGATAAAACAACTCAAATGACACTGCAAATGAATAAGGGCCACTAAGAAGTAGCAAGGGCAGTATATCCGTCTTAAGGTGCATTCAAGGTATACATTTTTAATCAGTCCATGCATTAACAGGGAATTGAACCTATGACCTTGGTGTTGCTGATAATGGCATGCTCTGGCAGTCTGAGCTACAGGAACACAAAAATGTGAAAACAAAAAAAATCAACATACCACTAAAAAATTATTTTTCAATGCGAATTTCATGCTTACAGTTCTATATGCCTAAAAAAATGCTAAAATGTTCAGTTGATTTTTCTACCTGATTTGACTCTCAAAAAATGTATTTTGTTGATGGTGTTGATTCATAATTTTTTGACCTAAACCCAGCTAATTTCCTTGTTACCAGAAATACATCTTTGGATTACTTTAAACAGGTTTTTTACAGTGAGAAAAAAACCTTGCCTTTTATGGTATTATGTTAATATGACATGATCCTCTGCAAACTTGAGACATGTTACATAACACCACCATAAACATTATGAGGTAGGGTATAAGGAAGCAGGCTGGAGAACTGAGAACAGCACGTTCCACACCCAATTAACCTAATAAAATCATCAGCCCTGTGAAGCACCAGCCGTCATGACACCAGTATTGGCTTGTGATGATATACAGTAACGTGGACCCGAGATCCGCGCCATGCCGGTTCCTGCGAAAGCCATTTCATATGAGGCGTGCATGCAAACATATGGGTTAAACTTCCGATAAATCCACAAACTAAACCAGTTAATTGATTAATCGTAGGGAATGGGGCGCAGTCTTACCCTCTCCCTACAATCAGCCGCAGCGCCTCCAGGTTGCCGTGGTAAGCGGCCCATAGGGTCGGTGTCATGCCATCTTCATCCGGAGCGTTCAGGTCCTTCCGCGTCGCTTCTTTCAACAAGTCAAGGTAGCCATCCCGAGCTGCCTTGTGGTATTTGTCATTCATGGTGATCTCGAACCTCAGCCTCCATCACTCTTTCACGGGCTCTGTGCATTAGGTCTGAACCCCTGACCGGAGGCAGCGCGCGTGAGGCACTTGGAGTTTCCAAGGACACCTCAGACGCGCTGCGGCTCGTGAGGGTGTGGCTTCAGCTCGGTCCTTACAAAACGCAATCTTTTTCCAATTTGGGATTCGAAATATTATATTGTTGGGTGAATTAAATACATTCTTTAAAAGAGCCCTGCTTTCCCCTCCAAACTCATTAGCACACGGACAGCATTATTAAGAAACAGCTGTTTATTGTTTAATAAACATTCAAATAAAGTACTTTACTTTTACTTTTAGTCATTTAGTCTGCTAAATGACTAAAAGTAAAGTAAAAAGGTTTTTCGAAATGTTTAGTGAAAATTAGGTTTGTGCTATATTGCTTTGATATTTGATATCATATCTTTAATTGTGGCTTTGGTGGCCAATTATTTTCAGAGTTCAGAGTTATTTTCAACCTACTGTATTTTTGTGAGTTAACCCTTACGAAAATGGTTTTGCTACAAAAAAAGGTTACTATAGTTAAACCATTGTAACCACAAATTAACCATGGTTTTGCAACACTAACCATAGTTTAACCATGGTATTTTTAGTAAAATAGTAGTTATACAAATGGTAGTCAATATGGGAATAAAACATGATTACTACAACTATAATAAAACCATGGTTAACTCTCATAAGACAATCTGAAGTACTAAGTAAGCCTGCTATTATTTTCACATAAAACTTGTCACAGTACTTTTAAATGTGTCAAATCTGTCTGTGAATTACCAGTCATTAAAATCTGGATTAATAGTTGCATAAATGTTATTTATGGGGGCTTTATATGATGTCCCATCACTGTGGCATTACCACACACACTTCCACTGATGTTTGAGGATTTATAATGGCTATAATTGCATGGTAGATTGTTCATACATTTTGTTCTAATTATTTGTGTACTGTGTGTTGTGTCTGACAGGTTACAGGCCCTTCAGTTTTACGGCTGTACATCTTTGTGTCACCAACTGAATATAGATACCATGAGGTGACACGATCCTCAGAAGGCCAGCAGTTCCTACTCATGGTAAGTGAAGGTCACTAACCAGCATGCATATTAGTATGAATGGCATAATACTGAATAGTGCTATTTTCTGCTAAGTTAGTAAATGTATATGACAAATAGTCAAGTATATAGCTTTTGCACTATGCTTACTTTCAAAATTCTGTATTGTGGAACTGATGCAAGTTGCTTTTGTTAAAGGAGCATGTTAATATTTCTTGTGTTAACATTAATAATCAAAATGAATCCACTGCCTTCATATGACCCAAAAGAAACAATGCACAATTCCATTGTACTCAAACATTTACAATGAAATTGGGAGAGGCTGAATATCGCAATGATTGCGAAAACCGATGCAAGCTGAGTAAATAAAGGCTTATTATTTTGAAAACAGATATGATTGAAGTAAATAAAAGCTCAATATTTGTTGATGACTCAGAGCTAAGGGGGGCCGGTCAGTACTTCACATTTCCTTCGTCACCGAACAGAGTGTAGAGACTGTGCAGGTAGCCCTCTTGTTAAACTCTGTTATCACAATAGCTGAGAACTATTGGCTGGCTTTGGTCCAGTGCAAGCAAAGGTGAAATCTTTTTAGATTTCCAATATTTTCAAGTCAGATTTGAGGATGCAGGTCCCTTCAGATATGGGAAAGACGCAGGGCTAGACGTAAGCAGATGAGAAGACAGGTGATTGGTTGGATACTTATGCGGGTTCAAGTATTTATACAGCTTGAGGAAACTAGGCTCCTTCTAATTATTTTGTGTGACAACTTGTAGAAGGTCTTCACATGCTTCATACTCTACAAATCCTCTTTTCAAGACTCTTTTCAACTTGGACTTTTAGATCTCCACTTACAAGTTGACTTGTGTTTTCTTGTGGACAGCTCTTCTAACTCACGCAACATGATGACAAAGCAAGACCTAGAAGACATCGAGAACCAAATATCCACCATCCAAGTCGGTTCCCATGGAGAGACGGTCAACCCGGTACTTGCCCACGGCAGGTTCAAAACAGTGGAGAAGGGCCGCAACTGGGGATGGCTTCTATCTGGATTCATCTGCTTAAACATCCTGCTCCTGGGAATCGCCATAGTGTGTGGAAGCGTCTTCAACCAGATCCAGATCACCTCATCTCATCTTCTAATTTTCCTCATCTTGCTTGTCATTCTCACCACCGTATGGATGATTTACTACAAAATCCATACTTCGAGGGTGTACCAAGCAGTGCTCTACAAAGACAGTCATGCTGGACCAGTTTGGCTGAGAGGTGAGTCTTCATTTGTATGATCATATTAAGTCCTGAAAGAGTTGATGCCAAATGGCTTTGAATTAATTTACACTAAATTAAAGATTTCAGAAAGAAAATTTGAGTTGTTCTCACTATCTTGTATATTCTATAGACATCTAGTCTCAAGTGCTTATAAACTGCTTATGTCTTCATCAGGTGGACTGGTTCTCTTTGGCGTCTGCAGTGTAATCATGGACATTTTCAAGATTATTTATTACGTGGGTCGTATGCACTGCGAGTCGCCTGTGAAAATAGCCTTCCCTGTTGTGCAAGCTCTGTTTGTCATTGTACAGGTAGGGGAAAACTATAAAGAATGGTTTTAGGTTATTTGTTCTTGTATTTCTAGACCATTTAAATGTACTCTCTTCCATATTCCAGACATACGTCCTTTGGGTTCATGCAAAAGACTGTGTGCAGATACAGCAAATCGTCACACGGTGAGTTCTTGGTGGTGGGTGACGTTATGCAGACTTTGGTTGTTATCTGGTTTTGCCAGTTTATTTCCTTGTCTTTTGCTATCTTGACCTCAGTGTGTAGTCAGGAAGAGAAATGAATGGGACAATCTGACAAATATAGGCAAATGATTACACCCTTTCAGAACCGTAAAGGAAATGAGTTGTTTGTAACCACCACAACTAGACCATTGATTGTAGAGCTGTATGACGTCTCGGTGTGAAGCAATGAGGATACATTTTTAAGTTAGCTCAAGGAAATGTTTGCCAGACTGAAGGTTTGATAGGATAGCAGCATTGACTATACACCTCTATGAAACAGAGCCGCTAGCATTACTGTATACTAATATTTACTCTCTCATTGCAGTTGTGGTCTGATGTTGACGTTGTCTACGAATCTTGTGGTATGGATGATGGCAGTGACAGAGGAGTCGCTCCATCAAACACTGGCTCCAGCCGACCCTTCATACAACAGTTCCTCAAATGGTTACAAAATCGATGTCACATCACAAGGTGATTTAATCAGCAAATCATATTGCACACTTTTGAGACTTCTGTTGAAAAAAAAAAACAGCATATGCTGGTTAGGTATGTTTTGAACCATGGCAGCTGGTTAAAAGCCGGTCCTAAGCAACTAGTTCCTGCTCAGGACCAACTCATAACCAGCTTATAACCATCAGGACCAGCTAAGGACCAGTTTAAACCAGCTCAAACCAGCTGCAATGCTTACCTAACCAGCATAAGCTGTGTCTTTCAACAGGCTTGTGTACTTAGGTTAAATTACATTGACGAATATTGAACATCCTGTATTGGGTTGCTTAATTTGAAGATTAAGTTAAGCATTTTATTGACGTTCTCTGTTGTTGTCTTTCAGGCCGTGCTGGAGAGAGCGACTGCAAGTGTAGCCATAACCTGTGCGATGTTTTTGAGAAGGCCTACTACTATCTGTACCCCTTCAACATCGAGTACAGCCTCTTCGCATCAGCCATGGCCTACGTCATGTGGAAAAACGTTGGCCGCCAGATGGATGAACACCATAGCCACAATCTGCGCTTTAGCTTGTGGGACGTTCTGATTGGTCCAGTTGCTGGCCTGATCGTTCTGGTGGCAGGCCTGACTATGTTTGTGGTGTATGAAGTGGACGTGACCAGCGGTGACCCAAAAAAGAAGGAGGAAGCTCTGATAATGCATTACATCATGAACATAGCCGCCATCATTCTGATGTCCATCACAACTCTGATCGGTTGTATAATCTTCCGGATGGATAAGAGGGAGCAGGTGTCCGGGAAGAACCCTACCAGAAGTCTGGATGTGGGATTGCTTTTGGGAGCGTCTCTGGGCCAGTTCCTCATCTGTTACTTCACTATAGTAGCTGTTCTGGCATCAGGGGTCCAGGGGCACATAAATGGGCTCAACCTGACCTGTTCTATTCTGACTGTGATCCAGTTGTGCCTACAGAATGCCTTCCTCATCAAGGGCCTCCATCGGCAGCCATTCAAAGAGACTGAGACATCCACTGTCTTCGCCAACGTCATGGCCGTACGAGAGAGAGACCCAGAAAGACGGAGCAGTTCCATCGTCCCAGCTCACACGCTACCCATCCCGTTGACGTTGCTCCAGGGTCGACTCTCCTGCAAGAGGAGGATCCTTAAGGAGATCTGTGGGTTCCTGTTATTCTGCAATGTCATTGTAAGTACCTGACTCCATATTCTTTATCAATAAAAAACCTTATTTATAGCCGTAAGCGGTAGGGTTGCAAAGAGATTGAACATTTCCGGCAAATTTCCAGACACATTCCAGAATTTTTGGAAACGTCTGGAAAATTTTGACAAATTTTGGAATTTTTCTGCCACTTTGCAACCGTAGTTAGAGGGCATACACACAGGATACATTCTTGCATATATTGCTTTTAATGGTTAACGGTTTCATTAACATACCCATGCATTGGATCACATTATTGTTATTTATTACTCATCACATAACAAAGCACCTTGATTATTTATGATCGCTGTAATAATGTGGTTAACAATTGACGATCCTGGCATTTAAAAAAGGCTACAAATCCAGTGTTTTGTTCCATTCTAGTTGTGTGTATGCCTCCAAGACTCCTGTGTCTTTAACACTTCGTGGTCAGAAATCAGTTTTAAATCTAATTCTGTACATTGCATTTCTGTTTTGCAGCTTTGGATTATACCAGCCTTTGGAGCACGGCCACAGTTTGACAACACTGTCGGATCAGACATTTATGAATTCCAAACGTGGACAGCGATTGTGAATATTGGAATGCCGTTTGGGATCTTCTACCGGATGCACTCAGTGGCTAGTCTGTTTGAGGTGTGCCTCGCCTCATAAATCAGCTGACCACTCAGGAACTGTACAAGCTTATGCACCTATCTTTGCAAAATATATATATATATTTTATATTATATATTTGATTAGCTGAAAGAGAAATTGTATTTTTTTTTACTATATTTTTATTGTATAATACAATGTGTATATGTGAGTGTGTGTGGAGATCTAGACCATGTTGATCTGAAATCCGTTTGAATATGTTAATGATGTCCCAGTATCATCTGAAATATGGCCTAATCCTGTTACATGCATTAGACTGTTATCAGTGCAGTGAACTCCTCTGGAAGTATTACCAGAGATCTGCCTTTTCATTGGCAACTGTGAATTCCCAATTTCTGTTTATTCTGGTCACTGTGTACCCAGATTAAAATGAGCAAACTGTACTATGTTTTTTATGCTTTTTTCCCTTATGGATACATGAAGTCTGAACAGGAAGCATGACACAATGACAGGTGTGTTTTTATACTCTACATCCTCTCAATATATTTGGACAATTTTTGCACAAATGCACAAACATTAAAATACATATACAAACGCAAATCTGTTCCACAAACTCTCTTATAAATACTGCCACAAATGAAGAAAAACATTCAGTTTACAGTCATCGGCACTTTAAACGATATGATGAACATATGCAGAAATTCAGTAACCATAAGCTAATCATTTAGCCATTTTGACAACATTTGATAGTTTCTTATTTTTCATATACGTGGACAGCATTTCTACTTTAAACATCAAGCAGTATTTACAGCATCTCATTAGCAAAACTGATATGCAGACAAAAATAGATATATTGGTAGGCTATACCATCAAACAACTGCGATATATAATACTTTGGAAACAATTTTTTTTTTTACATTTTCACAATGTATATGAATACTGGTGAATTAATCTAAACCAGCTTTTGATTTTCTGTTCATTTTCCTTCCAGTTATTCTTGATACCTGACATAACTCTAGGGAAATTTGGGAGTATGCATGTAATCACATGTTCTTACAGATAACAAAAAAGAGGATTTAACAAGATCGCCCTCTTGTGGTGATAATACAATCTAGAGGTCTTTGTCAATGCTTCTAATCCTAACAAATTCCTAGAAATTTTTCACAAAGTTTTTGATACTATAAATATATAGCATTCCTTCTTATAACAAGCACCTTGTTCCTATAAAAACCACAGTGAGAGAGTTTCACATGTCTGGGCTTCCTAAGCTGCTGACCACAGTATGCTTTTGCTATCGGAGTGCATGGTTTATATTTAGACACTATCATCTGTACACCAGCCAGAGCAAACAGACCGCCGATAGGCCGACCGGCAGCTATGGGCACTTCTCGTGGAATCTCACAGTCTATGAACGGGATAAAGCAAAATGACAAGGCAAGATGAAGTCTGCGGGTTCTCAGGGACCGACAGGTTACAGCTCATTCTTACATCCTCTGGATCTCAAAGAGACGCACGTCGGTGTCGTACCAGATGGGCGGGTCCACATTACTACAGTGAAAAGACAATGTTAATTATGTATTAATGTAATTATGATTAAACTGCAATGTCATACTAACCGCAGGTAAATGACTCCCCACATGTACGTGCGAAACCACATAGCAGTTCCTGCATTGGCCTGGTATTTCCTGATAAGAATGGGATGGGGCACAGGCAGCAGACCCACTAGAGTGCCGTGCTGAAGAAACTTTAGGATCTCTGATTCATCCGTTAGACCCCTAATTTAAAACCATAATGTAATATTTCACAGCAGCAAATCAAACTACTGTACATGCAGCTATCAATGACAAACTCTTCTCTTACTTGTCAATGCAGATTTTTTCCACCTGTGGCACCAGTACTTGCAACAAGCGCATGATGGTCTGCAGTGGGAGTTTGCTCTTCCAGGACAGGACCTGTAATATGAGTGCAGACAACAGGTGAAGAGAGCTCTCGTGGGCTTTATTCATACTGGAAATGGTTAACTTAGGGTTGCTCTAAAAGTTGTAATGAAACTAAAGCACTGACAGACATTATCTTCTATATTGTGACTTTCATACGAGTTTAATGGTTTATCTCCAAAGAAAAACTTTTTATCCCTGTGTTCACCAAACCCATCTTGAGTGTTTGCTGCTAAAAAGCTAATTTTTTAGTTTCATCTGACCATAAAAGCCAGTCCCATTTAAAGTCATGTCTGATAACTGAATATGCTGGAGTTTGTTTTTGGATGAGCTAGGAGAATTTTTCTTGAAACCCTCCGAAACAACATGTGGTGATGTAGGTGCTGTTTGATTTTTTTTTTTTTTAAGGTTTTCTGACCCCAAGACTCAACTATTTTCTGCAATTCTCCAGCTGTGGTCCTTGGAGAGTCTTTAGCCACTCAAACTCTCCTCCTCACCGTGCATTAGGACGATATAGACACATGTCCTCTTCCAGGCAGTTTCGTAACATTTTATGTTGATTGGAAATTCTTAATTATTGCCCTGATGGTGGAAATGGGAATTTTCACTGCTCTAGCTCTTTTGTAAAAGTCACTTCACTAATTTGTGAAGCTCAATTATATTTTGCTGCACATCAGAAATATATTCTTTGGTTTTTCTTATTGTGATGGATGATTAAGGGAATTTGGGCTTTGTTTTCCCTCCTATTTATATTTCTGTGAAACAGGAAGCCACGGCTGGATAATTTAATGTTCATAATCCCCCTGGAGTTCTCAAAATTGTGAATTTGAATGGGAATATACTTCAGAGATATTTTACTCATAAGAATTTCTAGGGGTGCCAATAATTGTGGCCAATGTGTATTTGAGAAAAATATTCATTTCATATATATTATATAATAATATATAATATATATTTATATAATATAATATCATATATAATATAATATATATTTCCCCCCATTTTAAATTCTTACTCTCCAATGAAAGGTTAGATTTTTGTGAATTTTTTAAATAAAAGATCAAAAGGACTAACAATGCAGATTTATTTCCACAGACAGAAGTGATCATATTTACCAAGGGTACCAACAATTCTGACCACGTGTAAAAACCCAAATGTTACTTAATGATTATCAATATAAATTTTGGGCTTTTTACAACTTAATTTCACCTTAAACAAAAGCTAAATTAGTTATAAAATGAAAGTAGAACTTTCACCTAATATATAAAAAAAACTTTGTCAGTTTTATATTTTTTACTTACTATAGATAAAAACAAGTTCAAAAGACTTTTGTTTATCGCCATCTATTCAAAATAATCATCAGATTTCTGCTTTTCTTTTTATATCAGAAAGAAAAAAAACAAATACTACTCAACACAAATGCAAAAATTTATACTATAATCTACTGAGTCATTTTGATTCCTCGTTCAAGAGGTATGCACTTACATCATAAACGGTTAATAAAACAGGTTACATGCTCACTGCATGTTGTACTTGCCCAATCTATGTTATTAACCTGTTACAAATGCAAATAAGAAATTTAAGGGTTTATAAATGTAGAATGTGAAACTTCAAATTCCAACCCAGGAGCCAGAGTAAAGTATGAATTCTTTAAAACATGGAACAAGATAAACGGACTATATTACAGGACTAAGGTGACCCAAAGAGGAAAATTTGGACATTATTTACTCACCCTCATGTTGTTCCAAACCTGTTATTGACAAATCTTTATTTAGCCACTTCTGTGTTCCTTTACTGTTCCATGGAACATAGAGAATCGGAATAACGTGAGGGAGAGTAAATAATGACCATTTGCATTTATGGGTAAACAGTTTCTTAACACAGTGGTTAAAAATTACCCTTGTAGGACACTGATAAGAATGTGATGAGGAAGGTCTTCTTACCCAGTCTGGCTTAGGATTCCAGTGGCTGATGGCAGACGACGATGAGCTGGACAGACGTCTCCTTGCCATCTCTGCCTCAGTGTAGAAGACATCCTGGGAAGAAGCAACACTGTTACAACCTCCATTTGACGAGCTAATCTCAAATGCAATTATGTGCCTGCTCCTCTAACCTCATTTTCTCTTCCTGAGATGGACTCTGTGTCGCTGGTTCCAGCCGCAGCGCTGTGTTCAGGGGTTTGAGGGGGTTCTGTCAGTGGCACAGCTACCATAGTACCGTCTTCTGAAACCTGAGACTTCTCCGTCAGTTTATCGATGCCTGAAGAGAGTTAGCCTGTCTATCAAAACAACTCACACACAAAGTGCCACGGTCTCATAGATAGTAACTGGTCTTCACCAATACTAACATTTAGCATGCAGTACATGTAAACAAATCAATGAGCAAAGCTACCTGGTATGGCCACCAGACTGGTCTTCAGAGTGCCGGGCTCAGCAGGCACAGCTGGCCGTGAGCCCTCCATGGACACTGTCTCCTGCGAGCTGGTGCGAGAAATAGCGTCTGGAGATTTCCTCTTCCTCTGCAAGGCCTTCTGAATGGTGCTGGGGTCGGAGGGCAGGTTGGCCAGCTGGTGGAAGACGTTGCGCTTCCGAATGATGGCGTACACCAAATTACAATTACCTGATCAAAACATCATAAGAGTTGGGGTAAGGGAGGAAATTAATGGAAATTACTATCTCAGTGATCAAAGATGCTGGCCAAATTCGAGATACTGCAAAAGCGTCTACTTCGAAATGAAACTAAATTTTTTACGGCTGTCATGATTAGAGTTAAATGTGAAAATGAACGTCATACAGTGCTGTTGCGCTACGGCGTCCCGAGTTCGAATCCCGGCTCGAGGACCTTTTCAAACTCAGTTCCTGGAGGGCCGCAGCCCTGCAGAGTGTAGTTCCAACCCTGCTCCAACACACATACCATGTAGTTTTCAAATAAGCCTAAATGATTAGATTAGCTAGATCAGATGTGTTTAATTAGGGTTATATTTAAACTGTGCAGGGCTGTGGCCCTCCAAGAACGGAGTTTGACACGCTTGGTCTATAGTATTCTGACTGTATAAAGAAACTAGCAACATTTTAAGTATTTGGCATAAAACACAACACAGTTACTAAGGTAATTACAATAATTGCCCTTACGAAGGCAATAAATACCATTGGAAAACAATTCCAGATGTCAAATATTGTCCTTTAAATGGAAAAGTTTATTTATTTATCTGTTTGGAGGGTCACATCTTTATGTACATTTACATTTACTCATTTAGCAGACGCTTTTATGCACTTGCAATTGGGGAATACATCAAGCGATTCATCTTAAAGAGGCAAATAGACACAGGAAGTGCTCATAATACCAAGTTTCAAGCATTGTTCAATTAAGTAGCTAGACAGGGAAAGATAAAAGAAAGGAGAAAACAAAGGTTTTTTTTGTTTTTGTTTTTTAGGATGAAGTCAAATAGTGACGAAAGTATGTAACTTTTAGCAGCCAGACCACGACATGTACATTAATAATTTGCAAAAGTACCACATGGACTTCTATAAACAGATTTGGCAGAAAAGCAAGAGAATGTCTAAAACTCTCCTTCAAAATGAGAATTTATCTGGCAAAGATGAACGAGCGCATCGATCTTACCATCGAACTGGTACTGAATGATGTTATTGAAGGCCTCCAGCAAGAAGAAGACAAGATGGTGGTTCTGAGGTGCAGAAAACAGGAACCAGTTGGTGGAGAACGCCTCCAGGAGATGAAGGAGCTTGTTGGCCGCAACCATGGAAAGACTCTTCAGGTAGGGAGACACTAAACAAGGACAAGGTATTATGTGACAAAGCACGCAAAGAACACAGCGCTTGACTGTCAGGCACCAAACTACACAGATGAAATGTTTTTTACAGTAAGCATTCATTCGACATTAATCTTCAAATAAAGCCCTTTTTGATCTCAAGAAACCGACTGGACTTGTCCTCTTTGATGAAAATGACCTCACCCTAAATGGAATTATGGTCACCTCCAGTTTTTTTTTTTTTCTGGCGGAACAACAGATTACAATCTGAATCCAAGTAAAGCCCTGTGCAAACCCAGACACTCTTAATACTCACCATTCACCACAATAGTGAGCAGGCAGTCATAGAGAGGCTGTAAACGCTGATGGCCGCTCGTTATTATCTTGTGGAAAACCTTCAGACATAACCAGTTTTTAGAGGTTTAAAACAACTTATATGTTTCTATGGTTAAACCAGACACTTTCATGTGAATTGTAAAACTGAAGCAGATATGCGCCTCACCATGATGAGCAGGTCGGCGTGTGTCCCCGTGAACACAGGGATGTCCATAGGGACATGAAGCGAGTACGGCTTGTTCAGACGCACACCGAAGTTCCTCTCTCCACTCAGCAGCAGCAGAATGAAGACGCCGATGTGCATGAGACCGACCCGTGCTGAAGTTCAACACAACAACAACAACATCAAGAGCTCATTACAGAAGCCATTTACATAGACGGTAAAAAGGTATAGTACAGTAACAAAAACAGGCTGCTTCTAGGTTCAGTGAGACTGAAAAATGTTCATAAAAACTAAATAATTAATTTTTGATGTAAGAAACCTTTATAGGTGGACTTCAGGGGGAACAAATAACGTCCCCCTTAAAGGTATAGTTCACTCAAAAATGAAAGTTCTGTCATCATTTACACCCCTCATGTTGTTCCAAACCTGTAAGATTTCAGTTAATCTTTGAAAAATAAATGAATAAGGGGTCATGAACTGAGAAACCAAAATTCCCTTGACTGTGCAGTGCCAAGTTTCGGAAAAAAAAAAAACTGTCTTTGCATTGCCTTCCCTCTGATCCCGCAGGAAAGAGTGAATGAACTAAAAGTGAAAGATCTAGACTGCATCCGTAAGAACTCGGTTCTTTGTTCGCTTCATTTTGCAGCAGATTAATTTACAAACGAGGCACAATTCGACGCAGGATTTACAGAATGATTGAAATTAAAGACGATGCTGTGCCGACTATATTGGATCCGACACTGATGTGTGAATAACTGTTTTCATTAAGTGGTCACTATTACTTTTTCTGTTAAACACATATTTGATGCGAGTATTTATGATTTTTGACCTAAATCACAGGCAGTCATACACAACTATTAGCCAATCATAGCAGTGGGCGTTTACTTCCGGGTCTACAATCCGCCACACCTATTCAAACAGATCGTTCTGATGAGGGGGGTCAAAAACAGGACAGAAAATAGCCTATTATTACAAAATTATGTTGTTTTTTCATGTAAAAATCTTGATTGTTGACCTTAGAGAACAGTACAGTAAAATAAAAACACAGAGGCAACTCATGACCGCTTTAATGAAACCTGAGAAATTTCTGTCCACCCACTGAAAGTCCATTCTGACAAAACTGACACTACAAAATGTTCACATTGTAAAAGTAATCCATATGAATAGAGTAATTTATTCCAAGTATTCTGAAGAGACACGACTGCTTTCAAGTAATGATCAGATTTAATTTAGTCTTCTATTCACACATAAAATGTGAATAAATCTATAAATAAATACGGTAAATGGAAGCTCTTCCATGCTTGCTTGATGCACATGAAACAATGAGGTTTCTTCTTGTGTCGTTCAACTTCTGTTTACCATATTTGATGTGCTTTATGAATGTTTGTCGACCAATGTCTTTATGTGAATAAAAGCCTATAAATCTGTATAAAGCAATCATGGAGACTTGGAGTAAATCATTGGATTCATGTGATGTGCTTCTACAGTGTCAGTTTATACATTTTGGCTGCATAGACCTTAAATGGATAGGCAAAAATAATGAGGGAAGGACTGTTCTCTGAAGATGCATGGAAGTCTTAAGGGTTTGGAAAGACATGAGGGTGTGTAAATGATGACCGAATTTTCATTTTTGGGTGAACTGTCTTTAAAATCTTCCATTCGGCACACTAACATTGGTCGGCTCGGGCATCATTCAGGTAATACAGGATAGGCACTAATATGTCCAACACGTCGCTGCTCTTCAGCACAAAGAACAGGAATTTCTGCAACAGAAAAGGCAGGAAATATGTGTGAATTTTCACCGTCATTATTTGGAAATGACTGTAATTAAGCACCTAATCTCTTACTTTGTTGAAGTCACAGAGTTTCCAGAAGAGGACCAGCAGTTCCTGGTGAAACTGGATCTTTTTGGTTGAGTTGGGCAGGTATGTTTGAGAGAGTGGGTTGGTCAGCAGGCGCGCCAAACCTTTCAGCACAAAGTCGTAATCCTGCAGACACAAGGAAAACAGCTCAAACATCAAGAGAACAATGCAGTTTCTTCGTATTTTCTTGACATATGCTAAGATGAAGGCTCTCCATACCTCCTCCCTGTGAATTCTGGACAGGTAATTCACAAACAGGTTATTTGGACCAACAGACTATGAATAAAAAGAAAAAGAAAAAGAGAAGGTATAGCTCACACAATGACTATTAGACTATTATTATTCATTCTGTCTATCCCGATCCTTTGACTTTTATTGACATTCGCTGTATGTGAGTGGATGTTGTGTACATTATGGGGCGTGGTGTGCTTACATCCTGGTCTTCCATGCTGGAGGGGGAGGGCGGGCGGTACGGCTGTCCGCCCTCATGCTCCAGAGTCACTATGAGGATCTGTACAGCCTGCTCCACCAGCTGCTCACGGTAGTCAGAGAAGAGCAGGTGGTTGTAGGGGATCCCGTAGCCCACCGGGTCATATGCACACACCACGTTCAGCAGAGAGGTGAAGAGAGGCAGAGCATGTCTGAAACAAGCAGAGAGTGTCAATGTTTACAGCACTTTTATATTGCTGAAGACAATGTGAGTGGTGTTTGCCGACAGGGTTGGTATGGTGTTGCTAGGTATTGCTATGCATTTAGGGAGTTCTGCATGGTTGCCAGAACGATGTTAGTTTTATGCTAGGGTGTTCACTGCAAAAATTATTTCCTTACTCAGTGTTTTTATCTTATTATCCAGCACAAATTTGTAAACAAACGCTCACTGATGCTCCAGAAGGTAAAACAATGCATTAAGAGCCTGGGGATGAAAACTTTTTGAATTTGAAGAGCAGGGTAAATTTTACTTATTTTGTCTTCTGGGAAACATGTAACTATCTTCTTTAGGCTCTGAAGGGCAGCACTAAATGAAAAAAATATGATATTTAGACAAAATAAGAAAAATGTACACATCTCCATTCTGTTCAAAAGTTTTCACCCCCGGTTCTTAATGCATGTTTTTTCAAAAAAACACCCCTGCTATATAGAAGCCCAATAGAAACCATCACAGAAATTCAAATGTTTTCCACTAAAATACCATTATGAACCATTAGCTTTTTCAAGTAAAACCATTACAAAATTCCTTTTTGTAGTGTGTTTTGGACATTTTCCCAAAAGGATTGAACATCCCACCAATAGAATCCATCACATACCAGTAGACACCATTATAATTTCCATTAAAACCAACACAATTCCCATTATAACCATTACATTTTCTGTTGTGTTTTGGGCAGGGTTCTGTTTTTTTTTTTCAGCGGGGACAGCTGTGGATCATTCAGGTAACAACACAGTATTAAGAATTAAGGGGGTGTAAACTTTTGAACGGGGTCATTTTAGTTGAATTCAACTATTGTTTTCTGTTGTGGACTATATGTAAACATCTTTTATGCGAAATATCTTATTCAGGTCTGTACTAAATAAACAATAACATGAATTTTGCATGATCCCTCTTATTTTGGTAAAATAACATTTTGCAGATTCTGAAAGGGGGGGGGTATAAACTTTTGACCTCAACTGTATATCAACTGGCGGGTTTTTTTTGCATCAATTTTTGATACATTTTTCAGAAAACAAGACCCGATATCTTAAGTCATTTTCCCTCTTAAGTAAACATACCCAGATTTAAGAATGCACTGGAAAAATACTAAGTAAAAAAAAAAAATGTTTTGTAGTTTTCTTTTTTAGCGTGGCTGTGTTGGTTTGAAGTTAACATTAATAGTGTGATCTGAGTGGTTTTAGTGTAGGCTACTTCTACACGGTTGCTAGGATGTTGCTGGCTGTTTGCTAGATGGTTTTCTCCAGGCCCAAATCAAAAGCGCCCACACTGAAGTTTGCAACTAGAGTTTAATACTCAGGATTACAGGCTTAACTTAGCAAACAGCACTAGTAAGTCTCCGGGTGTTTAATTGGGGAGTGTTGTGTTTGTGCTCTCGTCTTTTGTGTGTCATACAGTGACTGACCTGTTTTCAGTGGAACAGAAGAAGGTGACCCAGGGGTTGAGAATAGTGTTATCAGATGTTGGCGGCAGATACATGGCCTCTGAGAAACAGGTGAGCAGTAACCTCAACAGCTCAGTCCTATAAACACACATACACACACAGAGGAGTGAAACATGCACCACTGGACGGTGAACACATATAAACTACTCAATTGATCTCTAAATAACTGATCTGAATCTCGAGTTTGGGTGGAAAAGCAGGTGCTGGCTTTTAAACGTCTTGTGTGGTTACTGATTAAAAGCTCACCATGGAAACTCACGTAAACACATGTGGCTGTGGGAACTGCTCTCACCTGTTGATATCGTGGATGTAGTTGAGAGGGGGCGACTGAGCGAAACCCACTCCAGCCTCCCAGATGTATTCACAGCTGTCCAGTGACTGCATGTCTTCAACCGAGTCCTGTACATGACAAACAGAAACTCAGCCTGAGATTGAATTTACTGTAACAGCATGGGATTAATTAACTAAGAACCTTTAATTACAAAACTGACATATTGTAAATTCTTAATAACGCTGTTAACCGGTTACCGTTTGAGGTTGAGTAACACTAATACATTTTTTATTCAATTCAATTCAATTTTTCTGAACCAAGATGGCGCCGAGCATGGCAGCCGTGTTGCGAGCTCCAAGAAAACTCTGCAGTTTTTCTTATGTTTTTTATGTTTTATTTGTTATTTTGTTGTTTCACGTGTTAGATGTTGTCAGTATAACTGTCTACGATAGACACACGCTTTTAAACATTGGTTCCTTCGTCGCGCAACGCAAACCGGACTTTGAGTTCCTGAACGCCGGCGCCTTGTTTACAGACACCGCATCAGAGCCCTTTGTCTGGGCTGCACGATCGCGACCGAAGAAACGCCGCCGGAAAAGGGGGAAGAGAGCCGGCGTCCTTGTCAGACTCAGACGCCGTCCCCTCCGACCTCCTCTCCCAACTATTTTGCTGGCTAACGTTCAGTCACTGGACAACAAACTCTGTGAACTGCGGGCACGCATCTCATACCAACGGGAAACAAGGGACTGCTGCATTATTTGCCTCACAGAAACCTGGATGTCGGCAGTGGTTCCAGACTCAGCCATCGAGCTCACGGGGTTCTCCGTGCACCGCTCGGACAGAACGAAAGAGCTCACAGGGAAAAGCAGAGGCGGGGGCGTCTGTTTCTTTATCAACAACTCGTGGTGTGATGAAAGGAACCTACACTCTATTAAATCCTCCTGCTCCCCTGATCTGGAATTTCATATGCTTCTGTGTCGACCATTCTGGCTACCGAGGGAATTTACAGCGATCATAATCACAGCTGTTTACATTCCCCCTCAAGCCAACACAGACCAGGCACTTAAGGAACTGTATGGGAATATAAGCGAGCAGGAAACCGCGTACCCAGATGCAGCGTTTATTGTTACGGGGGACTTCAACAAAGCCAACTTCAGAACAATAGCTCCAAAATACTTTCAACACATCACCATCAACACGCGTGGTGATCGTGTACTGGACCACTGCTACTCTCCATTCCGGGACGCCTACAAATCGCTCCCCTGCCCACCTTTCGGCAAATCGGACCACACTTCCGTTCTGCTCCTGCCTGCTTATAGGCAGAAACTGAAACGAGAAGCACCCGCCCTCAGGACAATTCAATGCTGGTCGGACCAATCAGACGCTATACTACAGGACTGTTTTGATCACGTGGACTGGGACATGTTCCGGGCAGCGTCTGATGACGACATAGAGGCGTACTCAGATACTGTAACGTGTTTCATCAGGAAGTGTGTAGAGGATGTAGTACCGACAAAAACAATCCGCATCTACCCCAACCAAAAACCGTGGATTAACAGCGATGTTCGAGCAGCCTTGTCAGCGCGGACATCTGCCTTTAAATCCGGAAACTCTGACGATCGCAAACAAGCCAGTTACGATCTCAGGAAATCAATCAATGCTGCCAAACGACAATATAAAAACAAAGTTGAAGAACAATTCAAAACCAACAACGCAAGAAGCATGTGGCAGGGTATCAACAACATCACAGATTTCAGAGGGAATAAACCAGCTACTGTGAACATTGCCGCCTCTGTACCGGACGAACTTAATAACTTTTATGCTCGTTTCGAGGCTCACAACACCGCCCACACAGAGCGCGCTCCCGCGGCTGTAGCAGAAGAGGCGAGCGCACTTTCCTTTTCTGTCGCAGATGTAACCCGATCCTTCCGACGGGTGAACATCCGCAAGGCTGTGGGTCCCGATGGCATCCCAGGCCGTGTGCTCCGAGCATGCGCATTCCAACTGGCCGGGGTTTTCACAGACATTTTTAACCTTTCCCTCTCTCTGTCTGTGGTTCCCGCATGCTTCAAAAAATCCACCATTGTGCCCATACCAAAGAAAAATAAAATCACATGCTTGAATGACTGGAGGCCCATTGCTCTGACACCCATCTTCAGCAAGTGCTTTGAGAAACTCATCAGAGACTACATCTGCTCTGTGCTGCCTGACTCACTGGATCCCCTACAATTTGCATATCGCAGAAACCGTTCCACAGACGATGCTATTGCCTTCACCCTGCACACTGCTCTCTCCCACCTGGAAAATAAGAACACCTATGTGAGAATGCTGTTTGTGGACTACAGCTCAGCATTCAATACCATAGTGCCTGCCACACTGGTTGAGAAGCTCCAGACTCTGGGACTAAACGGATCTCTGTGCAGCTGGATCCTGGACTTCCTGACAGGCAGATGTCAGGTGGTCAGAATGGGCAACAACACTTCATCCCCGCTGACCCTCAACACTGGTGCTCCTCAGGGCTGCGTCCTCAGCCCACTCCTGTACTCCCTGTACACACACGACTGTACAGCAACACACAGCTCCAACGTCATCGTCAAATTTGCTGACGACACAACGGTGATAGGCCTGATCACTGACAACGATGAGACGGCCTACAGAGAGGAGGTGAGAACCCTGACTAAATGGTGTCAAGAGAACCACCTCTCACTCAACATCGACAAGACCAAGGAGCTGGTGGTGGACTTCAGGAGACAGAGCAGAGAACACACACCCATCACCATCGACATGACACCTGTGGAGCGAGTAAACAGCTTCAAATTCCTCGGTGTTCACATCACTGAGGATCTCACATGGTCCGCTCATACAGATGCAGTGCTGAAGAAGACACACCAACGCCTCTTCTTCCTGAGACGGCTGAGGAAGTTTGGAATGAACCCCAGCATCCTCAGATCATTCTACACCTGCACTGTGGAGAGCATCCTGACAGGCTGCATCACCGCCTGGTTTGGAAACAGCACTGCTGGCAACCGCAAAGCTCTGCAAAGGGTCGTGCGAACTGCCCGTCACATTGTTGGAGGTGAGCTTCCCTCCCTCCAGGACATCTACACCAGGCGGTGTATAAAGAAAGCCCGGAGGATCATCAGTGACTCCAGCCACCCGTCCCACAGACTGCTCTCTCTGCTGCCCTCAGGAAGACGTCTCCGCAGCATCCGATCCCGCACTAGCCGACTGAGGGATAGCTTTTTTCCTCAGGCTATCAGGCTAATGAACAGTCAAAACTAATATACCTACAGCATAATCCCACCTTACAGTATACGCACTGCACTTTAATTCCACACAGTTCAAACTGGACTACCAGTACACTACTGCACAAATACAACAATCTTTTTGCCAGCACCGGATACCATCCAATGCACATCCATGACATTTGCACATCCGGTTTATATATAATCTGCTGCATCTTCGCATATTACTGTGTGTATATAACGTAGAATGTGTACTACATACTGTGTATAATGTGTATCGGTAACTGTATGTCTGTCTAATAGTACACTGTGTGTACTGAGTATATGTATGTGTATATTACACATTGTCATCTGTATAAGTCTGTACGTATGTATGGTAATGTCTATATGTAAATTGTTTTTGCAGTGTCTGGAGCACGCTCTCAAGAATTTCACTCACGAAGGCACACGTGCTGTGGTGATGTGACAATAAAAGTGATTTGATTTGATTTGATTAAAAACTTTGTTTGTCCCCGGGGGGCAATTTAAAGACACATTAAGCAGCATGTCAAGGAAAATAACACTTTTATAAACAGATATACACTCACCTAAAGGATTATTAGGAACACCTGTTCAATTTCTCATTAATGCAATTATCTAATCAACCAATCACATGGCAGTTGCTTCAATGCATTTAGGGGTGTGGTCCTGGTCAAGACAATCTCCTGAACTCCAAACTGAATGTCAGAATGGGAAAGAAAGGTGATTTAAGCAATTTTGAGCGTGGCATGGTTGTTGGTGCCAGACGGGCCGGTCTGAGTATTTCACAATCTGCTCAGTTACTGGGATTTTCACGCACAACCATTTCTAGGGTTTACAAAGAATGGTGTGAAAAGGGAAAAACATCAAGTATGCGGCAGTCCTGTGGGCGAAAATGCCTTGTTGATGCTAGAGGTCAGAGGACAATGGGCCGACTGATTCAAGCTGATAGAAGAGCAACTTTGACTGAAATAACCACTCGTTACAACCGAGATATGCAGCAAAGCATTCGTGAAGCCACAACACGCACAACCTTGAGGCGGATGGGCTACAACAGCAGAAGACCCCACCGGGTACCACTCATCTCCACTACAAATAGGAAAAAGAGGCTACAATTTGCACGAGCTCACCAAAATTGGACGGTTGAAGACTGGAAAAATGTTGCCTGGTCTGATGAGTCTCGATTTCTGTTGAGACATTCAGATGGTAGAGTCAGAATTTGGCGTAAACAGAATGAGAACATGGATCCATCATGCCTTGTTACCACTGTGCAGGCTGGTGGTGGTGGTGTAATGGTGTGGGGTAGTGTTGTCAAAAATATCGATACTGAAATATCTGAACGGTACCAATATTAACTTCCCGAAGTATCGATACACCGATACTAGCCGAGCTGTCACTTTCACTTCTCTCCAAAGGCGCGTGGACAAGCACCACACGTGACCGCACTCGTCTCCTTCACTCTGGTTAAATAGCAAAAGTGAAGTGAATAGAAAGATGACTGCTCTGGTTGTTAAAGAACACAGCAGGAGCGCTATCTGTAGGGATCTATGATCTCCGCGATGCAGAGACCGCGCACGGAATCCAGTCATAAAAACGGAATTTACAGTTTAATGCGGAATGTCACGGAATTTGTCAAAGTTTGGATGAATTAATCAAAAGTAGGTCATTACACTTAAATCAAATCGCGATATTGACTAGTATCTGTAAATATTAAGCTGCAAAAGTCGATTTAAATATGAATCCTGCATGTTCTGCGCATCTCTGTGTGAATGTGCTGCACGTGCGGTTTTGTTTACTTATGTGGCGTTCGCGGTGATTTCAGCGTCTGCCGTCTCAATGAGGACATAAATACATCAACAATATCTCCAGAACTGATCTGAAAGGCACTTTACGAGCATTTTACCATTTAATTTGAGTAAAACTAGCGTCATATCATACACACACTGAACTTTAAAAGTATTCTCGGCAACCCGTCAAAATAAAAGTTCAGTTTAACTTAGCCTATTAAAGACCGTGTGCCAGAAATAGGCTATATTACTATTTAGTAGAATATGTACATAATACTACTACTGTTAATTTTCTTTAAAGAAATAATCACAAAATATTTTAATTTTAATAGTAAATCCCCTTCATTTGCCAAAAATGTAAATGTTTAATTTTCATTAATTCAAATATAAATTAATTAAAATTGTTTTATGCCTTCATCTGATATCCAGTAAAATTTAAATACACAACACAGAATTTCTGAGAGGGAAAACACATTTCATAAGGCTACTGTAAGAATAAATAAAAATAGTTTGTATGCATTCAAATAATAGACATGCTAAAACACAGAATGTGGTAACAATAAAACATAAGGTGAGAAAAAAATAAAACATTTCATACGGCCCTAAACGTGTCATTTTTGTTACACTTTTAATAAATTAAATGTTAAATTGTATAATTTTCATGATTTTAATGAATTAGACATGCTTTTAGATTAATAGCATTTAATTTGACCATTAAAAAAAAAAAAAAAAAAAAGAGTCCAGAAAAATTAAAATGAAAAAAAAAAAAAAACGGAATCCAGAAAAATTAAAATGAAAAAATTTTAATGTAGAAAAAAATAAAACGGAATTTGGGGAAAAATAAAACGGATTTCATAGGGCCCTATATCTGGAAATATTTTGGTTATGAAGCAAATGAGAATATCAATTTTAATTAGTACATGTATTAGTAAACGTTAGTTTCAATTAACATTTAACAAAGATTAATAAATAAATCAACATATGCAGTACCTCAAGACATTTTTTTGTTCATGTAAAATATACCGCAAGTTCTCGACTTGTTACATTTATCTTTAAATTCAAAAAATTACCCCCTTAATATTGTGGCAGTTTTTTTCTCCGTGGTATCGAAAATGGTATCGAATATCGATATTTTTCAAGGTATCGTATCGAAGTTAGAAATTCCAGTATCGTGACAACACTAGTGTGGGGGATGTTTTCTTGGCACACTTTAGGCCCCTTAGTGCCAATTGGGCATTGTTTAAATGCCACGGCCTACCTGAGCATTGTTTCTGACCATGTCCATCCCTTTATGACCACCATGTACCCATCCTCTGATGGCTACTTCCAGCAGGATAATGCACCATGTCACAAAGCTCGAATCATTTCAAATTGGTTTCTTGAACATGACAATGAGTTCACTGTACTAAAATGGCCCCCACAGTCACCAGATCTCAACCCAATAGAGCATCTTTGGGATGTGGTGGAACGGGAGCTTCGTGCCCTGGATGTGCATCCCACAAATCTCCATCAACTGCAAGATGCTATCCTATCAATATAGGCTAACATTTCTAAAGAATGCTTTCAGCACCTTGTTGAATCAATGCCACGTAGAATTAAGGCAGTTCTGAAGGCGAAAGGGGGTCAAACACAGTATTAGTATGGTGTTCCTAATAATCCTTTAGGTGAGTGTATATGTATACATTTAAATAAATATATAAAATAAAATAAAACGCTATTCCTAGAGAATGTAAACATGTAACTGTATAAATATACACACACACATACAGTATATATAGAAGATCTGTATTTTAGTGCTTGAGGCTTAAAAAGTGGATATTTATGGAATAATAAATTTTTAAAAAGGTGCATTTTAAAATGAATTTAAAAATCATTGATAAAATGTATAGGTTCCTTTTTAAAGCTCTGCTTTAGCAATACCATCAAGCTTTCATTCTTTAAAAATTTAGATGTTGGACTACACAATCTAACGTTTACTTTTGTTACGACCCATTTTGACAGACAGACAGACAGAACTCACAGGTCTTCCTTTCTTGTGGCTCTGAACAGTGAAGTCTGGACAGAAGAGCAAGTCAGCCACACCCAATAAGAGAGACTCTGCCAGCGGACGGGCGCCTTCATCTTCATCCTCCATATCATCCATCTATGCAGAGACAAGCGTAAAAAAAAAATCACTAAAAATAAAAAATGGTACTTTGGTTACTTACCTTTTTTTTTTTTTATGTAATTTTAATGTATTATTTTTTATTTATACTGTATGCTTCACTTTGTTATAATGATTATTTGATGATAATATTTCAAATCTGACAATGTAGAAAAGGTTGGAATTGATTTTTAGGAATTTATATTTCACTCCGAGCAAAAAAACATCCACAACTAGGACATAACTCTTGATGAAAATGACAAAAATGTGCTAGTGTGAATACATCACCTTTGCTGAGGGAAATTGCGCTGAGTGCGCTTCATAATCCTACACTGCTATTTTTGAATGCACTTAAACACAACCTTGAAGTCACACTACTGAATATCAACCAGTTTTTGTAAATTACAAACAAGGAGGTGAGTAGCACTCAGTGGTCCTCCTCACCCCCGCTCTGCCAGCGCCAGGGATGGTGGACCAGAAGAAGCCTCTCCAGTCCTGGTCCTCAAAGATGTACGGCAGGATTCGAGAGAGCATACGAGCGCAGTTCAGCACAATCTGCTTCTCCTTCTCTGTGGGGCAGCCGGACTCGGCTCCCTGAACCAACTTCTCCACCGCCTGTGGGAACACACAGATACACTCATGACAAAACATACAGAAGACGGTATGAAGATGAACACCACACATCCACATACAGACCGGTCCATACATTTTTGGACACAGGCACAATTTTGTATTATTTTAGCTGCTGACCAAAAATATTCAAGTTACAGTTATATAATGAATATGAGCTTAAAGTGCACACTCTGAGCTTTACTTTGAGGGTATTCTCATCAAAATTGGAGGAAAGGTTAAGGAATGGATCTTTACATGTACCTCCCCCCTTTTTCAAGGGACCATAAGTAATTGGACAGTTGACTCAAAAGCTGTTTCATGGACAGGCGTGGACTATTCCTTCGTTATTCCTACATCAATTAAGCAGGTAAAAGGTCTGGAGTTGATTCTAAGTGTGCCGTTTGCATTTGGAAGCTGTTGCTGTGAACCCACAGCATGCGGTCAAAGGATCTCTCCATGCAAGTGAAACAGATGATTGTTAGGCTTCAAAAACAAAACAAATCCATCAGAGAGATAGCAGGAACATTAGGAGTGGCCAAATCAACATTTTGGTACATTCTGAGAAAAAAGAACACACTAGTGAGCTCAGCAACATAAAAAGGACTGGACGTCCACGGAGGACAACAGTGATGGATGGTCAGAGGATTCTCTTCATGGTAAAGAAAACCCCTTTCACAGCTTCCAGCCAAGAGAAGAACACTTTCCAGGAGGTAGTGTGTCACTGTCAAAGTCTTCAGCCAAGAGAAAACTTCACCAGAGCAAATAAAGAGGGTTCACCACAAGGTGCAAACAAGGCCAGATTAGACTTTGCCAAAAAACATCTAAAAAAAGCCAGACCACTTCTGTAAAAGCATTCTTTGGACTGAAATTAAGATCAAGCTGTACCAGAACGACTGGAAGAAAAAAAAAGTATGGAGAAGGCTTGGAACAGCTCATGATCCAAAGAATACAACATCATCTGTGAAACATGAGTGTGATACATGAGCATGGCTTCCGGTGGCACTGTGTTACTGGTGTTTATTGATAATGTGACAGAAGACAGAAGCAGAAGAATTCTGAAGTGTATAGGGATATACTCTCTGCCCAGATTCAGTCATATAGAGCATCACAAAGGAGGAAACCCAGTCTCTGGTGATGTCCATGAGCTCCAGACTTAAGGCAGTGATTGCCTGCAAAGGATTCTCAACAAAATATAAAAAAAATGAACATTTGATTTATGAATATATTTATTTGTCCAATTACATTTAAGCCCCTGAAAATGGGGGGACTGCGTATAAAAATGGTTGTAATTCCTAAGCATTTTATGTTATATTTTTGTTCAACCCTTGAATTAAATCTTAAGGTCTGCACTTCAATTTCATCTTTACTGATTTTTACTGAATTTCATTTTAATTCTATTCTGGTGGCATACAGAGCCGAAATTATGAAAACTGTGTCAGTGTCCAAATATATAAGGACCTGACTGTACATACAGTGATGCCAAAACATGTAGTTTCACGGTCAAACTAAAAAATATAAGAATGTTGAGTTTTTGAGCTTTGAAGTTTATTTACTTTTCTGCTTAGTAATACTAAGATTGAATGAATGCAGAAAGTACATCAGGAGGTTAAATTGAAAATAAAAACATAAAAGCAAGTTACAAATACTCATAGTCAAGAATACTATTCCAAATAATAATAAGATATACATGTAGATACTTATACTGTACATACACAACCACCCCTACACATACACAAATATGCACGCATGCATATACTGTACCCATATTCTAATAGATATACATACGCTCACATCCAATAAAAATAGAAATGTATTAGACATGTGCAGAAGTGCAATTAAAAAAAAGAGACCCTACGACCACCTTATATTCATTGAAATAAAGGTCTGATCATAAAATACAATCATATGTTGATAATATATGATGATTTGCCGCTAAAGAAACATTTCTGATTATTATCAGTGTTAAAAACAGTCATGCTGCTTAATATTTTAATAGAAAATTTAATACTTTAAGGATTCTTTGATGGACAAAAACTATTTATTTGAAATCTTTTGCAACTTTATAAAATCTTTAACATCTCTTTTGATTGCTTTAAAGAGTCCTTGCTGAATAAAAGTCTAAATTATTATTATTATTTTTTTTAAATTAGTGACCCCAAATTTTTGAATGGCAGTGTATACTTAACCATACATCTATAAAACTATATATAAAAAAAAATTCTTTAAACTAAATGACATCCACTTTGATGTCCTTTTGTTATTCAGATAAGTGTCAAATACATTTGGGGCCACCGTGAAACTAAACAGAGTACATGTGCATACAAGTTAAATCATTTTTAAACAGTGCTACACAATCTAATCTCTTTACTTATGGTCTGATGTCATGCTTTTATTCCTTCAGTAGCTACCCAGTAAAGCAACACATCTCTCGTTCTCTCTTTTGTAAACTCCTCTGGCAGGATGCGCACTTGAAGACTACGAAGATTTCTAATCATGTTTTCTTTCTGATGGGCAGTCTCAAACAGGAAGCCCTGGGATTGAGACAGGAAGGGGAAAGCGCCAGCTGTTTTCCTGTCCCACCAACAACTTTAAACTCACACAGTCACTGCCTATTATTGATGAGGCACTTTCTCTAATGACTGAAGCAATGTTAATGCTACACGTATGTAACAGGTGTCATATTGAAGGCTACCTTATAGCACAGTGTTGCCAGATTGGAGGGGGATTCCTCCCGGACGGCTCGGATCTCAGCGGCGGGCAGCAGGGCAAACACATCCTGCACGGTGGTAGCAGTATCAGACCAAAACTGATCCCAGAAAGCATCATCTGTGGCTTCCACGGGCTAGGGGTGGGTGAAGAGGATATGCTTTTAATGCATATGTAAATAATTTTAACACACACACACCAGACTGAAGTAACAGCTGGGCTGATCCAAACACTGAATTCATAAATCGCATCAATATTTAATTAACAGTTATAAATAACAATGCAACCACGTTAACCCTGCAGAGAACAAGAAACGGGTGATCTTTTCATATTTCCAGTTAAAATCCTGTTTCAAAATTACAGTTTTGACATGTCAGGTAGTGACAGCAGCATCCTGTGGCGTGACATGGTATTATCCTCTAAAAATGGTATTAAACAACATTTTACTGCTTTTTATTATACATGCAGTTTTGTGAGCTCATACTACATAGAATATTTTTCAATAATATATTCCATTTTATTTCTCAACTACCCCTATACACTTATTATTAAAATATTTTGGATGACTTGACAATTAAAAACAAAATAAAATAAAGACCACGTCAGGAGGGGCGGGATCTAACATAAGTCGTCATTTCATTTTATGATTTCTACGTATACAAAACTTAAAAAACAACAAACAAAACTAAAATAATGGTGTATACCAAGATATAGAACTTTAGTTTACATTAATTTAGAGAGGTTTATACTTAAAACAGATGAAAGAAAATATACATAAAAAAAGAGTTATATTAAAGATATTGTCTCGCATGCAGTTTAGCGCTAAATTCATCTTGTTTAAAAAAAAAAAAAAAGGTTTAGCGCATACAAAAATTCAAAATGGATTCAAAAAATTTAACAAAATAAACAACCTTGTAATACATTATTACGATAGCATTAAAATTCTTGAAAAAAAAAGAGTTTCATATGAATGAGCAACATAACGCAGATATTTACATCTGCAGAAAAACACATGTACAGTCTTATTATGGGCACAAGCATCATTATTCTGCTGACTGAGCAGCGCAGCCATATGAAGACTAGATTCTGCTTTTATTTCAGTGATTATGTGAGATGTGAGATGTGAGGTGTTGCAGAGGTCTGGTCTCCATCTGGAAACACACAGGCGCTCCTAATAAAACACCGAAGACACAAACCTGTGTTTTTGTGGTCAGCTGTATCACCGCCTTCCTAAAATTCAGCTTCGAGTCCGTATTTCCCATTTTTCCTGATATGATGGTTTATTGATGAGGCTCTGCTCTAATCCTTATCACCTCCTCCTCTGCGTGTGTCATCTGCGGAGGCGCTAAAGACACAAACTTCCGGATAACAGGCCTACTATGGTCAGGGCTGCCTCATGAATATTAATTAGGCGGTGTGACGTCAGGCCAGTGGGCGTAGTTGATTGGCTAAACGGCAGACAGACAGTAAGCGGCCTTCAGCTCAGTCAGCTGTAGCCTTGATAACGCAGCAGGTTGCGTAACTAGAGGTTACCAAGCAACCCATATTCCAGATGCATAACTTAATTGAAGTAATAGCATTTCCGTTTTAATCAAATCTATGTGACAAAAAAAAAAAGAAAGAAAAGCATTTGACAAGGAACAAAGAAGGACAATTCTGATATGAATCAGATTCTGGAAAAATCTCACACTCTCATGAAAACCAACGCATTTTTACATTTTAATAATCAAATGTTTAGTCATCCAGCGTTAAAAAGAAACATCAGCTGTTATAAATGTGTCATACTGAGTCTTTATGCGAGTCAGAAAGGAAAACGGGCTTGTTTAATTTGACTCTTTAATGCCATATACATAAAAAGAAACCATACTTTTTAGCGTTTAAAAAAAGGCGTAATTCATTATGTTGAATCACTCTTGCCCTCAAAATAAATAAATATAAATAAATAAATAAAAAGCAGACTGTACAAGCATGTATTACTTTTCGTGTCTTCGTGTAACTGTAACCTACTTACCTATCATCTCTTAGCAAATTGTTATGTTTCTGTATACTTGTTTTATCCATGTGCATGTTTTTCAATGAATTAAATAAATAAATACATAAATACATAAACAATGGTATAGCAGCACGGACGACGAACCAGATAAAAGTAAAATATATATTTTCTCGGAGGAGCATCGGACGTGACGTATTCGCACGATCAGCCAATCCCGCGCCGCTCTCGTGTTTACAGTCTGATTTCCGCGCATGCGCTATGGCATGTAAATAACAGCAACCGCTCTGTTTGTTTGGTGTCCCACAGGCTCATCAAATTGACGAATAACCGGTTTATAGTTACAGAGAACGTTATTATATTTGCTACGTTCATGAAAGTAAGTCTGGAAGTAGAATACAGCGTTAAATTACTAGAACGGAACGCTTGAATTTACAGCTAAGTTAGTGAAGTGTCAGTTAGCACCCGGCTATCCGGAGGAGTTAGAGTTTGATACATTTATTACTGTAGAATCAACTAAATACGATTTTCACTGATTTTGATTTATAATCTTCTCATTACCAAGTCATAAACTCTCTTTCAGTTGGACAGGGATGAGAGTATTTAGTGTTATGCGGTGTTCAGTGTAGCATGACACAGCAGGCGGTTGATCAGAGTAACACAGCTGATCCAGGAGCGAATGCTGCTCAATAAAACACTCAAACATTCAAGACCATTATCATCTGCTGTGGGAGTCGCAGAAATGCTTACAGAAAACAGGTGAGTCTACAAACTACCTTAATTAAAACAAAACAACATGTCTTTATTAATCACAGAGGGGCAATTTTTGCTTTACAGACAGAATGTGACAAAGTGGAATGTGCTAGGCCTTATGAAAATTAACCATGGTTTTATTATAGTAATACTGTAGCAACCATTGATTTTTGACGTACTTGCTACCATTTGTATAACCACAGTTTTACTACAAGTACCGTGGTTAAACTATGGTTAGTGTTGCAAGACCATGGTGAAACCATGGTTTTTTGGTTTTATTTGTAAGTCATGGTTAATTTTCATAAGGGCTAGACTGTAGTGTTGTAGCAACAAATATAATATAATATACATAATACAATGTGAAATATACAAACGTGGTACAACACAATGATTAAGGGATTAATGAGTAAGTGTGTGCCATCAGTGTTAAGATGCTGCTTTAGTCCTGTGTTGAAAATCTTTAACCTGTAATGATGGTGTAAAGGAAACGTCAGCGCGCTGAGGGTGATGATGAAGTCGCTCAGATGCCTCAGGCCAAACGACTGAGTTCAGCCCTCCAGAGCTCTGAGACGGGTAGAGAATCATGGGAGTCTGAGGTAGGAAATGCAGTTAACAGCACATCACTACCCTTCTTATCATTTAACTGTACCCAACTTAATGTTTTGTATTATTGCTGTCTTTGGAAGTGTTTAACCAGTCATGACGATCAGGTCTTTAAAAGCTGTTTCTGGCTTTGTGTAGCACCTGCAACTCTGCATATTCTTTGAAAACAGGGTTTCTGAGTTGATAAAAAGTTAATAATCAAGTTTCACATGCATTTGGAAACTGATTGTGTGCTAGGTTCATTTTTTCCCCCCACATTCGAATAATTTTGCATCATATACACTCACAAGTCTAACCTTTTTCTCAGAATTATGAGATACAAACTCACAATTGCGAGAAATAAACTTGCAATTGCGAGTTATATAGTCCAGTTCGGAGAAGAAAAAAAGACGTATGTTCTCAGAATTGCGAGTTTATATCTCGCAATTGGCAGAAACAAGCTTCCATATTGTTCAGAGTTTCACCAGTACTGCACCAAAATAATACTCAAGGATTTGAAATATTAAAAGCTTGTTGTTGAAAGAAAATGAAAAATTTGTGCCTTATGAAAGGTTCATATTTTGGTTTTGGGAGTCCCCAACAACAGGTTGACATGCATGCAAGGTCAAAAAATACTTTAATTATGTTATAATATGCATTTATTTTTACCTTATTTGTTCAGTGACTCCCAAACGATTTGTTTAACGATTAATTTTTCCAAATCCCTCCTTTGCGTGATGCTAATCTGCGGTGATTGGTCTCATTTCCATTTCATCATGCCTGTAATGTCTGATAAAGCAGTGTTTGTGAGCACAGTGCTGCTTTGTTTACAGCGTCATCGGGGAAACTGCTATTTTTACCGCTCCAAAAGCGGCACCTAGTGGCAAAGAATGAATTATTCCTAACCATCCCCATATCTACTGATTGGCTTCATCACTGTCTCCTCTCCACCAATAAGCTGGTGTGTGGTGGGCGTTCTGGCGCACTATGGCTGCCGTCGCATCATCCAGGTGGTGGACGAGGAGATACCCCGCTTACTATGTAAAGCGCTTTGAGTGCCTAGAAAAGCGCTATATAAATGTAACAAATTATTATTATTATTATTATTATTATTAGCATTTTCATTCAGGCAAACATGAAAATACCAACAAGTGGGCGGGCAATATGCTAATGTTTCATGCTGACGTCAACATGAAAGGCTTGGGATTTGTTTTAAAAATGACTCGTTTCAATGATTCAGAGTCGACCCTTTCGTTTGAGAGACAATAACTTTACACACGGTGCACTTTCCGATTTAAAATTTTTCAGGATGTTTTCATTCACTTAGATCTGTTTTACACACTGCATGAAAGGTCATTTTCAACGGCAATGTGACATGACACCCCGGACACATTTGAACTTGCATGTGTGTCAAGTGTGAAATGTCCATGTTCTGCTTCCATTAGCTGCTATGCCGCTGTGTTGCTAATGTGAGGGTTGGTGTTGCTAACCCAGTCTTACGGTTCTCTGCAGTCTTCCAGTAGCGAGAGCAGTTGGATCAGCAGTCCGGATCACGCCGCAGGGAGCAGCAGCAGTAGCCATTGTGGAGTGGATGTTATCGGGCCCCACGGCGGCCCCGACCCCTGCAGTCCCCACAGTGCCTCTAAGCAGTCAGACCCCTTGGACCTGCTGTCCTACCAGCACATTAACCGTGTCCTGAGGGAAGCCCATTTCCACAGCTTACAGAGCCGAGCTCAGTCCAAGCACAGGTGACTTTCAGGGACCCCATAGCGTCCCCTAGAAGACAGGGTAAAACTTCTTCATCTCCATCCTCTTTCAAACCTGCTCCTACTTTCTAGATATCTCTGCTAGAGTTAATTTTATGTTGGTATATTATTGGATGGAAAACATGCCCTGGTACTGTAAGCTCTTTGACTAACTAGAGCACAAAAGTGTTCATTGTAAGCAATAACGGCTTGACTATGATGCAAACTTTTGTGACTTTCACACTGTGTACTTTTCTTCCGAAAACAGCTGTATTGAGAATTAAGATGCAGTTTACTTGGCAATTTATGTTGATCAGATATTGATGTGGACCATATAGCAATTCAGCTGAGCACATTTAGAGGGGAGGCATAAACATGCCAGAATATTCCAATGCACCTCTGATTAGTGAACTCCATTGCAGTGCTGTAACTAATGCATAAGGAAGCCAGTCAATTTAATATCATAGACTGCGCTGATGGGTAGATCTGGGGAATTTCTTTATCATCTCGAAACAGTGGCTCAGAGGTTCTGCCGGATCTCTTGCCTCCCAACCATCACTGAAGCTGGTTGCTCATCCAGGCATCAGGCCTTCGAGACCCTGCGGAGGTTTTCTTGTGTGCTGTTCAAATTCTGCATTTTAAAGATGGTTGTTTATTTTACTATACCTTTTTGTATTGAAAGATGTACATTACATTTTACATTCAGATCATCTACATTTCTAAATAAAGATGGATGTTCTTAAGCAAACTTGTGTGCTTCACTTGTGTGATCTGTAAAATCCTGTGAAATTCTGTAGTTGTAAAAGCTATATATCCGTGTTTTCAAAAGATTTTTTTAATTACCAAATTCTCAATTAAATGCTACACTGCCAATAATCCTGAGATCTACCATTTAGAGAAGTCACTGTTACCTTCTTCAGGAACGAGTTCTAAAACCTAAAAAGTTTAGTTAGAACCTTTGCACTTCCAGTTCCATCATCCTGAAGTCAATTGTGTTTTCTTGAATGGGTTTTTGGTTAAATGCCTGAAATAAGGTCTGTGGTTAACACGAGTTCAGGATATTTTCAAGTAGTATTGTACAATATAAAATACATCAGGATTAGCTTTGTGATATATTTTTATTTTTTCTTGTCCTTAAAAAGAGAGTTGTTAAGTGTCTAAATGGGATACCGAGACTGAACAGGAAAGCTCATCTACTTCAGTCCGGTTTTACAGCCTCATTTTAGCTCAAACCTAACAACTTTTTTAGAAACAAGATCCTAACAAGATTTTAAAGAAAGATTAAAAGATTTGTCAATCGTCATAGTGGTGACGTTATTTTAACTTTAGCTTTTTAAAGTAATATAACAAAGCTTAATATAACCTTATTATTTTGAACACAGATATGACCAGGTCATATATACAAGATGTCGAATTGGTTATTCAACTCCCATTCATTCATTCATTCATTCATATTAATTGAAAGGGCAAGAGAAGCTAGTTTGTGATTTTATATAAGGATTTCTTGAATGTAAAACATATTTTAATAGAATATCCATTTTTAAATGAAATTAGACAATGTTTTATGTTTATGTATATATGTGTATATGTGTGTATATATATATATATTTATGTGCATGAAGTAAGTATTGAACACGTCACCATTTTTCTCAGTAAATATATTTCTAAAGGTGCTGTTGACTTGAAATTTTCACCAGATGTTGGTAATCCATAGAAAGGGAGGTGCAACAATGCATGGAAAGCCAAGACACCAGCTGAAATCTATCAGTAATTAGAAAGCGATCCTGCCCCTTGTCAGTGGAAATTAATATTAACAGTACCAGGATGATGAAGATGAAACAAGTGTGGACATTTCAGCAAGACAATGATTGCAAACACAGCCAAGGAAACTCAATTGGTTTCAGAAAAAGAAAATAAAGCTGCTAGAATGACCCAGCCAATTACCTGACTTGAATCCAATAGAAAATAAGAATTAAAGATCAGAGTTCATAGAAGAGGCCTACAGAACCTTCAAGATTTGAAGACTGTGGAAGAATGGGCCACTTTAAAGTTTTTTAAAGTATGTTTATTTATGCACTCAATACTTGGTCGGGGCTCCTTTAGCACAAACTCCAGCATCAGTGAGGTGTGGCATGGAAGCGATCAGCCTGTGGCACTGACGCCTGCATTGACTTTGGACTTGATAAAACACAATGGACCAACACCAGCAGACGTCACGGCACGCCAAATCATCACTGACTTCATAAACTTCACATTGGACTTCAAGCAGCTTGGATTCTGTGCCTCCAGACTTCCTCCAGACCTTGATTTCCAAATGAAATCCAAAATGTACTTTTATCTGAAAAGAGTACTTTGGACCACTGAGCAACAGTCCAGGTTTTTTTCTCTTTAGCCCAGGTAAGATGCTTCTAACGTTATTTCCATTTCAGAAGTGGCTTGCTAGCCCTTTTCCTGAAGACGTCTTGAGCGTGGTGACTCTTGATGCACTGACTCCAGCTTCAGTCCACTCCTTGTGAAGCTCTAGCAAGTGTTTGAATCTGCTTTGCTTGACAGTATTGTCAAGCTTGCGGTCATCCCTGTTGCTTGTGCACCTTTTCCTACCCAATTTCTTCCTTCCAGTCAACTTTGCTTTTAAAATGCTTTGATACAGCACTCTGTGAACACCCCTTTCAGTAATGACCCTCTGTGACTTACCCTCTTTGTGGAGGGCGTCAATGTTCCTCTTCTGGACCATTGCCAAGTCAGCAGTCTTCCCCATTATTGTGGTTTCAAAGAGCAAGACATACCCGGTATTTATACTGTAGGGATTATCATTTAATGAAATTCAAATGTAAATATTCTAATATTTTGAGGTACTGGATTTTTGACTTTCCTGAGCTGTAAATTCTAATCATCAAAATAAAAATAAAAAATTAAAATGTTTACTTTACATGTAATGAATCTAGAATATATTAAATTTCACTTTTTGAAATAAGTTTACAAAAAAAAAAACAGAACTTTTTCACGATATTCCAATTTTTTGAGATGCACGTGTGTGTGTGTGTGTGTGTGTGTGTAGTCACAATACTTCATAATACTTTTGGACATGTATTGTGTTAGCAAATTTCATAAGTTTAGTTTATCTTTAACAAAATATGGAAGAAACATAAACCAGACCTTATTTTCGGGGATAATCCAAAAGGAAATGGAAATATCCTATTGGCTTTTTGTCGAGGTAAACCCAAATGATGCAAACTTCCGGATTAGCATACAAAATATGTACTCACTGGAGTGCTCTATTTCGCTCAACAGTTAAAGTCCTTAAGCATTGAGAATTACTTAACTGAGTGTCCTGTACTCAGTTTAAATATTGCTTATTATACTACAATACCAGAATGTGTGGTTTTATAATCTGTTTTATAGTTTTGCATTGTACTGTAATTTCTGATTTGATTGCCACTTGCAATGCTTCATGGAATTTCCGTATGAAAACCCCCCCCCCACAAGTACAGAGTCTTGTATCTTTGTCTTTAAGTCTGATTTTCAAATAGTTTTTTATGTATAAAATAAATGGAAAAGTGGGCAGCCACTGTTGTGCCCTGTTAAGCTTGAGTGCACTGCTGCATTCTCCTACTATATTTTCCAGCATTAGCACATGCGCGTAATAAATGACAGAGGCAAGGGGGAAAAAAATTATTCCTTTTTCTGGATATGTTGTGAATTACAACTCCGTGCCAGACCAGGCATTAATGAGAGATGACCTGTGCTTCAAGGAGTTGTGGGAAAAGGTCACTTTAATTAGAGCACTACATGTCCTTGTCTTGTCACATTGCGCTGCATAACAGATTACATATATTAATTTGCCTCTGGTAAGCACGGCTCCCCGTCTCTGCGTCCTCATTAGAGCTTCTGCAGAAAGCACAGACCTTTCTTCACTGCACGAGCATGATAGATGTCTCCAAAATGACCCTGGATCAGTTTATCAGTCCTCTGAAGAATAAGAAGCACAGCCTTGATTTGGAATATATTTTTTAATACTTGTTATTCAATACTGACTGACTAGATTTTTGTCAAAAATGTTAGTATTGTTGCCTGTATAAAAGCTTACAGCTTCAAAGCCAGAGTGTATCTACAGTAGGTTGTTTCTGCAGTGTTATAAACATTTATGTTATATGTTTGCTATTCATTTTGAAGGGTGTTTTATGTAGATGCTTAATAGCCCGTCTCAAAGTCTCTAACAATGATACAAGTCTATGGGATGTTTTAAAGAGCTTAGCAGATGCAATTGTGAACAAACCAAATTAATCTTTCTCCTAATGTCATTTCAAGTGATCAAAATCAAGATTGTTCTTTACAGAGCTTCTGTGTCACCCAGATAAACTGACTGTAAAAAACAGTGATTTGTAATTGTGATTTTAATGGTAAAAGACCGTTGGTTAAGAGTAAGTTTCACAAATAACTGTAATAGGAATAATTTTACAGTAAAATACAATTACATTTACAGTCTTGGGAAGTGAAAAAGAAGTCATCATACAATTTACAGTTAAAAAATGTAAATTGTCATTCTCTGCTAACTGATTTAGACAACTCATAAAGGTCCATATATAAAGGGCTGAATAAATGGACTCAATGGACCATATTCACTGAGAAGATTATAGTTCTGAAATGTGAAATTTGTGACATTGAGTCTTATATAGACACAACACAAGACTGCAGTCACACGTGTGATATACAGTTAATTCATTGCCTTGCACTCCACTATAATTTATAATTGACTATAATTTATCATAGGGTTAGTTCATCCAAAAATGAAAATTCTGTCATTAATTACTCACCCTCATGTTGTTCCAAACCTGTAAGACCTTCGTTCATCTTTGGAACTCAAATTAATATATTTTTGATGAAATCCGAGAGCTTTCTGACCCTCCATAGACAGCAATGCAACTGACGCGAATGCAACTGAAGCTACGTAAATAGAAAACAAAAACGACTCTATTCAACAATTTATTCTCTTTGTTAAATTCTACTTTAGCTAGTGTTAAATCAAGTGTTTTATCACAATTACTTCCATGCCCTTCTAAAAGCATCACAAGACATACCAGCAGATGGCAGCAGAATTCTTCAAATTCATTGTGCAAGTCAAAAACGGTTTTAAAAACCGCTACTTTATTTGTAATATTAAACAAATGACTAAAAAGCATTTATGATGAACACATTAACTACAAGAACTAATACCACAAGTTGACCCTGTGTCATGGTAAAGTGTGTAGCGCAGCGAGGAAGGAGAGAGTTAAATCAGCTGTCCTTGTTCTGGTGTCTGGTGCACATACGTTGTTTTATTTTTATCATCCACCATTCAAATCTGGGTTACACTCAAGGCCTTTTGGTCCTTGTCCCGCTCCTGAAATGAGAGACTGCAGCCAGAATATATGACTATAGCAGTTTATAAGGCCTGCATGCATATTCAGCAGAGCCAACAAAATCTTCACATGAAATCGACATGTGACTCTATCTGTGATTTACTTTCTTAATAAACATTTCTGCTCTTGCGTACATCAATGCATGCTATTTCAAAGACAACACCTCTGAAACAACAAGTTTTTGCTGATGTCACAAATCCCTGATACTTTTCCAATCCTCCCATTCAGTCACAAATATAGACACTGGTTAGAAAATAGATTTCATTCTCCATACGCAGAGCACATTTAAAAGTTTAGCTCTAGTAAAAAGACCCTTATTTCTTAATTCATGGTATAGGCCAGTGCGTGAAACCGGGTTCTCACAGCTCTGAAAGGATGCTGAGTGAGTCCCAGACTGACTGTCCTCACAGCTTTGGCACTTTTCTTCACTCCATGCCAGAGCGGGCTGTTTAGGTAGCTGTTGGATGGCTCTGGCCTGGTGTGAAGCTGGCACAAGAGCTGCTGGTCTTCATTCATGAGCCAACATTAACATCTGCTCCATCAGTGGAAAAAAAGCTCTCCACGGCCTCCTCCAGCCCCACCCTCCAGCTAATGACTGGCCACTCCTGTCATTAAAGCCTTATTACCTTCATAGGCCTCCATGCAGAGAAGAGAGGAATACCCTGGGAAACCGCAGGGGAGAGAGGTGCAAATGCAGTCTACTGTTAGATGGACACATTAATGGCTAGATGTTCTGATTGGGATAACTATATTCCCATATCTATGAACACTTCTGGGAACTTTTAGGGCTTCTCATTAAAAGCATATGCGTGCCTTGCATCAGATGGAGGTTATATTAACTCTCCACAGGATAGCATTGAAACACATTAGACATACAAATTTGAAATTAAGCTTTTTTATTATTGTTTTAACAGAAAAAAGTGATAATGTGATTTAGAATATAAAAATAAATTAAGATTTTAATTTGTGTTATATAAAAATAAAGCATTTTATTGTGATATCTTATTAGCTAATCAGAGAGTTCTCTTAACCAGTTATTATCATGCAAAGCTAGTTAGGCTAAGTTGTTAGCTTGCTAAACGAAGAAAGCAACTGAAAACACAAAGAAAGGGAAACGTTTCATTTGATCATTTTGGATTTCATAATTAGCATTACTTAAATGGTTAGTTCACCCAAAAATGAAAATTCCCTTAAAGTGTTTCAAACACATCCCTTACAAAGATTAACCATGGTTTTGTTATAGTACAGTTTTTTGGCATAGATTACCATTTGTATAACCACAATTACCATGGTTAAACTATAGTTAATGATTCAAAACCAAGGTTAATTTGTGTTTACCATGGTTTAACCATTTATTTGTAGTAAAACCATGGTTAATTATCGCATAGAATAAGACTTTTGTTCATCTTTGAAACACAAATGATGATATTTTCCAATGATCGACACCAAAATATGATAAACACGAAAAAAGTTTAAATGTCAAATGCATGATGTGTAAAAACCAATGGGGTTTCTAGCTGTGTTTACCATATTTGATGCACTCCACATACTGTATGTGCATTGATCATAAAAAGTCAAGTGATAAGTCAATTTGTAGCTTGCTTTCTTTTTTTAACACTATTAAATGTAAGGTTGAGTGTAATTCTAAGACTCTGAAAGACTCTTTCTAGTATTCTCCTTCTCATCTCATCTCGTCTTTTATAACCCTTTCCCAAAACAACCCTTTTAGCTTGCATATGATATCATATGAAATAAACCCTGCTGAAAAAAACAATAGAACCCTGCTCAAAACACAATAGAAAATGTAATGGATTTAATGGTTATAATGGGAATTGCATTGGTTTTAATGGAAACTATAATGGTGTCTACTGGTATGTGATGGATTCTATTGGTGGGATGTTAAATCCTATTGGAAAAATGCCCAAAACACACTACAAAAAGGAATTTTGTAATGGTTTTACTGGAAAAAGTTAATGGTTTATAATGATATTTTAATGGAAACCATTGGAATTTCTGTGATGGTTTCTATTGGGCTTCTATTGTTTTGTTTTTTTTGGCAGGGAAGACATTAAGTGGATATTTTTCATGGGTGAACTAACCCATAGATATAAAATATATTTTCAGTGATTGACACATACAAAGAGCACATCAAATATGGCAAACACTGAATAATCAAAACCACTGAATAGTGCAAAAACCAATGCGATTCTAATGCGTGACGAATGTACACTTAAGCATCTGTGTTTATAATATTTGATGTGCTCCATTTTTGTGCACTGATCATAAAAAGTCAAGACAAGAGATAAAGTGATAGTCAGCTATCACAAAATATAGGTAGCTTTCATATTTTACAGTATTAATGTTGAGTGCAGTTCTAAGTCTCTGAAAGCCTCTTTTTAGTATCTTCCTTTTCATCTCATCTCGTCTTTTACAACCCTCCCCAAAAACAACCCTCAAACCCCCCTATTGTTGAAAGACGGGGTCATCCGCCCAGTCACCACCAGCATGAAGTCTCACGGATAGTGAACACTTAGGGGAGACTGAACAAGGCCAAACACAGCTGTTAGACTGTCTCAATGTCTCCTCTGTAGTTACGTTATAAAGCAAATGCTGGATTCAGTATAGCTGCCACACTGTGCCTGTCTCAGGGTCTGTGTTTAATATGTGCCCTATTCAGTTTCACACAATGTGTTGCAGAGACAATGTGCCTTCTATTACATAAATGCTATACATGAAACCCTGGTCCAGCAAACCTGTCTAAAAGAAAGAGTTCAACATTTTTTTTATTTGCTTATCCTGACCATTCATCTGACTTTCTTTCTTCCATTGAACACTGCAGAAGATGTTTTGAAGAATTTTGACATTTTAAAGTTTGAACCAATGGATTCCGCCATCACTGACTTCAAACCCTGTCATGCCATATTTTAATAAATCTAAATGTGGATCAAATCAGTGAATAATAACTTCAATTTCAGCCTGGTCGTCACACAAAGCTATTGCATGGCTTCAGAAGATAATGTAGCACTTTTAAGGTGTTTCTTTTTTGTGCTCTACAAAAGAAAGTCCTACAGGTTTGGGACAACATGAGGGTGAGTAAATGACAGACATTTCATTTTTGGATAAACTGTTTCTTTAGGAGTGCCGCCATGTTGAGAAACCTAAACTAGGTTCACAACAAAAGCAACGGCAGCCTGTTTTCCTGTCTGGGTTTTGAGTGATGGGCTTGCTGAAGTGACTTGTGTGCTGTATTTCTCTAGAAACACATGGTTGTTTTTACATGTCTGTTGTTGTTTGTTTTGGCTGACTTACAGGGTTGTGAGGTGCGCTGATGGTGGAGGGTCAGCTTTTCTCTTTTGTTACTGTTTTAGATAGATAGGAGTAAGCAGTTTAACAGTGTCGTATAAATATTGTAAAACAATGTGTAAAGACATCCAGACTTTAGTCGCATACACCACCATGTCTTCACGAGCCATCTTGCTTATAAGGACTGTTAGCATGTAATGTTAGCAAGTTAGCATAACATTAAGAAAAGTCCATAAAAATAGGGCCCTACTGAATTAATAAGAAGGAATTTTCCATACAGTAGGCTACTAATCTTATGTTTTACCTGAATTTTGAATCATGAAGAAATACTATAGTGAACCATACTATAGTAAAGTGTATTATACTGTATATATTATAGTATTAACAACAATTTGTTAATGAATGCTGCAGCATACTGTAGTATTAACTACAGTGAACTGATAAACTGTAATAAATACTGCAGTATAATTTTTACTACAGTAAACTGTGGTGTATTGTAGTATAATATACCCTATAGTTATAGAAAACTTAGTACAGTATTGGGTAAAGTAACGTGTTTATGTTACTATAGTTGTTATATTACCACATCAACTATAGAATTACCGCAACAAATTAATTCAAGTACTTTAGTATAGTATGGTTCAAAAACACTATAGTATTTACTATAAATTACTATAGTATTTTTTTCTTGTGGGATGCATTGCATTGTGTTGTGTTTTGTATTAGGGTTGAAGGAAATGTCTGTAAACTTAAGTGCCTCACACTACACTTTCGTTGCATTGAATTCCATTCATATGCAGGAGACCAGAAATTCAGGCTCACAGGAATTTCCCTATGTTCCAAAGTTTGGTGAACTCTGACCTTTGAATTCATATCACATGACCTATATATATAAATATATATATTTTACATTTTAGATGTGTTATATGTTGAATTGCATTTTTTTTTAATATACAAAAGACACCATAGAATGTGATATCTTATGACGACTGTTGCAATGTCCATAAAAATTCTAGTGTGAAAACTCTAGTGTGACTGTGGCTTTAATGGACAAAGCCCTGGCAGAAAATTACAATCACATTTCTGTTTTTCTATTGAATTTCTTTATATATATATATATATATATATAGTGCACTCTGTTATTCTGCAGTCACTTGTGTGGTATACAGCAGGTTAATGAATTAATTGCCTTGTACTCCACTATAATTTAACATTAAGTTGTTAACACTGCTAAATTCTACTTTATTTAAAACTTCAATGGTATCAAATCAAGTGTTTTATATCAATTACTTCCATGCCCTTCTAAAAGCATTACAATATATACCAGCTCAAGATTAGTCTCAGCTCCAGACAGCATGCCTACAGTCTGTTCATGCCAATAAATTGTTATTAAAGCTCTACAAATCCATTTGATAAGAGAATCCTTTTAATAAAAACCTTAAAACACAGAATAAAGAAATATAAAAAACGAAGCAAGTGGAAAAATACAGACTTAACTAGCTTCTCGCCATTAACAAACATTAACTACAACTTTTGCCTTAATAAAACTCCTAATTTGCTGTTCATTAATAGTAAGGCAGTTGTTAAGTTTAGGTATTAGGTAGGATTAGGGATGTACAATATGGTCATGCAGAATATATGCTTTAATAAACATCCAATATGTTAACGATAGGCATGCTAATAAGCTACTAGTTAATAGTGAGAATTGGTCCCTATACTAAAGTGTTACTTAGCTAGTTTCTAGCTGCTTCTTGTACTTTTTGGAATTGGAGAGAAAAGTCAGAGAATAGTAGTTTAGTTTGTGATTTAGTAGTTTAGTTTTTACATTCTCAATTAGTGAGTGTGACAAATCTCTGACAGAAGGCACAGATTTTAGTCAAAACAGCCAGTAGGTGTGATGCCTCTGACCAAATTCGTCTTTGAGTTCCCTAGTAAGACGTCGCCTGAGTACGTTTAAAACGGATCAGATTTTGTCATTAGTCATTTGTAAATTGCTTTGGATGAAAGCATCTGCTCAGTGAATACATAAATGTACACAAAACCATATATGTTCCATACACTGATCTGAAGAACCTATAAATGTAACAGCAAGAACATTTCCATCTCTAAAGAACCATTGAGCAACTCAAGATCTCTATATACAGCCAAAAGAGTTTCTTGACAAGACCGTTGTTTGCTGAACTTAAGGTGCTGTAAGGAACCATTCAAGAGCCTTTACTTTTAAGAGCATTTCAGTGGTTTCACACAGATCTGTAAAGACCCACATAAACCATCTCCTGTTCAGATGCAGGGCAGATCTGGCATGTCCCATCTGTGTAGTAACCATGTGCTCATTTCTGTGCTGCACACTGGCGGCAGACAAGGTGCAATTTGTTCCATTTGGACTATAACTGTCAGGAAGAGATATACCCCCACTTAAATAGCAGCCCATAATCTGCTCCACTCCCCATATTATCCTAATTGAACCCATGGGCTGCCAACCCCATCAATAGCTGAGCTCATCTCCAAATTAATAAAACATAGGCCCCCAAAGCATGGCCACATTACAGCTGAAGGCACATGGATACAGGGGCAGAGTATGGGCATTAATCAGAACACAAAATCTGGGACCATGGAGCAAAGAAATATTTTGGTTTGCAATATATTTAGTTTCTTCCAAAAGAAGTATATGAGCAGGGTTTGTAGATTTACAACATCTACAAGTTTTGCAATAAACATCTACTGTTGGGGTAGCGCATTACAAGTAATGTGAGCTATGTAATCCGATTACGTTTTTTCAAGTAATTAATAAAGTAATGCATTACTTTTAAATTTACAACAAAATATCTGAGTTATATTTTCAAATAAGCTACTTTTTTTTTCCCATTTATTGACAGACACCTCTCCTGTTCCCGTGTTGAGCGAGATTGGGAGTGAAATGCAGAGACAGAAACATTTCCTTAGCCTGAGGCTTATTAATTTCACTTTTGGTGCAGGGCCTTTACAGTTGCCAAAAATATAACCTTTAGGATTTTTGTTAGGTTATTTTTAACCTTTGTTTTTTTGTAGTATAATATCCTGGCCAGAGGAGAACTGGCCTCCTGACTGAGCCTGGTTTCTCCCAAGGTTTTTTCTCCATTCGGTCACAGAGGGAGTTTTGGTTCCTTGGCACTGTCGCCTCTGGCTTGCTCAGTTGGGGACACTTAATTTCTAGCGATTATCGTCAATTTGATTTCATAGATACTATTTAAACTAAACTGATCTAGACAATGACATCACTGAATTCAATAATGAAATGCCTTTAACTGAAAATTGAGTGTTTAATCTTATCATTATACATCACTGACACGCTATCCTCCAATTTGATACTGTTAAGTGCTTTGACACAATCTGTATTCTTAAAAGCTCTATATAAATAAAGGTGACTTGACTTAGGCAGTGGCTATTTACACTAAGTGAAATAGCATATTTTCTTAGCGATAGATACTACTTTCAAAAGTGCAAATATATTGTAATACATTATAAAAAAGTATGCAATAATAACTTATTGGGTGTAAATGATCATTTTTATTTAAATTATTAAATGGATGCTGCCTTATTGGGACAATAACAGCCTCACTACACCTAACCCTAACTCTACCCGATACTTTATTTGAAATGTTTAGATTATTTCCTTCAGTTTTTATTGAAAATAAATGCCTTTCTGATGTGATATGCCCTACCCAGGTGACAAGGCAAAAATAACAAAGCATTACGTTTCATAAAAAGTAACCAAGTAATGTAATTAGTTACTATTTTATGGAGTAATGCAATATTGTAATACAGTGCTTTTAAAAGTAACTTTCCCCAACACTGTCTATTAGAGATGCTGGTAGCATTTTACAATAAGGTTCATTAGTTAACAACATTAGTAAACATGAACTAAGAATGAACAATACTTCTACAGCATTTATTAATCTTAGTTTGTTAATTTCAGCATTTACTTATGCATTATTAAAATCACAAGTTGTGTTTGTTAACATTAGTTAATGCACTGTGAACTAACACGAACGAACAATGAACAACTGTATTTTCATTCACTAAGATTAATAAATAATGTAATAAATGCATTGTTCATGTTTGTTAATACAATAACTAATGTTAACAAATGACACCTTATTGTAAAGTGTTACCGAGATGTTCATGTGACGTTTAGCATGAATCTGCTATCATTTCAGCCTAGAATTGTCCAGAAAATGAAGAATCTTTTGACAATCAAAACCCAATGGCATTGACATGTATTGTTCTTTTAAAAAGACTGCTAGTAATGCAGAAACATGTTAGACACAGGTATCATTGCACTCCCCGTCTTTACTGGCACGGTGAGGGATCCATGATGTAATGAAAGCAACTTTAAATGGAAAATGCAGGCAGTGTGAAGCCTTTATTAAATACATTTATCATGTAGCGGTAACAGTCACTGCTGTCAGTATTTTAATAAGTGTCCTGTACTCCAGTGTTTTGCTTCAGTGAGAGACCCGTACTCATGCAGAGAGCAAAACAGATCAGTGCTCAAAACACATAAAAACATAGCATCTCTTTGTTATTTTTCTCTACGCTACACAGCGCTGCTTTCTTTCCTGGCAGCAAACACAAAACAAAAAATTTCCAGAGAGCTTGCTGTTTCATTGCATGTACCCCTTGCATTTCCAACAGGTTTTGCACCCTTGATTTCTCTTGTCTAAAACAGGTAAGGTTGCATGTAGAGAAACCAAAGGCAGTGGGCCCTTAAGCACTCCTCAAATGCTCTTGCTACTCAGCTTCCTGTTTTCAGAAGGACACGAACAGCATAAAGGAATCCAGCAGCATGTAATGAGAGGAATGCTGTTCAAGATGCTGTTACAGTAAATTCTCGAGGCTCAAAACTCTTCTACTTCCCAACATACAACCCGAGGTGAAATGAATCTCCAAGTCGATTGCTGCCAAATCGATCACTTGGTCAAAATCACTGATGGGATGAAGAGCGCTGCCCAGCTGAAATATGCGAGTGAAGGAGCTTGTCTAGATTCTGATTTATATACAGAGAATAATCAAATCATCCTGAAAAGAACAGAAGACGTGTCACAAAGAACTATGCGAATGTTGTGTGTATCGCGATGAATGACAACCCTGCACTGATCTCATTATAGAGATGACCTACATAAAGTCAAGGCCCAATTCAACTGAATTACTGCGAGAAATGATAAGCTGTGGTCTGAAATAGCAGCAGCTCGAGATGTGAAACCCCTTCGGCTGTTCGTGACAGTTTTGTAGTACTTGAGACCGAACATGGTTTTCAGTCTCGAGTCAAAGTCCATATTATAATGTACTCAAGAGCATTTGGACTTAGTCTTGAGTACTACAGTAGATACATTTTTGTGACATTGATGCGAAACCAGGACTTAAAGGAAAGCACATTCAGACTCTCTTTAGGTCTTTCTCTTGTTTTGGACTCGAAATGGACTCAAGCCTCAGTCCACCCAGATAGCATACATACACATACATCTAGGGTTGCCAGTTGTTCCATACAATATAGAATCGGCCCATATGCAAATGACGTCACCATCAGCTGGAGTGACTGCGGTTCTGCCCACCAAGTGGCAAAAAGACTGATGTCAGCATTGGTTTTCAGCGTGAAAATATTTATACAGACTGCTGAAAGCTAGAGAAAAGATAAGCAAATGGATCCCTGCAATTCAAACAAACAAATGGACTCCAGGCAGCGAAACATGGATTTGCGGTTATTATTTTATGTTAATATGTTGAATTTTGAGGTAAAGTCATACCCTATATATTGTATTGTTATATATCTTATTGATAACTCATAAATTTTTGGGCTGGACGATATGTATTGATATAAGTGATCCAAGTGATCACCCGGATTTAGACCAACCTATTTTGTATTTACAAAATGCATTCACAGGCAAAGAAAGGAAAGGAAGGGACGTGTGGCCAAGTATAATGACCCATAATCAGAATTTGGGATACTGAAATGACATTCACTATGTGGTACAGTACAAATATTTTGAGTGTCCCTTATGCAACCACAATTGTTCCTTATTTTCCTTTTCTGAAGTTGGCAACTCGAGGAGATGTCTATTTGATGTGTGTCACTGACTTAAAGGCATTTATCAGATAAGCGCCCTTTAAAAGACAATGTGGAGATGTGCGTATTATCTGGGCATTCTCTTCTGGTCTTGAATAATGCAACACTGAGTCACAAGGATAATGAGACCCACTCGTGATCTGATCATGATGCTTCTTTTTGATAATTTCATCAGTAAAACTATGATACAATGCCTTATTTGTTCAGAAATAGGCTTGAAATCTACACTATTTGTGTTCGTAAATGCAAGCACTTCTAGCTATGCAAACTTCTGTTTCGTGCATTGCAGCACATTCTAAAAATAACATTTTCAGTGTTGTACAAGACACACTAGCAGGCATAATCATAAACCAAGCTGGGATGCGTTTTTCAAAAGCATCATAAGCCAAAGTAGATCATAGAAACCACGTATGCTTGGGATGCTTTTGGGAATCTATATCTATAATCTATCATATCTAGAGAGAGCTATCCATTAGCATTAGTGTGCCTAACTGAGCCATGCTATACCTTTGTTTTAAAAAGTTCCTCTTTCAGCTTAACTATGCTGATGGCTGAAGACACTCCGGCTATGCAAGTAGTTAAAGCTGAAAACTGTCAAGCTAGCTAGCAGAATAATTGCATATTTGGGTTAGTCAGAACTCAAGGATGTTAGAGTTACCTTGAAATATGTGTGCTGTTATATACAGATTGTTGTTATTCAGTCTGAGATCAAACTGTCTTCATACTGTTGTTCCTCTATGACAGTTTGAAGACACTGTAGCAGAAGACAATTAGCGCTAATGGCTACTTACACAGCAGCGCTTTTGGCGAGTACTTTGTGTGTTTCTGCTACATTATAGTTTGTATTCTGACACATTTCAGAACACAACGGTGCATGAAATTAAGCTAGATGTTTCTGTGCTCATATACCAGTGTATTCATTTCAGACCATACTATAAATCGCTAGCCTGCTACGCTGGCCTGTTTTAGCTGTTAAAAACCCGTTCTTGAGGTCAGACAAGAGTGGGGTCACTAGAACAGCAGGCATCTAGTAGACAGTCAGAGACAGTATAGTAGACGGTAGTCTGAGCATGTCTTTGAGTTAATGCTGTATTTACACTTCACTTCACTGTTGTTTTTGAGTAATTTGAGTTATGTAAGAAATCACACAGCCTGGCTGATGTTTGTTGCGACAATAAACATTTGATCTTTCGGTAAAACGCTCTTGCTATCATCTGAAGCAACACATTAAACGTCTGACCTCGAGCACACTAACTAGAATTTACAACCATCGTATATTAGAGAGCCACAAGACCTTATGAAGTCCTTCAAGCAGTGTTAGTTTTCGCTCTGCGTCACGCTCTGTTAGTTTTCTCCCCTGTTGCTTTGGAGTGCAATAGCTCTCTCTTTATTTTCTTTGGCATTTAAAGAGTGAATGTGCTTGTTTAATGCTGGTGTTTTCAGAGCACATGCAGCGAGTGCTGACCGCCCACAATTGCTCAATGCCCACTAAGATAAGTATGAAAGCATTTCTGCCTGTAAACGCATGTCATCGAGGGGGCAGTAATTGATCGGTTTGGTTCCTTTCTCCTTTGTGTTTGCTCTTTGCTTCAGAATTCCTGAAACTTTCTATTGAGTTTTTCTTTTCAAATGGGTCTGAGAACAGCAGTCTAGAAACACACACATGCACACTCTCTCTTTTGTTTGCTTTGTACCTTTGTATCTATTATCCCAGAAGAAAATTATTGTTTAGATGTTGTATTTTTTATATAGCTCTGTAAACTTACTAGAGGTCGCAGTCCATACAATTATGAACTAAAGACAGGATAACAAATCAGATGATTTGGGTTTGGTAGAATTTGATGTTTGAGTTCATATTGAACAGGTCCGTTTGTCACTAAGTAACTGTTAACTATAGCTTTTGCCTCGGTGAAGTCCCAATTACTGCTTATTAATAGTAAATAATGTAAATTTTGGTATGGGGTCAGATTAACAGACCTAACATATGTTTATGCAAAATAAGACATTAATATGTGCTTTAACAGCCAATATGCTAGCAATATGCATGCTAATGAGCTATAGTAGAACATAATTTTAAAAAAGAAAGTAGAAAAATAAAGCTTTAATATATAAATAAGGTTATACTATATATTTAAGGTGTCCTTGTTACAGTGTAATTATACTCTGTACTGAGTAATATTAATTAACTACATGTAGTTACTATATGGTTAAGGTTTAGGGTTTGGGTTACGGTTACTTGCATGTAATTATGCATAATTTATTGTTGTTATAATAGTAAGTACATGCAACGTGTAACAGGGACACCTTAAAAATAAAAGTGTTACCATAAATATTAATGTGATTAAAAAATAGCAATATTACTGGAACTGTAAATGTATGCTACTGAGTATCAGTAAACAAAAGTCTCAGCTTTCTCTGCATCTAATATCCTGGCTTTTTAGGAGAAACAATAATTTAGATTCCTTCGTTTCTGATGGGATGGCATCTTCTTTCTCTGATTTGGAAAAGCACCGAGATGGCTATTTTCATTAATGATTTTCCTTTTTTTAAAGACCGATTCAAAGTGACTCATCACATCACTCACAAAACAGATGTTTACAGATGTACATCTGGCACAGCTGGAGAGCTGAGAGCATCTGTGGCCTCCCAGGTGTGTGAAGTGGCATACATTGCCTCTTAAATATCCCACACCTACGATAAGATATCCTTGCAGATTGAACTCTGTCCTCAGTCGCAACACATGACCCTACATGCTCACTCAGGCTCTGAAGCCAGACACAATGCACAATGCTGTGTTTGACTGCAAGAAGCCAGCATGACCTTCCCCCCAGCCTGCCACCACATGATCTCATTCTCAGTCACAGTGACAAAAATGCTGTCCAGTTCACTGGTATTTATATAGAAAGAGCACAGAAATGAAGTGATCGCAGCACCCAAAACCCCTTCTGACAAACAGGTCGAAGAGACAAAAAATATGTGACAATGACCTGAACTTTGTCCTTTTACTGTAGAGAGCTACTTTGAAACAGACTGACGTCCAACACAATTCAGTTCAACCGAGTTGACTCAAGTCATGAGTTGAATCTAATCAAATCTCAAACTAACTGCATTAGTCACTGCAGCATTTGTAGTGTTTTTTGAGTTGACTCGAATCAAATCAAACTGAATCGAATCAAATTTACATTAGTCACTCGTCCACTTCACATTTATTTTCATCCATGCTTATTAACCTGGTTTTCCTTCTAATTATTCCTTTCCTCTGTTTGTTTTTTCTTCTCCTGTTCTACTTCTGCTCTAATGATCCACAAATCTCCTGAATCATCACATCTGCTCTGGGAAGTTTAGTTAGGATATGAGGAACATTAAAATGAAAGGGAACGTAGAAAAGTTAAATAAATACATATGAAAAAAAAAACAACATGTCAGAACTATTTCACTGCATGTTAGATGTATGCTGGGTGCATGAGGACAAATGTTTGAAACAGTAGGATCCTAAAACTGTGTGTGATAAAAGATCATAAAGAAAGGACAAGAGATGATATTCAAACATTTTTTCTGTTCAATGTACTTGCTGTATAAACAGATGTGACTCTGTCCTTGTTCTGTGCTCCTTTTATTGATTTAGAAAGGACTCCAGCTCAGTGTCAGAAGAAAAGATGCATGATTTGTTTCCTTCTCAGTGCATCTGAATCCTCGGTGTGTCTTCACAGTCTCAGGTAATCATTTACTTGTGTTTTTCTTTACTCTCAAAGCAGGAATTGGCTATGACAAAGCTCAGCTCTTTCTACAGCTGACAGGCTATGTGTTTGGTTTTAATTGAGCCCCATTTTCATCTGCTCAAATGGAAAGCACATGGAAAAAGCCACGCACCTGGATCTGATCAGCTACTGAGTCAAACAGCCACACACCCAAATTCCCCGAGCCTGAAGACTAAGAGAGAATCCTCAGTCTTTTTAGAGAAGATCTAAACTGAATGTTTTTATTGGTCATTATTTAGTCATTAGGTACAGATGTGTTATGTAGGGTATAAACCTTCTTTACCTTTGACATAAGAGTCAGTGTCAGTCAATAGTAGTTTTCAGTTTCAACCACCAGAGGGAGATCAGCACACTGTATTTTCATTTATGTTATATTCTGAGCATGCAAATTCAATTTCACAGTAGATATTTAACTTTTAAAGGTGCAGCAAACTCAAAAATGCTAATTCTGCCATTGTGTAATTATGTTGTTCAAGGCATGCATGACTTTTGGCTATGGAACAAAAATGAGAATATTTTGAGAACATTTTTCCTACAGAAGAAATAAATGTATGCTGTTTTGGAATAACAGGTGAGCAAATTAAGAGAAAATTGTAGCTTTTAATCACTTTAAAAGACTAAAATTATTTCTTAATGTTTTTATTTTATTTTTTTTATTTTTTTAAATACAACTATTTGCAGTTCCTAAGAAAAAAAGAGCAGTGTTTAAAATGCAAAAAAAAAGAAAGAAAGAAAAGGGTTAAAGTTTAGGTTTTAGCTTTGGTTCTTGGTTCTGTAAATAAACAGAACTGAACAGAACTTTTGGAATTTATTTTTTGGTAAAAAAAAAAAGTAATGCACAATTAAAGTTAAGTAAAGTTGTGACGTATTGTCAAGTATGGTGACCCATACTCGAAATTGGTGCTCTGCGTTTAACCCATCCAAGTGCACACACACAGCAGTGAGTAGTGAACAAATGCACACACACACACACACACACACACACACACCGTGAACACACACCCGGAGCAGTGGGCAGCCATGCTGCAGCGGCCAGGGAGCAGTTGGGGGTTCGGTGCCTTGCTCAAGGGCACCTCAGTCGTGGTATTGAGGGTGGAGAGAGCGCTGGACATTCACTCCCCCACCTCATTATATTCATATATATATATATTTCTTAATAAAAAGTGTCTCACAGGTCAGTGTCCCACAGTGGGGAGCTATACTGTTGCACAAAGCCTTTCTTTACGCCTCAGTAGAATCTGAGCAGGTGTGTGGAGTGACAGCTGTGGCCGGATCCAGATGTTTAGCAAATGGAATCCCATATATCTTGATGAAGGTGGGGGAAAAAAATCTAGTGATACATGAATCAGACGCACACACTGTAACACAACTGCCACATTTATTGCATTTCACATTCAAATTCAGCTTTAAGAAAAAGTTACCCTAAAAATAAAAAATAAAAAATTCACTCTCATGTTATTTCAAAACTATAGAAGCCCAGTTCTGGAAAAAAAAAAATACAGATAACTGCAACTTTTTATGTCTCTTTATTTATCGCAAATCTGAGAAAAAAGTCAGAATTGCGAGCTATAAACACAGATGCGAGTTTATATAGTACAATTCTTTGTTTATATCTTTCATACTGCACAATAAAAAATATCATAAAGCTTTCACACAAACAGTCCATATTCCAAGTATTTTGAAGTCATCTGATAGTATTTTCTGAAAACAGATCCACATTTAAATTATTTTTCCTTTGAGAATCTCCCACTCAGCTGCAGTTCTTGGAAAAGAGCATGAATATTCTGCCTAACTTCTAGAGAGTGAAAAAAATCATATATATATATTTTTTTTTTCTGGCTAAAGTGTTAGAAGTAGTATCTATGTATGGACCACGTATACTCCTCAAAGGTGACCAAGAAGGCATCTGATGTAAATATGGAGAGGATATCATCATAACCTTCAGTGCACTGATGATACTTTTCCTCTTCTCCTTCCAGCTTCACTGTCCACATCTGGTTTGACCATCCACCCCCAAAACGCACCTCATCAATCCTTCGTGTCATCATTACCACAGTCTCTCTCTCATTGCCAAAGTAAGCTGTGACACACAGATGTGAAAATGATGAATGGATTTTTCCGGACAGGAAACGATGGCCGAGGAGACACCCTGCATACTCTCATCTCCACAGCAATTTTTCATTCAGCTTCCCTCTGCCATGTCTCCCCAGCCCTGTCACGGCTCTATAGACGGAGTACAGCAAAATCACATCAAGATACCACAAAAAGGTCTGTTTTTCCTGTTTTGTTCTTCTTTGTATGGTCTTAATCTCACACTCGTGTGAGGCTCCTGCCGCCCACCAGCCACGAGTGGCATTCCTCTGCAGGGTGGACTCGATGTTGGTCAACACAAATAATAGTGAGAAAACTCTAAATCCGGCCATCCTCTCATTTCTTCTGTCTATATTTAAACTGAACATCGATTTGGGTGGAACGGTCAACCAGACTCCTCCACTGTCTGGAGGACATTCACAGCTACAGAGAGTCCAACTACTCCTGCAGAATGAAAGCAGAGGTTTTTACAGAAAATTCTGTCATCATCTACACACCCTCATGTCGTTCCAAACCCATAAGACTTTGGTTCTGAAACACAAATTAAGATATTTTTAATGAAACCTGAGAGGTTCCTATTCTTCCGCTGGAAGTCCGTGCAACCAACATTCAGGAGATTTAAAAAAGGTCATAGAACCATAGAGATTTAACGTTTGGGCTTCATTAAAAATACTTGACTAGACTTGAGCTGCACTGTTAGATACTACAGAGCAGCTTCTAGCTGAGTTGAACTTGTTTCACAATTGACAAACTTTTCACAGTTACTAAATCGAACTGAACCAAGCCTAAACTCAACCGAGGATTGTTTTTTAGAGCTGCTTTACAGCAGAATTTCAAAGTTAGCATCATTTATCCTGTTATTTGAGGATTTGTCTTTGTTTTGAAAATGCGTATAAATACTACGCCAAATAAAAACAAAAACTTGTGGTATTGAGACGCAAAAATGGACACTTACTTATTTTTATTTTTTCTCATTTAAAATTTGCACATATCAGACCGGTTCACACATAATTGTCTATATTATATGTTGTGTTTTTGCTGTTTTGTAAATTGCCTATTTGGATATTTGTATATTATTCTTTATTATCAGTGTCCTGTCCTGTTGCTGTCTTTCTGTTGCACTGTGGAGCTTCTGTCACTAAATCAAATTCCTCGTATGTGTAAACCTGGCCAATAAAGCTCATTCTGATTCTGATAAACTTGTACTCCAGTTACATCTTATCAAATGCATAGGAAAAGCCATGAAGAGCAGCTATGCTAATTATTCTCTGTTTGTTTTATTGTTTCTACATCGAGATGCCCAACCTGAGCTATAACTAGGGATTGTGCCTCCTCTTATGAAGACTTCAGATGACCCACCACCTGAGAAGAGATGATGCCTTAGGACCTCAGAGGACCTCAGATGATGCCAACTTTGAATTAGTGAAGCTCCTCTTGCACTATATATGTATATATATATATACACTCTATACATATACACATGTATCTGCACAGTTTTGTTTTATTTAACTGGTTTGCACTGTATCTGCCATGTGCCTTATGCCACTTTATCTATCTCTTTCTTTATTTTTCTACAATGTCCTCATTTGTATATCTGTATAGTTGTATGTACGTATGTTTAAACTGTATTTATCTGTATTTGAACGTCTACTGTCAGTGTCTTAAATGTTAACTGTATGCACCAAGGGTCTGAGAGTAACGCAATTTCAATTCTCTGTATGTATGTGCCGTACATGTGGAAGAATTGACAATAAAGCAGACTTGACTTGAAGATTTGGATTCTTCCTGATTTCACATATGCTCATGTTTCACTATACAGTAGCCCATTTTTCTCAGGAGACTATGAAGCAGTCATTGTTGAATCCAGCCATGCTAGGTCTTCTGCTCCAACACAATCAAATCCATTGATGGCTGATTTTTTTTCTAAACGGGACAAAATTTAAGTCATATTCCTCATTATACTAAGCTACCTGAGATGAATAGAATGCTATGTTTAGTGTTATATTTGTCAGACTGTAATCAGACATTTTTTTGACTCTGAAATTCTGTATAAATGATTGTTCTGGTACTCTCAAAATCAACATTACCAAAAAATGTATTTTAATTCTGTAGTGTTCTGTACTTCGATGTGCATCAGTGTTAGGACTAAACTGTAGAACTGGACTTTATTTTCCATGAACAGTTTGTATAGTGGTAATGGGCATATACACCAGTCTGTATTTGAGTTTTCATGTGTGAAGGACTTCTCTTTGTGTGAAATGCCATTAGAATAATGTTAAAGTTATTTTATACTGTTAAATGTATTTTGTTGTTATATATGCTTGTTAAAGTCTTTTTTTATACTGTATGGTAAAGCCAAAGACAATACAATAGAAATGGATAATGTAAGTAAGTAACTAACTTCATCAGCACATTGCTTTGTCTAGGACATGGAAGCTGAAGGTCAAGTTATCCATTATTTTCTAGTATTGCTGTAACCTTTAAAACATTACTATTGAATACAATTACTGCAGTAACTAGTGTCAAGAAAGGCTGCATCGCCTAAAGCTGTAACCTAAAACAAGAGCTGGGTTATTTGGCAATAAAACAATAATCCAATCAACAATTAGTCCAAAAAGGACAGTCATTTTAGAAGCAGAGTAGACATTTGGTCACACGTACCAATTCTCACTATTAACAAGTTGCTTATTAGCATGCCTATTATTAACATATTGGCTGTTTATTAGTACTTATAAAGCACATATTCATCATTTGGTTGATATCATCATATATAGAAAAAAGCGTTTTTTGTTTTTTTTCCCCCAGATGAATTTCATTTAGGGTTACAGCAATAAAATGATAACTAAAATACATGCTTACTGACTCATTAACTTGAATCTGTAAATTTGCATGAACCGTAAACCGATGAGCTTGAATGCACCACACTTTAAAATTACACGAGAGAGTTTCAGCTCGGCTGCATGTGCATTGTTACATTAAATACAACAATTTAACATTTTGTCACACTACACGCTACAGAAAAAAGGAGCTCATTAGTGGAAAAGCGCCACAGTTTTATAAACAAGTGTGCCGTCACTACTGGTAAAATGTAGTTAAGTTAGGATGCTAAAACTTTTGACTTGCCAAAACAATTTTGTTTAATCTAATGCAGTGACATTCAGACATTTTCATGTGTGACTTAAGTGTCTTTTTCTACTGCATTATCACATACAACACACTTACACATGAGTGCAAACACACTGTAGAAGTGAAACTTGGAATTGCTAATGATTTAGAAAGTTGCTGTAGGAGTTAACATCAGGCAATTTCCATGGTGTTTTTGCACCCTTTAAGGACGCCGTTTAGCCTGTTCCAAACAAATGTGAACGCCTGAATCCTTTCATGAAGACCCTTCAACACGTATTTTAGCAAAAGGTACATGTAATGGTCACTTCAAGGAAGTCATTTGATCATTTATGGTCATGTGACCCAGGGTGGCAAGTCCTTGTGATTCATTGTAAAGCTAGATGGTGGGAGAGTTTGAGTTAACGTATAAACAAAATAATTAAAGTTGTTTTGTTTTATTTGTGATATTTTACACACATTTTCATCATGCATTCCATATGAAGTTTTAATAAGTTTCCGTGTTTAATAGTAAACTGTAATTCCATTAGTAACTGCGTCTATAACATAATAGTAATTGTGACTCCATACAGTGTCCAAAGAAGCGACAGCAAGTTTTTCAGTTGAGGGCAGAGAGGGAAAACAAACTTATGCAGCATATTTTAGCCTCCTTATAAAACGTATATTTATTTCTAGCAATCATAACAACAGTAATAAGTTTCTGTTGTAAGAACAGCTAATAGGGTCAAATAGATTAAGAGAAAATTACTCTTTCTTCATTGTTCCCTTCACCAAGTGTGTTCCAAACGGTTTCATTATAATGCCCTGCTCCCTCTGACAGGAATAATCTGTCTTTAGGTATATTATGAACCTTGTCAATTTGTGGCATTAGGATCATCTGCAGCATGAGCCCTCTGTAATAGGTGAAAAACTTTTCCTTTATTTTTTTAGTTTAGAAACAATACATTATTCTGGTAGGGAAAGCAGCTGTGCTATATAATTTCATAAAAGCAAGCATCACACAAAAAGATTTCAGGCTTGGTCTCAAAACTGGCTTCAAATGGAAAGATAGGCTATGGGTCAACACGCACAACAGGTTCAAATGGATGTGTAAATGAATATGTGTCACAGCTCACTAGCCAAAGTTTTCCCAGCGGAGCACTTTGGGCCTTCCTCAGGCAGTCAGAAAGGCACGGTGCAACCTCAGAATCACATATGTGGCTTTCTTACCATTTGTCTGTTTTGTTCAGATTTAGTCAGTGGTGATTTAGGGGAAAATGGGCACGCTGTGATGTTTTAAGAGCGATGATTGTGCGGTCAGAGCAGCAGACAGATAATGTGGACTTGCGTCTTAGATTAGAAAGTTACTGAAGCTCAGACCTGCTATACTGCTGCTGCTCCCTGCTCAGAATAACAGAGTGGCTGCTCACCAGCATGTTGATTTTTGGTGGCTGGTTCCCAGCATGTGTAAGTTTGTGGTGTGCTGGTGTCCCCACCAGGTGCCTGCACCACAAAGCCGGTTTAGGTTGCTAGCCACACATCACTCACACATCCCAAATAACTGTGATCACCAGGATGTTTCTGACACAGTCACTCCTCCTGTCTCTGATGCTTTAAATAAAAGCACGCTGCAATAGTTCAAAATCAGATTTTCATTATAGTGAGTCATTCAAATGATTTGTTCGATGGAGTGTTTTTTTTTTGTTAACGTTGGTCATTGAAAGCATTCTCCTCTTTGATATATATATATATCTAATATATCTGATATTTTTGCACTTTCATTTTATATGTTGCTGTCATGGTGTTGGTGTAAAATCTAAAAATAGTAATTACATTAAGGGTTTAATTTCATTTTTAATTAATACATAAACATTAACAATCCTATATTTCTTTGGTTTTGGAACCATATAAATTTCCACATTAAAGCATCAACTATTTTTATATTTTATTTAGCGGCTTTCTTTTCAACAGTTCTCTCAAGCTTCTGTGGCAACAGAGGTGTTTCTTGTTGCTGGGTAAATGTTTTTAAATGCTTCATAATTTTATGATGATTTATTGCTCTAATGTTCTATAGTTGATCTGTGTGTTTTCATTCTTTACATTCATAATGATTTTATCACTGTTCATTGACTTATAAGATGATGAGATAATCAAACAATTTATTCTAACAAGGAAGGGAATTGCAATGTCATTCTTGCTTCATGCTATGGATATTCGTGGCAAATATCACATTTTCCTGTGCATATTCTTATGAACTATTCAGAAACAGACTCAAATTCTGAGCTGACAGAGAATGGTTATATTGAATGTACTGCTTGTATTCATTTGGTCTTGCCAACTTTAAACCATCTTTCAACCCTGAGTTTGTTTATACTTGCTTCAAAGTACAGGCCCTAAGCCTCATCACTATAGCATGGCTATAGTCCACTAGCTAATCCACCACCACCACCAAGGCAGACTGTGTTTAATTTATCCCACCCTAAACAACTCTATGATATATGAATTATTTGTTATATATGTGTTTATATGTGTGTATATATACTCCATAGTGGATTCCAAGTTATCCATGGGGAAGTCGTGGCCTAATGGTTAGAGAGTCGGACTTGTAATTCGAAGGTTGCGGGTTCGAGTCTCCGGCCGGCAGGAATTGTAGGTGGGGGGAGTGAATGTCCAGCGCTCTCTCCACCCTCAATACCACGACTGAGGTGCCCTTGAGCAAGGCACCGAACCCCCAACTGCTCCCCGGGCGCTGCAGCATAAAATGGCTGCCCACTGCTCCGGGTGTGTGTTCACGGTGTGTGTGTGTTCACTGCTGTGTGTGTGCACGTTGGATGGGTTAAATGCAGAGCACGAATTCCGAGTATGGGTCACCATACTTGGCTGAATGTCACTTCACAACATGTTAGGGCAGTAGATGACAAGAATGTGAATGAGTTTTCGAAGCGGCCAAACGACTCCATTTACACTTGTATTTAACTCCGTCCACTTGTGATCAGATCAAAAAACAAAACAAACAAAAAAATCAAATCTTAATGCCAGGTGTAAACATGACCTTGGCGTCAAGTGCATCCATACAAGTTCATGGTCAATGGAATACCAACGAAATGTCAAAATACAATTTCTATAAGCAACAGCAAATACATTCTCAATATTTAAAAAGGGGTACTAACATGCACCTTTTAGGGGTAGATAAGATACAAAGGTGTCTCTTTGAGGGTACTGCCCCAGTGACAAGCTGTTGCACCCATAAAGGTAAATTTTTTGCACTTTTTTCTGACAGTGTGGCAGCAAAGCTAACTACCATTTAGTTCAGTGGCACAGTCATGTTAATCTAACTCGGTTAGCACTGAGGTTTATAACCACCACAGCAAGAACAAATGTTATGCACAATGGGACCGCCCACGATTACCTCAGTACTGCATATTTTCTCCCTTATTGGACAGACCCAATTCAAGTCTTGTAGTCTAAACCATGGTTCCTAAACCATCCAGTTAATTTTTTACGCCCTTCACTCGCAAACTTCCCTCTGTCTCGTTTAGTCGGATGAATGTCATTGATTACGTTGCATGAGTGCCCACTTCTGGCGGAACCCTTGGAATGGGCAGAACTGGAACGTCCTTGATCACTTTAGAATCCGCTACGGAGTTGGTTTATTGTTCACATTTTTCCCCTTACGAATTTGTTTGGTGCAGCATTCTATATGTGTATAGGTATGCTCGGGCTGTTATAAATGTAAAAAAAATAAATAATCAAAATTATGTTGTATTGTGGTCTGTGGAGCGGCCTGAAGTGTGCATATGAAGCAGACTCGCTCCCTCGGTCAAAATCGAGGTGTCGAGGGTCTGTCCATATAAAGTTCCCTCATCCACTTCACAAAGTGGAACATACTTCAAAATGGCAGCGGGGATTCCCCCGAGGGGAAGTGCTTAGGGAAGTTTGCGAGTGCGTGTCTAAAAGTGGAGTGGAACGCAGCCCAGGATTGCCCATTGCTGCTCCCGAAGGGCAACTTCCCTGCTGAGTTTAGCACTAACACACCTGCTTGGCAGTTTTTAGTGAGCCTGAAGACCTTAATTAGCTTCTTCAGGTGTGTTTAATTGTGGCTGGAGCTAAACTATGCTGACCGTAAAAGACCAGGACTGGACATGACCAAACCAGTGATTCACAACTCTTTTCCTGGAGGCACCACAACTGAACACATTTTGGAAGTCCTATCTGACCCTTCCATTTTAGGCTTTGGAGCCTTTTGTAATGAGTTGATTCAGGTGTGTTTGATTAGGAAGAGTTTGAAAATGTATGGTCTAAGTGCTGGGAAACACTGGTTTAAAAGTGTTTCTCACTCTCATTTCTCATCAACCACCTCCCAGAATGTTTTAAATAACTGGCATCTAAACTTTATTCAGCTTGATTCAAACTTGATTTAACTCCTCAGCTTGTTAGTGAGTTAAATAGAGAGACATATTAAACATTCTGGGAGGTTGGTGCCAGGGCCTGGAGTTGAGAAACACTGGTCTAAACTAATGAGCTGATATGGGTCTGTTTGATGAGACATACAGAAATAAGGCTTCCAATCAGCAGAATTTAACTCCAATTCTCATCAAAGACATCTAAACAAGCTAATGTGTCCAGTGTTAAGTCACCTTTATTTATATAGCACTTTTAACAACATGTTAAAATAATAGGCAGGTGTGTTGGAGCAGGGCTGGAACTGAAGTCTACAGAAAGGTATGCCTCCAGAAGCAGGGCTGTCTACCATGATCCTTTAGGGCAGTATTTCCCAGCCCTGTTCCTAGGTAGTGTTCCACTTCACTCCCCTAAGCACTTCCCCTCGGGGAAATCCCTGCTGCCATTTTGAAGTACGTTCCACTTTGTGAAGTGGATGAGGGAAGTTTATATGGACAGGCCCTCAACCCTTTGATTTTGACCAAGGGAGCGAGTGCACTTCATATGTACACTTCAGGTAGCTCCATATACCACAATGCAACACAATTGTGACATCAAGGCAGACTGCGTTTAATTTATCCCATCCCAAACTCTATGATACAAGAATTATTTTTATATACTCCATAGTGGATTCCAAGTTATCAATAACGTACCTCAGAGTCAATGAGATGGGGTGAAGGCTATAAAAAAACAAAGTGGAATGCAAATGAACAATACATATTTTGGATGTCTTATCTGACCCACCTATTTAGGTTTTGAAGTCTCTACTAATGAGGTAATGAGTTGAATCAGGTGTGTTTGATTAGGAAGCATTTAAAAAAAAATTGTACTGGTCGTGTGTCTCCAGGAACAGGGTTGGGAACACTGCTTCGTAGGGATTGAAGAATACATATGTTATTGTACGTGAAGGGGTTTGCCTCGTAGGGGCAGATATATGCTGGTCAAATAAAGCTCACTTTATGTCAGTAACTCTCATTAGTTTACACTTTTGCTTGTACATGATGTTTCATCCATACCTTTAGGTGTCAGTATAAGCCCTGAATAACTGCCATATTGATCAGCACATAACAAACTGAAATGTGACCCTGGACCACAAAGCCAGTCTTAAGTGTCAATTTTTTTTTGAGATAAGCATTCCATTGATGTATGGTTTATTAGGATCGGACAATATTTGGCCGAGATACAACTATTTGAAAATCTGGAATGTGAGGGTGCAAATCTAAATATTGAGAAAATCACCTTAAAGTTGTCCAAATGAAGTTCTAGCAATGCATATTACTAATCAAAAATTAAGTTTTTACATATTTACGGTAAGAAATATCTCCATGGAACATGATCTCTACTTAATATCCTAATGATTTTTGGCATAAAAGAAAAATCAATAATTTTGACCCATACAATGTATTTTTGGCTATTGCTACAAATATACCACAGCGACTTAAGACTGGTTTTGTGCTCCAGGGTCACAAATTACTGAGCGCACCTTTAACACAACATTTCCTTAAATAATAATAACATGAATTAAAAGGCATAGTTTTTAATGAAAATTAAAATTCTATCATTATTTACAAACATATAAACTACTCCTGTTATTCCAAACCTGAATTAATTCAACTTTTCTCCTTTTTTTCCACAGAAAACGTCATGCAAGTTTGTTAGTCATACATTATGGTGAGTAAATTAATTTTCATTTTTGGGTAAACTATCCCTTTATGATTGCAAATGCTTGAATAATGCTTGAATGAACTGAATGATGCTTGAAAGTGCAGAGGTGAATTTATAAAGCGTGCAATACTAATTAATACATAAACTAATTTCCACACAGACATTATCTATGGTAAGGAGGAAAGCAGAAACTCATCACTTTAGTTTATTATAATCTTGGATATGTATTAAAGTATTTTCAAATCCTGCTCAAATATGTTGCTTTTTATTGTTGTATACAATTTCAGATGGATGCTTCATGATTTTGTGTCATCAAATTCCAAAGTTTCCAGTTTTTCCAGGTTTTGTCCAAATCCTGGAGACACTTAAAATCTTTAAAAACATAAATAAATAAAAGTAGTCAGTCTGACATTTGTTTAGTTCCAAACAAAAAGCAAGCACATCAGTGTGGAATACATAAAACAATTAATATACAGAATATAAGAGATACTCAAATGGCAGGAAAGGGGTTAACTGAGGCAGCTGACGTCAGTATTTGGAGTTTGGTCAATTTAAAGTTACAAAGAACCATCCATCTAGGATTTATTAATAAAATATTAAATAAAGTTCTCAGATAATCAGCATTGGTAAAACTGATCTGTCACATTCAATCACATGATCAATTTTATATAACTTACAATTGTTTATTAAAGCAAGCAGAGCACTGGTCTGTAAAAAGGCTTTCCCTGAAATGACTTGCTGGCTGGTCTGTCCATGCTGATATTCCTGTTTAGCATCTAAGTGTCAGGTTATCTCAAAGAACATCTACTATTCACATTTAGACAAGAATCAGTTAGTACCAAAATAATCAAATGTAATGTAATGGTGGTTACACGTACTGTTTATAATTACTGTACATATAGATTTCACACCTCTGTAGTATAGGCTACCAAATCATTCGTTTAATATTACATGTTTCATCAAACATATTTTCACTGAAGAGTATAGAGAACAAAGGTGTTATATATATATTCAAATTCAAATTCAAATTTTATTTGTCACATACACAGTCATACACAGTACGATATGCAGTGAAATGCTTGTACATTGGTTATTTAACAGTAACCAATGTGGACTAAATTATTCTGCGCTCCATTTAAATTCAGACCTAACACAGAGAAATTCTCATTTTGGTGTAAAAATTGCTTTGAAGTGGCATCATCAGCAAATTCTGTTTTTTTAATTTATGTATTGTTTTTAAGCGCTTCAGAGCAGCCTTTATCAGATGCAAACACTTCAGTTAGATGTTTGGGCCTATGCAGTCCTGTCCATTGGTTTAGTTAATCCATTTATATTTTAATACAACTGGACTGAATGTGACACACACACACACACTGTTCTCTGTATGCTGATTTTTCCCTTTTGTTTTTTTTGAAGTAACAGATGGCTGTATCAAAAGTAACAATGCGTTACAGTAAAACACACACAAATCTGAACTGTAAAGACAAAGCAGTTTTATTTTATTTATTAAAACAATAATTGCATTTGTTTTGCATATATACATGACAAACAATGTCCAGGCTCAATCTGTAAGGTGGACCAACTGTATGATGTAGCATTATTTTTAGAAAACTACCTTATTTGAGTGATTTTTAAAAGGTGTTTGGTATATTTAGTTTGATTGTGTTTTCCACCATTTACACAAAAACAGAAATATGAAAGTCCATTTGAACCCTTTTATATTTCCTCAGTTCTTGGTTCCTTTGAACTGGAGAGATAAAGCTGGACTGTCAATCAGAGACCAGTCATTCAGTCCTCTTGATATGTTGATGTGTATAGAGACATTACTCATTCTGTATCTACATAAACACAATTCTATATAGGCTATAGCCTAATTCATGCTGACACATGGTCACTACGATGGGGAGATAAAAGCAATGCATTAAATGTTTCTCAATACACATTCCAGAACATAAACGTCACTGCACCACTCTACAAGGTCAGACTTGAGAGAATAATTATACATTTTTTTTTTTTTTTAGAATTTTGCCCAAAATTGCTGTGCATGAGACCTGGAAATCTCCAACATTATGAAGCCAAAATTAAAATACGAATGTGTGATTTCAGAATATGATTTAAGTATAGGTTGTATAGGCTATATAGGCTAAATATAAAAACATTTCCTCTTTCAAGAGCACATACCTTTCAGCAAGTAAACACTGTGCAGTTTTTTTCTTTTCTTTTGTAAATCTTTAATATATTGTCATAAAATATCTTCCGTGCATCCTTGTTTCAATTCTACCGGGCATTATTCTTGATTTATCTGTCGCTCTGTCGATCAGTAAAGCTGATCCAAACACTTCATTTTCCCCGTTTTTCTTCAATCTTACCGATGTGTCCAGAAATCTGTATCGTGTTTCTCGGTTCCAGGTCTGAAAGTATGGCACAACGAATTTTTAATCCTTCAGCATATCGAGCATTTCTTTCTGCACTTCTTCTCGTGCTCTACGAGTATAGCTCCAGGGCCACTGAGGGTCCGCCTTCTGGAGCGCCTTGAAACGGTTCCTTCTTATCTGTTTTCATCATCTAACCTGGGACGCCTTGAAACCGCAGATCTAGTTATTTCTTTCTTTTTTTTCCAGCCCAATGCGGACTGGCGAGCAGCCAGAGTCTTGTTTACACTCCGTGAGTGACAATACACTGGCAACGTGCCAACCAATCAAATCCTTCACCAAATGGAGCCTTTTTTTTTTTTTTAAAGCATGCTCATAAAGCCACACACGGGCTATTAGCGTTAAATAAACTAATCCAAACTATATCATACAGTGCAGTTGCAGTCATTTATACACTTAAGGTGTACATGGATCTGTCGCACTTTTTGATTTTTGAAGGCGTTTACGCAACATAGTGTTTGCTTTAATTTGTCACAAGTATTGATTGATGGTTTTTTTTAATGAAAATACATTATACATACCTGCCGGATGTTATTAAAGACAGCGGCTACATAGTAATCTTCTCCAGGTGAGAATTCTGTGCTCGTTTGCAAAGGACTATTTAAGGTTTTAACACATTGTAACCTGTCTTTAGTAGTTTGCTTGAATTTGCCGCTCGCCTCATTGCGCTCGCTCTCCACATCGAATTCCTATTGGTTACAGATTTCGACCAATCAGAGCGCGGAGTGTCCCCAGGCGAGCGACGCCAGCTCATTATCATTCATGAATCTGGCCAATCAGCGGGCGTGTTTACTCTCGCGGAGATCGGCGCCGGACCAGAGAATCGCCGCTGCGAGACTGACTCGCGACTTCAGTGGCCTCGAGAAACCCCAGACCGGCGAGCGACAACTGCTTCAATCCTATGAGAGGAATTAGGACTGAACCACTGAAATATGCTTTTTAAAATAAGCGACATCATTGCTCATACTTTTCTCGATTTCTAATTAAAATTATTTATTGTTATGCAAGGATATAACATACCAGTAAGTAATTCATTTATTTTTTATGTCATGGTTGTGTCGCCTAACCTCGAATAAAATCAAAAAGACCTTCAAAGAAATAAAGAAAATCATGTTAACTAAACAGCACATGGTGCAACATCCAAAGGGGAAATGGAAATACTATAAATATAAAATAGCCTAATTAATAAATCACCGAGGTAGCTATTTATTCGCTTCGTTTAAAGATTCTTATTTATATTGCATTTGTTTAATAAGTAATTTTGCGAAATTATTCTTTCTCAGTTAAAGCTTGTACGGCCTTGTTCAGTTTACTACTCAAATTACAAATTATATTTTCATCAATATACTGTAATGTTTAAAATTCCATCTGTTTTGATATTGTAGTAACCTATTTGCGCTTTTCTGCTCAATATTTCCTATATCCACAAGTGAATTCTCTTTTATTGTTAATTTAAAAATATTTTCTCGCAGTCCCTGATTTAAAACATGACAAGGAAAAATAAAAGTGAAACGTGCATCATCCAAATTTCCAGTTGTCCTTTATTATCATATTCAGATCGGTGTTTTTCTTCGCTATGATTTATTTCGGATCGGCATGAGAGAGGCTCGTTTCACTGCTTGTGTCCGGGCAGCGCGTTCTCCCAGCCGAATAACATTTACAAGCTATACAAATAATGTGATTGTCTTTGAGTTTCTGTCTCCGATGAACACAAGCTTCCCAGATGAGTTATGCTTTTTGCTCACTTTGATATATAAAGACACATTTTCTAGCATTTTACTATGTGCATTGTCATGCACGAGACAAAAACAACAGTTTTGCATCGGGATTATGCAAATATTTAATAACATTCACGATTCGGCTGCCGATACAATGCATTTAAGTATTCAGTTGCATGCAAAAGCTGCGATTAAAACAAAGCATGCAGCGTGTGATTGAATGTTGTGTGCTCGAAATGGACGGCTGTTGTGGAGTGCTGGAGCTGCACGGTAATGGCTGACGGAGAGCAGCAGTCCTCGCGCGCAGACAAAAGCTGCTTGCTGTAAGGCCACCTTGGTTTGTATGCATGGCCTGCTACAGCGGAAAACACTGAATTTATTGCAGTTGTATATTTTCTGAAAATGCATTCATTGATAGTATTCCGCGTATATCAATTAAGGAACCCACTGAAATAATTCATTTATTGGGTGACATTCTGCATTTTCTTCAAATCTAGTCTACCAGAAAGAGCACAATAGGCTTGTTGAAGAGATCAGATAAAACAAATGAATATTAGTACAATGTAAACTGGAACTCGACACTAGATATATTGTGTGCAAGGATCTGTTAGATTTAATTGCTCCACATAAAAGCTAAAACAGGTCAACCAGATGAAAGGATATTGCAATTGTTTACAGGCGCGCGCGCACACACACACAATCTTGTCTTTAAGTGTATTCTGATAAAAAAACCAAAAAGGACTCGTACAAAATTGGTTTCTGTTAGCAAATGGTATTTACTGGTCATATGTTGTTGCCTTTTTGGTTTAATCACAATGGTTTGGTGTGTATACTGCTATTTATTAAAAATAATTTGATGGCATGTTTATTCAAAGTGCATGTATTTGTATCACTAGCCTACTGTATGTAAAACAAAATATTTGCATTATGATATAAAACATGATATATATCAAATATATAGATATATAAGCCTATATAAAATATCACAATTGCTTTTTTATATATTATTTATTTTATAGGCATCTAATCAATGTCATAATTTTATTTGCATTCACATCATGCACATATCTAAAATTACTATATTATTTATTTTATCTGATTTCATTAATGTGTAAATGGTTTGTTCAAGTCTTCTAATAATAAAAACAGACAGGGCTGAAGTCAAGACATCCATTATTCAGGGGGAAAAAAAACTACGCCACTTTTCAAGCTCATTGTTTTCATATCGTTCATATAGTATCGTTTAAAACATGAAGACACTATTTCAATTAAAAAAAAAAAAAATTCTCCGTCCTAGAAAAGGTGTGCAACTTTATCACGCATCCATACGGCAAGGATCGGTCTCTATTAGGTCTGTTCAATCACTGTCATCAATGGCCTTTTCACATCTCTTTCACATCATTTCAATGGACGCTTAAACACCTAATGCAGATCTTCTCTAAATGAACGTGCATCAAAATTAGGTCTCAATCTATATCGCAGTTTTCTTTTATGTTCCGAATACTGAGAGCATGAAGCTGTGGTGCTGTGCCATCCCGAGATTATAACGTCTCTTCTTTCTTTCTTTGTAGAAAAGATGATTGAGGACTTCAACCTGAGCAGGAGAGGCGAGCTTTCCACTAAAGCAAACGCAGACGGATTACAGTACATAGGTTTCATCTGATTTCCGCTTGATTTTGGATTATATCGGCTGTTTTCTTTGGAATGGAGGGTCGTGATTTCTCCGCTCCAGCACATCTCCTTTCAGAGCGGGCCACTCTAGTGCATCGCGCCGCCTCTCGCATCTCCTCCTCCGGCCACGGCTCTGTGCAACATGCGCCTCATTTTCCAGCCGGGAAATATTATCCATCTCACTTACCGATGGCGGCGCATTCAGGTTTGTTGCGTTTTCTTTGACTCGCTGGCGTTTCTGTGGAAGCTCAATAAAGATTTTACACACTGTTTCAAAGAATAGCGACTGTTCATGTTTAGATTAGGCCTGTATTTAATTATTGCTTCTTTAGGCTGTTTAGGATTTCTTATGATATAGAGTAGCTACACAGCTCTGAAAAACCTAAAATGTAACAACAAAGACATTTGAATCCACATAGCATTTCAAGAACCAAAGAAGGCTAAAAAGGTTTATTTATTTATTCTGTATTATTATTTTTGCTTATTTTAGGTGCTACAAAGAACCAACGTAGATAGATTGACAAGCCTATATTACCTTTTTTGTTTGTTTGTTATGCTCATATCCTTGCTGATTAGTCCAGACTTAAGACTTTAAATCCTTGTGTCTACATGAACCGAATTGTGGAGGTGTAAATGTGATTTTGATAAATTATGAGCGTTTAATATGAATTGTGACAGACAACGGTTATGAGGATATTGGACATGTAACGTCTAATGTTTTCTGTAAACTAGTGTATAAATTGCCCCTCAAATTACGATTTGAAAACAGATGAAAACAATGAACGTTTTGAATACCAGAATGTAGAATATCTTTTAAATATTTTATTTATGCAGGCTATTATCTATTTGTTTTTATTTTTATTTTGCATTTGTAGTTATTTCATATTTGAGTTGTTTAATGTTTAAAGTTAATAGTCCAAATTTGAGCTTTCCGATAATTTTAACAAAATACAGTATTGCAGTGTTACTGTAGGAACGAGTTTAGGTTTAGTCAGATGCAATTTCCTTAATATTTTGCGCCATTCTTGAACAAAGATCCACATGGTCCATTTTACATTGTACATTATCAAGGCAATACGTAGGTAATTCACCATTCATAGACAATAATAAATCTAAATCAGTTAAATGAAGACTATGCTTGTTTTGCACTGTTCCAAGTCACAGAAATATTGCCATTCAGTGTCTTGCATTTAGATGGTAACCCAATTTAGTCTTGTTACTTATGAATCAAATACAGCATGTGAAAAATATCTACAATAAGGAATTGTTCCAGCAGTTTCCATACACTGATGTACACTTCTATTTATAGTGGCAGATGTGTCCAATACTCCAATGAGTATTTAGGCTAATGTTAGCTAAAGGGTGCAGGTGTGCTGTTAACCGGATATGACAATGTCTTTTGGTCGTACATTCACAGCTTGCGCCACCATGCAGCCGTGCCCTTAACTGTCATCACTGTTTAATGATTGAGACAGGTGAGGTATTGTACCTAGAGTTTTATAGCTTTGTCTGGAATATTACCGTCTAAGCTATGTCTCATGCTTGATTCATGTGGTGACATTCAACCTGTGTGTTATTACCACACCACCACCGCTACACCTTCATTATAGACCAGGATGATGAAGGGCAATTTTACATTGTCTAAGGTTGATGAAAAGCACAGGTTTTTACACTATTGTTTGTATCTAGCAGGACAAGTGAAAAAGGATGCACATTAATGCCAGACTGATACATTGTTCAGAATTATATTTGAGATTTGAATTTTTTTTTATCATTGACTGACAACTGTGCTATTTTACACTGTGTGTGTGTGTAATGTGTATGTGTGTGTAATTATTATTATTGCAGTGTATTATTCTGCAATAAAATATTAATTAACAAATTAATTCATTAACAAAATTGACTAAATATTAAATACCTAAATAAAAAATAAAAATCACATTAAAAAAACAAATCAAATTAGTCTACCACTAATGTATATGTAACTTAACAAATACCACTGTTTATGTAATTAAGGCTAAGCAAAGAAAAGCACCATGGTCATGCAAACCAAGCTGGACGGTCACCAAACCAGTTTTTCTCTCATTAAGCGAACTGACCAGTCAATAGCGTCCCACAGGCGTAAAGGGGGTGTAGCTGCGTTAGTGGATTTTCTCTATCCCTCCAGGGATTGCCTCCCTCACGGCCTCGCATGAATTCTTTACAAAGAACATGAATATTTCAGGGAATTGATGTACAAATGCATTTAGATGCAGGTTGGGATCCAGGCTCAGTGAAAGACCTTCTGTGGTGTCTTTCAGTGGCTTTATTATTCAGCTGCTATTGGACTCGGAGGCTTGTAGAGACAGAGGCTGCTGTCGCAACGCTCTCTTGGCTTTGAAACAGCGATGTTCCTCAAAGACTTATGAAATGTGGGCTCGTTTTGGAGAAAGCTCTCAATTTCACTTCTCCTCTTGGTTATTTCGGTTGTTACTTTTGCTTTTATGCTTATGCGGGGATTGAAGTTGCCATTTTGTGCTAATCTCTGGGAATTTTTTGTGCCATAGCACCTTAACTGTTACAGGAGAAGATAACAACTGAATCTCAATTGAGCGTTAAAAACGTGACTTTGTCATGGTTTTTTCTTTAGAATCCTGTTCATTTGGAACTGAGGTGTTCCTGATTAGGACTGTAATAGACCTTCACTAAAGGAAAGGCCATATCTAGAGACCAGAATATCATATAAGAACCATTTTGGGTTCCCCAATAAACTTTCAATGAACAGTTTTTAAAAGAACTGTTCTTAGTGTGAAAAACATTTTACATTACATTACATTTAGTCATTTAGCAGACACTTTTATCCAAAGCGACTTACAAATGAAGACAATAGAAGCAATCAAAACCAACAAAAGAGCAGCAACATGCAAGTCTTATGACAAGTCTCGGTTAGCCTAATGCAGTTTTTCAAGAAAAGCTAGCATTAGATAATAAATATGCAATTGATAGAGGGTCCAGTGTGTGTGTGTGTGTGTGTGTTTGTTTGTTTTTTAAAGATAGATAAAATAGAATTAGAATCAAAAGTGCTAGAATAGAGAGTGCTAGAGTTAGAGGGTCAAGTAAAGAAGGAAGAGATTTGTTTTTAGCCGTGTCTTGAAGATGGCTAAGGACTCAGCTGCTCAGATTGAGTAGGGCAGGTCATTCCACCAGGTGGGAACAGTTAATGTGAAAGTCAGTGAAAGTGATTTTGTGCCTCTTTGGGATGACACAATAATGCGTCGTTCACTTGTTCATTGTTTTAATAATCTAAAGAATCTTATTCCGCTATAAAGAACCATTGTCTGCAATGGAACAATTCCATAGATGTTAAAGGTTCTTCATGGAACCTTCAACGCCAATTTTTAAAAGTGTGAACTTTTTTGCTTGATAAGTGAACACCAAAGCAACTTTAAATCAGTTAAAGTTGCTTTCTACCTTTACCAACAACCTAACAACCACAATCACACACAAAACCTTAGCATCAACACCACTCACATTGTGTTAAAGGAAATCTAAAAAATCTAGCTAGGCCTATTTCTACTCTTTATGTTCCTTAATTTTAACTGTTTAAACACCATCATGACTGATTTGTGAAAGTGTTTCACGGATCCTTTCTAGAAATGTTTGAACTTAAAGCAATAAAACATTCTCATGTGTGTAAGCATATTGTTATTGAGGCTTGATGTTGCATTAAACATTTGGTCTCCATTTCCTCCAAACACTTGATTCCCCTGTTCTTCTTACCATGTCTTTTCTGGGGGGGTGGGAGGTTGAGTTGGCTTCCTTCCTGCAACCCCCACACCACAAACACACACACACACACACACACACACACACAGCCCAGGACCATTGTTTCCGGTCACAGCTTTGTGTGTAGTTTACAGCATGTTGCTCAAAGATAAAAACACACCCTCCCTCCTCTTTTATTGTCTTGGAGGGGCAGAACGTCCCTGTCTGTCCCCTCATTCTTATATCTTGCCTGGATATCCCAGCAACCCTGCTCTGTTTACAGGTTAACCCTACTGACTGCCACTTACCCTTGTGTTTTACGTCTCAGATGAGGGGGTAAGGGGATGTAAAGGTAGGCGCAGGTGTTTAGTGGTGTTATGAAATCGTGTCTGGTGTTTATGGCAGACCTGATGAAGGGGTTTGTAGAGATATGAAGTTGGCAAGCCATAAAGTCTGTCTCACTTCCAAAACTATCTGAGATTGCAGTTTTAGGGCCCACATCAAGGGCTCCACTGATATTGTTAGAAACCATTTCTATTCTTATCCTGCATGCTATAAAAAAAACATGAAATCAAAATGCGCCCTTTTATGTAATGCACTTACCTACTCGCTGTGTGAACAATTAATTAGTGCACGTTAATAAAAAAGGATGTCTTTGTATTAATCTTTCATCAAAATATACAATAACGTGCTCCACCTCTACAATAACCCTCCTCTTCAACCACAGTGCTTTTCTGCGATGTTACACAAAGTTTTCACAGTCCAATCAGTTTTTGTTGTTTTAAGAAAACCCAACCTGGGGTGTTTCAACTATGGTCGTAAGTTCCAACGTTACCAAAAGAGTTCAATGGAACTAACGACTATAGTTTGCTAACGATGCTTTTGGGAAACACACCCCTGGCTGAAACCAGCACCCGGGCTGTTCACACCAAGGACAATAACTATAACAATAAAGTTTAAACAATTCAATGAGAATATGTCACAACGATAGCAATAAGGACACACAGGAACAAAATCATTGGAAGCAGTTTCAGATTTTTTTGTCCAGCTGTTAAACGATAAAAACATTGACAATCAGCCAATCAGAATCCACCAGACTTTAAAGAGCTTGAGCATGTAAAGCAGCAGATGACAAAACTGCAGTGCACCCTTATAATAAAGAGAATGTTATCATGCGTTGGCGTGAACACTTATATAGTCATTATTATGGTTTTCTTTAAAGTTATCGTTCTTAATGTGAACAGAGCTTTACTGTAACGCCATCTCTCCTTAACCCTTTTACCACAAACTGGGCCAAAATGTCCATAATGACAAAAAAAACAAAAACATTTGAGGACATTTTAGGACATTGTCATATAAATGAATAAATGAATGAATGATTGAATTATTAAAATTCAGGTTCAAACAAACAACAAAAATAAGTATAATAGAAGAATTTTACACTGTATTGCATTGTGTTTTAGAGTTCACTGAAATGTCCATTAAATGAATGGATATTGTCCTGGTAATGAGCTGGCAGTAATTTTTCTGTTATTTTACTGATTTATTTCAGTAACACTTTTAGTGTAGGGACCAATTCTCACTATTAAATATTGTTGTTTATTAGCATGCCTATTATTAACATATTGGCTGTTTCTTAGTAATTATAAGGCACATGACCATTTGTACATGACCATATTTTACGTCCCTAATCCTACCCAATACCTAAATTTATCAACTACCTTACTAACTATTAATAAGCAGCAAATTAGGAGTTAATTGAGGCTAAATTCGTAGTTAATTGTATGTTAATGGTGAATTGGACCTTAAAATAAAGTGACCTTTATTTCTTACAGTGCATTTTTTTAGAGGGTTAGTTTATAGTAATTATAACTGGCTTTATATAAGAACAATGGAAGTCTATGTAATGTTCATATTTAGCTTGATGAGCGTGTGTATGCGGCGTGGCACTGTGCCACACAGCCATGGCGTCCCCTCGCGCTGCAGGTCAGGCGGGCACTGCAACCCTGCACAAAGAAGACAAGCTGGGCGGGCAGTGCTTCCTGTATCACATAACCCGTATCACATTTTCAAGCCCTGCCGCGTGTTTTACACTTCAGCAGAGGAAGCTCACACTTCCCTTAAACTACAGCTGCTTTTGAAGAATAAACCATTAAACAAGACAAGCAAAAGAGATGTTTAGTGGACCTGCAGGTGAAGGGAGAGGTCTGTCTCCCTCTCATCAGGCGGCCTCGGGCCAACCGCCTCGTGTGCTTGTGCTGCATGTGACAGCTGTTAGACATTATTAACGGCTCAAGCAGAAAATCCAGATTACTTGTTTTTAATTTCTGTTTTATTATTGTAATCTTTCAGAAAAAAGAGCAGAGGAAAGCTTGTTGTGCTTTGGATGGAGGTGTATTGTGAGTCTGGGTGTCGAGGGGTGTTTACTGACCTCAATCATCGTGGGTCTGCCTCATGATGAACCTCTGAGAGCTATCATATTGGTAACAATAATGTTCCATTAGTTATTGCATTGACTAATGCAATGACCAAGACATTTCTCACTCTTCTCTTTGTAATGTTAGTAATAAAAATGTTCATTGTTACCTCAAGATCCGCTCCATACTTAACTTTTGATTTTAAAATGTAAATTATTAAATGTTGAAATTAACATCGACTAAGATGATTTAGAAGTATTGTATGTTCTACATACATACATAGTATTTTGTCATGTAAACTAATGTAGTCAACTAATGCTACCAAATAGAACCTTATTGTTAATTGTCACCATTATGGTATTTTAAAACAGTTTACTATAAATTTGATAATTTACACAAAGGAAAACTAACAATTCTGCTATTTGGTCAAACAGTCATGGTTATCCGCTGATATAAATAAAATAAAATAAAAATAAATAAATAAATAAGGAAAAGAAAGATTGAATGAATGAATGTATAAATAAATAAATAAATAATCAATCCGACTCAACCCTTAGTTTGTACAAACAAACAAAAACTTGACAGTTGTATGTAATACAACCTATATTGTCCCATTGAATTTTGTGGTTTTATTCGTAAAGTATTTGTAATTGAACTTAACACATATATTTAAATGAACTGAGAGATGCTGCACTATTATTTTTAGGATGCTACTGTGCATATTTCATCAATTTGTTTTTATTATCTTTCATTAAAGTAAAATGACTTCTGCTGGCATTACCAATGCCACATGGACAAAATAAAACAAAACAAACAAACAAACAAACACAAAACAAATAAACAAACAAAAAAAGTTAAATCAAAAGAAAACAAACAAAAAGAAACACAAACAAACAAACACAAAACAAATAAACAAACAAAAAAGTTAAATCAAAAGAAAACAAACAAAAACACAAACAAACAAAAAACAAATAAACAACACAAAAAAAGTAAAATCATAGCTTGATATCCTTAACATTCAATCAAATCCCAATTCCATTATTACCTATTAAATAATATTCTATATAAATAATAAAACATATTCTGTTTTACTTGGAAATACACTCTTAAAAATAAAGGTGCTTCAAAAGGTTCTTCTGCCATAGAAGAACCATATTTGGCTCCACAAAGAACCATTTAGTCAAAGGTTCTTTAAAGAACCACCTCTTCCTTACCTTTTTGTAATCTGAAGAACCTTCTTTCTGTTTCACAAAAGGTTCTTTGTGGTGAAAGGCTCTTTAGATGTTAAAGGTTCTTTATGGAATCATTTAGACAAGAAGGTTCTTCTGTGGCATCGTGAAGCACCTTTATTTTTAAGAGTGTACGTGGAACATTAAGAAAATTCATATAGTAAATGATTATGTTGTCTTTAATAATTCTTACGCTCTTAAAAATGTTTCTACTTACAGCTAATGAGAGGCAAGACACAAGACACTCTATTGCTTTGTGCCGAGTCAAACCTGTTCCTTACTATCAGTTCACACTCACGAATGAGAATTTGTCACTAATTGGTTGTGCAAGTCATCAGAGTGACAGGCTTCACTGATAAACTGTACTGAGTAAGAGTTATGCCATATATCAAATATACATGTTGCATTCTCTTCAAGGATGCGTCAGCCCTTTTGTGCAAAAACAAAGATTAGCATCAGAAATTCCAATTTAATCAGTCTCAAGGGACACTGAACACAGCTGCCTGTGTCTCAAATGCACAGCGACTTGTTGCACTCGGAGTGAGCTGTGCTACTCACAGACACACTGTTTGGAGAAAATAAAATGTGTTTGCATTTTTTTGGCATTTAAGGTAAGAATCTGGCTCAAACCTTTTTAAAACAAGGACTCTACATTTGTGGAACGGTTATAATCATATTGACATCTGTTTTTATTCTAAATGGCTTGAGATCAATACTGATGAGTAGAGTAGAAAAAAATTATGTTCCTATATAATGCATTAATGACTAGAATACTCGTGCCAATCTGTGATTTACTGTACATTTTATAAGATGTTGCATATCATCTGTATCCATCTATGTATGCATACTTTACATAGTATATATATATATATACTGTACACTGCAGAAATAGTAACAGTTGTATGGTAATATGCATAGCCTTTGTC